>NC_140594.1:369466602-369844102 GCF_964204655.1 Triturus cristatus | reverse complement strand
CAGGACTGTATGGGTGGATGAGTGTGTGCATGGGTGTGTTAGTGAGTGAATGACTGTCTCAATAGTGTCTTTATGAGTAACTACATATGTTTTAAACTATTATATGTGACTATTGGTGTATATAAGTGAGTATATGTGAGAGTGAGAGATTGAAAGAGTTCCTGCATGAATAAGTATGTGTTTCTATAAGTGATTGTTTAAAAGACTAATTATGTGTAAGTTTCTGTAGAAGTAAGTGTGGTGGTGTGTGTATAACTATATGCAAGTAAATGGATGTTTGAGCCTGAGTGACTATGTGTGTGAGTAACTATGGATGAGTGGCGTTGTGTAACAGGATGTATAGGTGTATGAGTACATATGATGAGTGAGTACACGTATGAGTGACTGTATAGGACTGTTGGTGAATGAGTGAATGTGTATGTGGATCTTAGAATTACTGAATAGGTTGTTGTAACTGGTATTGGTATGTCCATTGTTTTGAAAATTTTAGTTTCTATTTTTGAATGTGTGTATCAAAGGTTATATTAGGGGGAGAGGAGGTCTGCCACTCTATCACAAGGATGATGTCATCAGTGATGTCACAGACCATGTCATGAGTGATGTAATATGTGACGTCATCAGCAGTGGATTGCGGGCGCGCAAGTTATAGTTAGCTGAACTAACTATAACGGGAGAATTTCAATGGTTTTGTACGAGTGAAAAGTCCAGGTAACTATAACGCCCCTGAAACCTATGGTTTTTTCAGTGAATTTCAAAGGTTTTTTAAATGCTAATTTCTAACTATAACGTGCCTGAAACCTATGGTTTTTTCAGTGAATGTCAAAGGTTTTTTAAATGCCAATTTCTAACTATGCCTACAGAGAAAGGACATGTGGAGAAAGAAGAAAAAACGCACAGAAAGAAAAAAAGAAATGCAGAAAGAAGCAACAGAAGTCCTCAAAGACGAAGACAAGTGCAGGAAGAAGGATAATGTGCAGAAAGAAGAAACAGAAGAGCAGAAAGAAGCCTTGTTGCAAAATCATCCTGTACCCTCAACTTTTTCAGATGGATACTGGTGGTAACTGAGTCTGACTAACCAGTCCTAGAGCCAGTGCTATGTTAAAAGACACTCAGACTACAGTGAAAACACCTACATACACTAGGGAACACTATGCGTTGGGGTCCCCCTGTGATTAGCATGACCTCCTCTGTAAGCCCCTAGTATATAATGGGGCAGGGGATTAAAACTACCTCTTAAAACGCATCACAGGGCGTGTTTGCACACGTCACTTCAGGCCCCATCCCCTCCCCACTGTGTAAACACGCCCTGTCGCCGTTTTAAGTTGGGAGATTAAGTCCCCTTGAATCCTGAGGGTCCCTAGGGTACAACTAGACCACTAGGTACCTCCAGTAAGCGCCACAGAGCTGCATTACAGAGAGATGTAAAAAGGGGCACGGCATAGACCACCTCTCTGCAACGTAGTGCAGTGGCGCTTACTGGAAGCACCTGGTGGGCTAGTTGGCCCCCAGGGTCCCTCAGGATTGAAGGGGAATTATTTCCCCAACTTAAAACGTGCCACAGGGCTTGTTTGCACACGTTAACTCAGGCCCCGTCCCCTCCCTTCACCACTGTGTAAACACGCCCTGTGGCCGTTTTTAGTTGGGAGATTAAGTTCATTTGAATCCTGAGGGTACCTAGGGGCAGAATAGCCCACTAGGTATGTCCAGTAAGCGCCATTGCAGAGAGGTGTAAAAAGGGGCACGGCCTGCACCACCTCTCTGCAACGCAGAGCAGTGGCGCTTACTGGAAGCACCTGGTGTGCGGTTGGCCCCCAGGGTCCCTCAGGATTGAAAGGGAATTAATTCCCCTACTTAAAACGCGCCACAGGGCGTGTTTGCACAAGTCACCTCAGGCCCAGTCCCCTCCCTTCACCACTGTGTAAACGCGCCCTGTGGCTGTTCTGAGTTGAGAGATTAAGTCCCCTTGAATCCTAAGGGTCCCTAGGGTCAAACTAGCCCACTAGGGCTCGTTGCATAGAGGTGTAAAAAGGGGCGTGGCCTCAAAACACCTGTCTGCAACGCAGCTCCCTGGCGCATACTGGAGATACCTGTTGGGCTAGTTGGCCCTCAGGGACCCTCAGTATTGAAGGGGAATTAATTCCCCAACTTACAACTGGCCAGGGGGCGCGTTTGCAGAGTGCTGCAAGGAGGGGGCGTGGCCTCCGGCGCGATGCCGGTCTTTTATTTATTTTATTTTTTTAAGAAGGAGGGCTGTGTGGCCCCCCCTTCTTTTTCTAATTTATTGGCCCTGGGGACCCCATCCCCGGATCATGGCCTTTTTTTTTTTTTTTTTTTTTTAATTCTTTAGGAGGGGGGCTGCGTTGCCCCCCTCCACAGGCCACTTATGGCCCTGGGGACCCCATCCCCCGGGGCCGGCCTTTGCTTTTTATTATTTAAAAAAATTCATATATTTATAGAAACACCTAGGACATGCTGGACAAACCGTATGTACCCATCACCTTGACGATTCGCGTTATATTCATTAAAAGGCGACTATGCATACAATGAATCCACGCGGAATGTATTTACACCGCTAGTGAAGCTCTGACGTGTCTGCGCCCTACCGTGCCTAATCCCGGCGCCCCCGCTTGTGGGTACTCTCCAAGTAGACACCCTTGTTGTTTATTTATACAAACATGGGTAGCTATTGACGGGCACATTTAATACACACGCACACCAAGCCATTCAAAGGGGATTCGACAAAAATTCGACCAAACTATGCAAGAAACCCCCCCTCACGGTTAATAAAACAGACATCCACCGCCGGATGCGTAATACTTTTCATTTTACTTTCTGGAAAGGAGACGAACCTCACTTGAGTGTCACAGCGTGCTCCTGGTTGAGCCCAATGCTGTGTTACACCCACCAGTGCCAGTCGAGTGCCACACACCTCTGTGTTGTATTCCACCAGCTAGTGCGTATGCTATGACACTCTCTAGCCCATGTGCACTGTAACACCACCCCGTGAATATGTCATGCCACACTTGCCTTTGCACGGGTTATATTGCCCCACACCCTTCTGCCCTCCTGGGTCTGTTGTGCTGCAACTGCCTGCCCCGCGCGGTCTGTTGTGAGGCCCCTTCCCCTGAACTCTGTGCCCAGGTCCTGACCCTCCCTTCTATCCTCCATGGTCCTTTGTGCATGCCCCTGCACCCTACTTCTTGCCCATCATAGCCATTGCGCTGCCCCTAACCCTCCCGCTTGCCATGCATGGTCTTCTGTGCTGCCATGGCTCCTCCTACCTTCCCTGTGTGGTCAGCTAGCTGCCCTGACCCCCTCCCACCTTCCCTCCATGGTCTGTGTGTATGCCATCATAGTCTCATTGTTGCTCTCCATGGTGTGTCTTGTTTCTAGTGCCCATCCTGCCTGACCTCCATGGTCATCTTGCTGCTCCTGCCCTGCCCCCTTGCCCTCAGCCCTCTGTTTCCATGTGCAGGCCCCTATTCCCTCCCTCCTGGCTTGTCTGTTCCATTGTAATGCCCCTGATCCATCCCTCCGTCCCTCCTGCCCTTTATGATCTCTTATGCTGCAGCTTTCTTTCCTGTCTGTCCATTATGGTCAGCTAGCTACCATTGTCTCTTTCCCCTCTGTTCTCTGTTGTCCATGTGCATGGTCCTGTCCTCTCCCTAGTGCTTTCTATGGATTGTTGTGCTGCACTCCTGTCCCGCATGCCCTGTGTGGTGTATTGTGCTGCTGCAAACCCTGATGCCTGCCCTGTAGGGTCAGTTTGGTGCACCTCTTCATGTCCCTCCTGTCCTCTGTTATCCGAGTCCATGTCCCTACCCCAATTCCTCCTGCCTACCATGATCCAATGTACCATACTTGCGAACATTTTGAACTTGGTAAGAGGGAAATTTTGAAAAAAAACTGGGGTATTGATTTTCCCCTTTGAGTTACATTGAAAAAGAGGAGATTGTAGACAGGAGACAGATCAAATAAAGCCCATTTGAGCTTAAAAACATTGGACGTTTCCTGGCTGAAACGGGTCTGTTGGCATGTATGGTTGTACTACCACTGCCTCTTCCTTCTGCCCCCAATGGTCTATTATATTGCCACAGCCTCTCTTGCCAGTCCTGTATTGTTGGTTTGTTGCCCCTGCCCCCCTTTCCACTGCCCTCCATAGTCTGTTTTACTGCCACTGCCCTTCCAGCCTGCCCAGTGTGGTCAAATTGTTGCCTCTGCACTCTCCGACCTGCCTTCAATTTTCAGAGTCCATGCCCCTGGCCTCTGCCTCTCAACAGTATCCCAATGAACAACTAGATTCCTAACATTCTATATTTATTACAAAAGTGTGGCGCGCCTGACATCATCTTGATGTAATCAAAACTGTAATACCTAGAGCATTTCCTTTAAAAATTACATATATGAGAGGGTCTTATTTGCATCAAAATTATGGTTAGTGCTCTAAAAAACTAAAATGAGGACATATTTTCTGAGTTTTCAAATAGCGACAAAGAACTTTTAAATTATTTGTAATCTTTGTTTTTTTATCCAGTTGACCACTTGATTAAATGTTGCACCTAGGGGAGAGGATGTGGTGTTACTTCCAGCGCTGCAGACTTTGCAACTGGGGAACCAGGTTGGAGTTTCTGCTTCAGCTCAACATTCTGCGATTCTCGTCAAATCATTTAATCTCCCCATGTCTACAACCAAAATGAATTTGATCTTGTGTGATGTAACCAATGCTCATGTAAAGCACTCCAATACCTGACAAGTCTGCACTATATAAAACTGCAAATACACAAAAAATAAGTGTTGTGCACACTTCTGTTATTGGGCTACATGTGGGCTACATCTGGGTGATATTTGTGCTGCATTTGGGCTCTTTTGTCTTTGTTGGCCATCTTGGGAGATTTGTTTGTTATGAAGTTTCCTAATTTCCTCATTTACTGCAGTCTCCTCAGTAGGAAAATGCTTTCAGTTTTTTACTTTGATTCCATCAAGAAGGTATTCAGATATGTCACACATTTGCCATAAATCCTGAATGTTAGCACTCCAGTTGCTCATTAAATCACTGTAGTAAAGCTACTGCTCACCACGGAAGTCTGCTGCTGGTATTAAAAGTGCATGTTTCAGTCTGTATACCAGAATTTTTTTATGAAATAGAAGAGGATTTGAGAAGTCACTCAAAATGTTCCCTAATTTTTCTTTTTTCAGCCCTAATCATAATTTCTATGGGAAAATGAACCCCCTCATCGTGTTTCTTTTTAAATTAAATGTTTTAAGTGTTACCAGTTTATTCCAATCAAGATGGATTCAGGTGTGCCATACTTTTGTCATAAGTAAGACAGTAAGCGCTCTAGTTGTTCTTAAGAACACTGGGACATTCTGTCATTGGGCTATACTTGGGCTACATCTGAGTGATATTTAGGCTACATTTGGGCTCTTTTGTCTCTGGTGTCCAACTTGGGAGATTTATTTGTTATGAAGTTTCCTAATGTCCTCATTTTCTGCAGTCTCCTCAGTAGGAAATACTTTCAGATTTTTACTTTGGTTCCATCAAGAAGGCATTCAGATGTGTCACACATTTGCCATAAATTCTGAATGTTCGCACTCTAGTTGCTCATTAGATCTCTGTCGTAAAGCTACTGCTCACCAGGGAAGTCTGCTGCTGGTATTCAAAGTGCATGTTTCAGTCTGCATGTCAGAATTTTTTTATGAAATAGAAGAGGATTTGAGAAGTCAAAATGTGCCCTAATTTTTCTTTCTGCAGCATTAATCATACTTTCTATGGCAAAATGAACCCCCTCATTTTGTTCCTTTGTAAATTTAAATGTTTTAAATCAAGATGGCTTCAGGTGTGCCATACTTTTGTCATAAGTAGGACTGTTAGCGCTCTAGTTGTTCTTTAGAACACTCTGGGAAGCTGCAGTAGAACACAAAGGAATCAACTGATAGTCTCTGCCCTTGTTGGATGTACATGTTTTTCTGAGAATGTCAGACTTCATTCTCACATGACTGAGAAAGATAATGTGAATTTACAGAAAATATGCTCTCTGTTTAGCTTATAGATCACCTTCCAAACCTCTGTGGGAAAAGCATGAGAAAATAGTTTTCTCTCAAACATGATTCATGATTTCTCAGCAGAAGGCTTTTTCACATGGTAAAATCACCTTAGACAACACCACAATTCCTAAAATGAGTATGATACCATCAACAAATGATTTATAATGTAATTAAAGTCATAAAACCTTCGATTAACTGCAATGCTTTTTAATGAGGTGCTATCATGTATATTGGTCCCAAGATGGCTGCCAACACTTCTTGGATGAAGTACTGACAGCCAATCCGATCTCACGATGAGATGTGTGGTTAGGCTCCGCCCAGATATATCTAGCTTTTTAACTCTAATTTTCTCAGGAACTACTGAATGGATTTACACCATTTAAGCAAAAGGCACGAGTCTGAACTGAGGACTACCTCTTTGCCAAAGTGGTGTAATTACGTTCAGCAGTTCGGGCTGTAGCTGCGTCAACAGGTCCTATGGGGAAAATGCATGGGGAAAACGCGTTTTGGGACCCCCCTTTTTTCTCGGCCCCCGCTTGACAATTAACAATTTTCAGGATAGGAGCGGATCGGAGCTGGCCAAAAGTTTGGAAAATTTCACGAAGATTCGTCAATTGGCGCCAACGTTATGCCAAATAGAATGTTGCGGATTTCCTATGGAAAATAGGTCCTAACTACCGACTGCCAGTAGGTAATGTATGTATGTGTATGTATATGTATGTTTGTATATATATGTATGTATATATGTATGTGTATGTATATATATGTATGTGTATGTATGTGTATGTATATATATGTATGTGTATGTATATGCATGTATGTATATATGTATGTGTATGTATATGCATGTGTATATATATGCATGTGTATATATGCATGTGTATATATGCATGTGTATATATGCATGTGTATATATATGTATGTGTATATATTTATGTGTGTATATATGTATGTATATATGTGTGTGTGTGTATATATGTATGTGTATATATGTATGTATATATGTGTATATATGTATGTATATATGTATGTGTATATGTGTATGTATATATGTGTATATATGTATGTATATATTCAGCCCCCACGTGCTAACCAATTGAGCCCTGATTTGAGCATGACGGCAGACAGCGTCCGTGAACGGGAGGCTGCAGCACTATCGATGTTTTCAGACAGCCTACCTGTGCCTGCTACTATTCGAAATGATCTCATCACGGATGGGGCAACACAGGGAAACGCTTTAAAAGACAAATTCAAAACATTGGAGAAAAAACTCAAAAACGAACAGAGCAAGTGGTGGGAGTCGAAATCGCTACAAAGTTACATTGATGTAAATCGCATCCCCCGAGGGTTGCGTATCCTTACGGCACCCAGCTACGAAAGCCCGAATCCCGAGCTTATGCGTGAATGGGCAGAGGCGAACTTGGAATCCTCCCGTAAGATGGTCCTAATATTGCTAAAATATGCTGATATCGACAGAGCTACACTGCTTAAGGAAATCGATGCTCTAAATGAGGAACTTGATAAAATCGAGGACTCCGACGAGAAAACCAAACTAAGGAAAGAGATGACAGAGAGACTCAAGAAAGAGGAGAAAATAATCATGGACAGAAAAGCATTTAAGTTCCAACGCGACCGCAATGATTATCAATTGGGCCAAATTTTTACTTTTTCAAAAAGATACGATGCTTTGCGAATCTCTAAGTCCAAAGCGGCTCCCATTAGTCGGGGCCCCAACAAAGGGACTACCTCTAACGACACAACACAGTCAGATCTTAGCTCAATGGGTGGTAGCGATTCCGAATCGGAACTACGTGATAACCTGGCAGCGGGTACGATACCGAGACCATCTCCAGCACAAGAAATGAATTTTTTATGCGAGGAGAGAAGGCAAACCCTACGACCAAGACCGGCAATGACAAATCAAGCCGGAAGCATTCAAACTTCAAATCCCGGCAGAGGCAGAGGGCAAGGAAGAAACACTGCAAATTCGAACAGGAGAAGAGGAAGGGGGTATTGGACGAAGAATCAATAATGTGTGAGAATGCCAATACCATTATCAATCTGACATCCCTAGAGCTCACCGATGAAGATAAGAGAATACTTGCACTTGGCTTATCCTTTGCACCTCAAAACAACTTTGACTATGCCTCTGTACGATGCGATGTTTATAAAGCTGTTCGAAAACTTAAGCTTAAGAAATCATTTGCGATGCGCAGCAACAAACGCAATCCTCCCGACTATGTCAACGATAACGCCTTGCAGGAGGCAATCCAGGATCTTTGGGACACAGAGGGAGCAGGAGTCAGTGCAAACTGTCCGGATGGCTCAAGCTCCAAGGGGCCCACAACGCCCTTCAGACCTAAGTCTACGTACACTCCTGTCATGCCCCATGATGCCATCGATATTTTCTTTGACAATGTGACAACGGAGATAAAAGCCTTGCATACCAAAATTCAATCGAGGAAGCCACGCTACAACCGACAATCTCGGCTATATAGTCAACTTATCAGCAAACTCAAAAACAACAAAAAGATCATCATTCGCCAGAGCGACAAAGGTGGCAACATCGTCCTATTAACCAAGGAACTTTACGACCACGAAGCCTCCATCCAACTCAATGACAGGAACTGTTACACTCGTACAACGGCAGCTGCCATCCAAATTGCCAACAAAGAATTTCGGGACAAATTGGTCAACTGGAGGGGACGCAAGCTCATTACGGAAGCGGAATTTAACTTCCTGAAGAAAGATAACCCTGTAATTCCCACGCTGTACTTTATCCCTAAGATACATAAGGATCCTGCTAAACCCCCAGGCAGACCAATAATCTCAGCACGTGAGGGTATGTATGAGAAAACGTCCCAATACATTGATTATTTTTTACAAGACTTTGTTAGATCATTGGATTCATATGTACAGGACACTGGGGTTTTTTTACAGAAGATCAATGGAGTCCAATGGAGGGATGGCTATTGGATGTTGGCTTTGGACGTAACATCACTATACACCAGCATTAGCCATGATGACGGCATCCAGGCCACTAAATATTTTCTTTCACGCAAACCCACCCAATTTGAGAGCCACAATGCCATGTTGATCGAGATGCTGGAACTCTGCCTCCTTAATAACAACTTTATGTTCAACAGCTTGTTATATCGGCAATTGAGGGGCGTAGCAATGGGGGCTAGCTTTTCCCCTAGCTACGCCTGCCTCCACATGGGTTACTGGGAGGAAACTACCCTTCGCCATGATTATGCTCAGTGCTTTGCAGATAATGTTGTCTTATGGCTAAGATTTATCGATGATTTATTTGTAATTTGGAAAGGGTCACTAGAGGAGGCACATGGGTTTATTGAGAGTATAAATGTGAATAATCTCAACCTCCATTTCACTGCCACATGTAGCCAAACACATGTCACTTTCCTAGACACCGAGGTATACACCCATGCGGGCAAACTAGAAACTAGGCTACATCGTAAACCCACAGCAGGTAATAAAACCTTACACGCTACGAGTGCACATCCACCCCACCTCATAAATAGTATACCTTATGGGGAGATGGTACGACTGAGGAGAATATGTAGCACTGACAAGGATCTCCGGATAGCTCAAGAGCTCAGTAAACTTAGGTTCAGGGCGAGGGGTTACTCGGCGAACATCATTGAAAGTGCCATAGTCCGATCCAATGCTTTTAATCGTGATGATCTGCTTAAACCCATCAGTGGGGTATCTAGCAACTCATTGTTGCCCTCCAATCATGAGGAGGCCAATAAAAATTCATGCCACAATTTTAGGATCATCATGGGCTACAGCAAACAACAAACTGATTTGCGTAGAATCATCAACAAAAACTGGCCCATTGTGCGCAGTGACCCTATCTTAGGTTCCTTGCTACCACACCAGGTTACTATTACACACAGCCGAGCCCCCACTATGAGACAAGCATTGGTCAACACGAATCCTGAAACCATTGATAAAACATCTTGGCTACAACTCAACAGTGGTTTTTACAAATGCAAAACCTGCAAAGCTTGTTCACACGGTGTCAATACTAAAACTTACATTGATCCTTTTAGCATGAGACAGCTCAGGATTAATAAATTGTTGACTTGTAAGACGGAATTCGCTATATATGTCCTCACTTGTCCATGCAACCTGAAGTACATAGGCAGCACGAAGCTAGCGGTACACAAACGCATTTTACAACACTTGCGTGCGATTACCAACCAAGACAATAACTACCCCGTGGCACGTCATTTCAGGGAAGTACACAGTAGTGACAATAGGGGCTTAAGCTACTATGTTATTGATTGTATTGAACCCAGTAGAAGGGGTGGGGATCGCGAGTCTAATCTCCGCAAATTGGAAACAAGATACATCCTACAACTCAATACCAAGGTCCCCACAGGTCTAAACATGACAGAGGACATGCATACATGCTTGGGTTGATTTTACACTTTTATACTGTTTTTTAATGGGAAACCTTTTATCTGATGTGTTCTTAGCTATTTTTTACGAATTTTAGTCATTTGTCATAATCCTATTAAATATGTTTTTTTAGGTTATTTATTTAGTATTTTACTATTTATTGTTGACATAATGTACTTTTCTCATGTAAAATTTGCGAGATTTGCACATCCTGATCCCATTATAGATTGTAATGTTCCCCAGCCTGGGATTCAACTCCGCACCCACTACCGCCCGTATGTTGTCTATTTGACCATGATAGCTGATTCATACTGGCATAACAACTGAGACCCTCCGCGGTCCCATCACGTTAAATGAACCCGTTGAGAATTAGTTTGACTCTCTCGATAAGGAGTCCCCGTTATCTATGAATTTGCCTTTCATGCTACCCATTCTACCCACGTTGTGTTCACCCATTTATTTACCCTATCCCTGTGCTACATCCAGATGAGAACTGCATTTATTTTTTCCAATTACTTAGGTTATGCAGTATCCCTTAGCATTAGAACTCAGGCACTTTAAATAGCATGCTTATTTGTATGTTTATATTTTATTAGTTTATTTATCTATTATTTTTTTCTTGCACTATTCACTTTTCCATTAAGAGGGGTCCATGGGACAACTTGGATTAACCACATTTATCAATGTTTTTATGCCAAGAAATGTTTTTAATATATATTTATATATTTATTTACATGTGATATGCAGTTTTATGGCATTACGGTCTGACAAGTACTGTGTGATTCAACCGATTGTTTTTTTTAGTAATCATGAGCAACTGGTTATCTATATTTCCAGGTCTCACAATAGACAATTGCTCCTATCCTTTCCAGATTTTCTAAGCATTTATGCCGACATTGTAAATTATTACTTGCTTGTATTCTTATTTATTATTTTACTTGTTGATTTATGATCACTTGTAAATTGGCGATTGGATATTTCTTCTCTTTCTACCAATGGTGTTATATCCTTGTCTATGTCTATGACCGCAAACGTAAGTGATTCCCCCCATGTGACCTACTTTTTCACTTTAAATTTGTAACTTCACGAGCAAATAGCTGTCATGTGATCAAGGCTCCACGGAGCCGAAACGTTATGGCCGTCGCTCTGGGTAAATAAAAGAAACCAGCACCAATTCCAGGCTCGTGTACTTACTTCTTTGGCAGTTGAAGGACCTTCAAGGCTGTTGGGAGTAGTCTTCTTGATATGTATGTATATATGTATATATATGTATGTATGTATGTATGTATATATATGTATGTGTATATATATGTATATATCCACAAAAGAGAAACGTCCATGTGAGGAGCCTCCGGTGAAAGTTACTGCATTTTTTAGGGAAAGGAACAGCACAGCGATAAACAGAAACTCTCCTTTAAAAACTTTTACAGCCCAACGCGTTTCGAACAGCGGAGTGTTCTTGATCACGGGTCTCAGGAAGCTGAAAATGGCAGTCATTAATGCAGAACACCTTGGTAAGTATATATAGCTCCGCCTCCATGCATGAGTGCTCTATGCCTGCTGGAGCCTGTAGTTCTAACATTGTTTTTCCCATGTGGGTGCCACCATTGTCAGACCAATAATCCACAATTAAAACCCCAATGGGTAAAGGCTGCTTCTCTGTATGTGCCACACTGCATAGTCCACCTTAATCCCCCCTATCTATATATGTGTGTATATGTATATATATATATATATATATATATGTGTATATGTATATATATGTGTATATATATATGTGATTGATTGATTGATGTGAAATTTTTATAGCGCAGCTATCGCCCTACGGGCATCTTGGCGCTTTAGACTGAAGGACATCATCAAATGGTGACAGAAGGAGAGTCAGAGAGAGAAACCTACTAAAGTTAAACTGTAGGATATAGCCAGGTCTTAAGTCCCTTGCGAAATTCAAGTAGAGAGTTACACTGTCGCAGGTTCGCGGGGAGCTTGTTCCACAGGCCGGATGCTACTATACTGAAAGATCTTCCGCCTACCCTAGTACGCTTGAATCTCGGGATCGCCAAGAGACCAGCTGCAGAGGAGCGGAGCTGCCTAGTTGGTAGATAGCGAGCAAACCTGTCACGAAGAGGGACTGGGCCAAGCCCATGTATTGCTCTAAAAGTTATGCACAAAGACTTAAAGGCAACCCTTTCCCTCACAGGCAGCCAGTGTAAGTCCTTTAGTGCTGTGGCTGATGAAGAACGACGACACCTATCAAGCACTAGCTTAGCTGCGGCTGACTGAATCCTCAGCAAACCTTGGAGGATATACTGCGGAGCGCCCAGATAGAGGGAGTTGCAGTAATCAAGTCTGCTCAAAACCGTGCTGCGGACCACCGTAGCACGCGACTCCCTGGGGAGCAGAGGAAGAATGCTCCGAAGTACCCGCAGCAAGGCAAAGCAGACGTTGGCAGTCTTACTAGCCTGGGATACCATCTGAAGATCGTCGTCGAAGATCACCCCAAGGTTGCGAACCTTCTTGACTGGTGTGAGAGGTCCTTCCTCCGGTGTAAGACAAAAATCAGGAGGGAGGTATTTGGGGATCCTGAATGGCGAACAGAAGACCACCTCAGTTTTGCCGCTATTAAACTGAAGAGAATTCCTTCTGAGCCAATTCGTGGTCTGGTTCATGCACTGATGGAAGCAGTCCATGGATATTGCATCGGCCCCTTCCAAAGAGAAGGCCAGTTGCGTATCGTCAGCGTAGTTCACCACGCTGACTCCGAAAGATTTAATTAACGGGAACAGGGGCCGCAGGTAGATGTTAAAAAGAATGGGACTAATAGCGTACCCCTGCGGCACCCCGTACGCAACTGGAGACCTGCTGGAGGAGAACGGTGGTAGGGTAACAACCTGCTGTCTGTCTTCTAGATAGGAATGAAACCATTGTAGTGCTCTACCCTTTACGCCTAGCTGTCTCAGCCTCTCTAACAGGACTGGATGGCTCACCGTATCGAATGCTGCCGACATATTAAGAAGCACCAAAATCAAGGCGTTCCCGTTGTCGGCACGCATTCGGAGGTGGTCCAGCATGGTGGTTAGCGCTGTTTCAGTTCCGTGGCCAGGGCGGAAACCGAACTGATCCTTATCTAGCAAGGAATTCTCCTCCACAAATTGAGACAAAGTCTTACTTACAGACTTTTCCAGTACTTTCACCGGATATGTGTATATGTATGTATATGTGTATGTATATGTGTGTATATGTATATGCACAGAACAAACTTTTTAAAAGACTGTTGGCATGGAAAAGTGCTGGACTCCTAAAGCAAGATGAATCTAAGTATTTTAAAATGGAATATCCTGTTACGCCTGTAATGTATTTTATCCCGAAGATTCATAAGGACATCAGTAAACCTCCCGGAAGACCAATTATCTCCGCTAAACAAAGCTTGTTAGAAAATGTATCCATCTATATTGACTCATTCCGACAGGAGCATGTGAGAGCCTTACCTTCGTTCATACAGGACACCACAGATTTTTTTAAAGGAAGTGTATGAATGTCATTGGTGTAATGACTATCTATTAATAACCATCAATGTCTCTAACTTACATACAAGCTGTAGGAGAGTAGGGTCTGCAATCCTATGATCACCCCAGATTTTTGCTTTTTGCTTCATTGGTTTACGACTTTTCCTGGCTGTGGGCCTGCTAATCAGACCCACAGCCTAGCTGTTCTCTCTCTAAAGTGACACATGTACCTTAGGTGCATTTACTAATTGGAACTGGGCCACCTTATCAGTCCCTGTATCAGCATACCTTAGGTATACAGGGCCTAGGTGTACCCAGGGCCTACCAGGGGCTGCAGCATGTATTATGCCACCCCTGGCTGGCCACCCAAATCTGACACAACTGGCTGCACGACGGCTGGGGCAAGGTGGTGTCATCACCCTTTGCTTTAGGTATAGTATTCCTATATCTAACCTTAAAATGGGCACATGTATTCCTATCAGTCACTCCTATGGCAGGCCTTATCAATCCTGAAGGCAGAGTGCTTGGAATTATGTGAGATGGTGCTCTGGCATGAGCTGAGCCCGTCTGCAGCTTGCGGAACCAAGTCCTAATAGCTATTCCAGGATAACGCGTACCATCTACTCTTAAAGTGCATTATAATCCTCGCGGTTATTTGCTAACTGTGGTATCGCATTATCAAAGCATGTCGAGTAAGGTGTCGTACGAATTGGGATACTAACCCCTCGCCAATGCTGGCGACGGGGTTAGCATTCCACCCTTCTAGAGGGACACGACATGCAAGTAACTGTGAACCCCGGTTAAAGTTGACTCGAGCCTCAGCATCACAAAGTGGATGCTGCCACTACAGACACAAGTCTGACCTCCTGCTGCTGGGAGTCCTTCCAGCGGGGAGAGCTTGAACAAAGGGTTTCCTGTCGGGGGCGGTGCCCGCGCCATCCCAGACAGGGTTTTGTGTATTCCAGGTAGGCAAGGCTGAGAGGAAGGTGACTGCAAGTGGCACCCCGGTGCTCACTGTGCATAGGCCGGCTTGAACCAGTTCCAGGGGCACCCCAGCCTCTGAGCCGGGGAGAGACTGGACAAAGGAGAGGGGTGTAACCACCCCCCCCCCCTGGTCCCACCCATAGGCAGGACCTAGTCACGGGCCAGCCCCTTTTCTTAAAATAAAGGTAGGAGCGGGCCCCCTTCCCAAATTGGATAATTCTGAATCTTGAACTACTTTCCACAAAAGGAACTCTTGACTTTTTCTGAAGACTCTCCCTTATGGCTAAGGAGTAGCCACCCTGCACCAGCAGGCACCACCTAAGCGCTTGCGGTTTTCTGCACGTCCATCCTCCGGATCCAGACTGACCAGCTCGACGAGACCCGGATTCCCTGCCATCTCTGACCTCTACCTGCATCATCAGCCCAGCTGAGATTCGTGGGTGTGACGAGACCTGCGGGACCGGCCATCATCAAAACCTGCACGACGCTTGCGTAGCACGACCACCGAGGGACCCTCGAGTGAGTGCTCCTGGGGTTTGAGAAGCCCCAACCTTGAGCAGCTCCAGCACCGAAGACCAGCCTCCCAGCATCCCCGAGATCTGCGTGGGGGCCCTTCTGCTCTTTGCCGCTCACCGCGTTGTTCGGTCACTTGCCGTTGGCTAGTGGCCCTCCTAACGACGCACCACGACATTTCCACCGCTGGTCTGGTTGCTCCAGACTGGCCTTGGCTCCCCTCCAACAGAGGAGCACCCCGGACCCCCCTGGTCCACTTCAGACGCCATCGTGACTCCACAGCGTGGGCGTGCCTTTGCCAAGGGTTGTTGCCCCAATCCTGGGTCCAGCATCGCCGACAGCCGACACCTTCGTGGGACAGCTCGCCCCTTCTGCCTGGTCGCCGACAACGCCTCCTGCACCGAGGGACAGCAGAGTCCAGCGTCACCCACTCACCTGATCGCGGTGACTACCTCCGGTGCCATCCTGGTGCCAACTCAATCACTGGCTAGTGATTAAGAACTGAGTCCCCTCTGCTTCAGGTTATCTCCATCACCGATCCAGTCTTGGATCCCTCCGAATATCGACACTGGTCGCCTGCCAGCAACTTCTTCTTTCAGGCTCCTGAGACTACAACGAGGACTCCCGACATCTTGCTGAACCTCAAGCCTCTGGGCTTGGTAACTCGAGCATTTCGGTGCTCCATCGCAAGGTTCGCTCTACAAGTGTCCAGCTCCTTTTTCGTTTAGTCCCACTGATCGGATTGCTCCGGAATCAGTAACTTTAGACTCTAACCCTTCGCATTCCACTTTTAGTGTAGAGGTTTTTTCGTGCCCCTCGGGCATTTGTGTAAATTGTGCAACTTGAAGTATTTTCACAAGAGTTTTGTAGTGTGCTTAGCTCCCTGACTCATAAAGAGCCAGGGTAGTCTTGTTATAAATAAATATCCTTTATTTTCATAACAACTTGTGTGGTGTCCTTTCACGTGGTGTTCAAAGGGTAAATGTGGTGGTAAAACAGCTGGCTTAACACGCCCTCTAGAGTTTAGCCTAAAGACTGCTCTTGTCCATGCTACTAGGATAGCTGGTCTATAAGGTTGACTTACAACCAATCATCAATAAGGGTCGTTTGGAATGATACACAGTGATCACTAGAATAGTGAGCACTACATATCAGGCCAACTTCTCACATTGGTGAGCGGCGGTTGGGATTTGAGCTTGCTGTGTTTTGCCACCCACGTATCCTAAGAACATCGGTTGAAAGATCACATAAGTACCCAGGTACATATAACTTAACTTAGAATACTCTGAGTTCTACTGAACCAGCTGTTGTAGTGTAACAGGGAGTAGCACACCCTGACTACAGCTCTTAGCAAGGGATCAGTAGGAAAACACATAGTGTAGGTAGGTGCATCACTTACACCTCACTAGAAAGCATGTCCAACCACGGAGAGTCTTCAGAGACTCCCCTAGTGGTCATTGACCCTCCACAGGTCACGTCAAGATATGCAGCTCTTAGCTTCACCGAGATGAGACAACTGTGTGCCTCCAGGAAGCTAAATAACCCTACCATCACATTTCTGATCGGTCTCTTAGAGACTTATGATGCGAGGAGGGCCTCTAGCACAGGCCCCCCTGATCAGGATGAGAACATGCCCCCCTTAGAGGGAACCCTTGGTGACCCAGACCTCGACCTCCATACAGAGGAGGAAGACGAGGAGGAATTATCAGGAGACGAGGCAAACAAAGGTCCAGTGGTAGTCAGCAGGCTTACGAGGACCAACTTAAGCAGGCATGAGAATGGAACTGGGGGAGCCCCGGGCCCACGCTCAAGCAGGCCTAACCTTGGGAACGGACGAGCTAGGTCTCTCTTCAGAGGCTCTAACAGATCTGTTCGAACACATGTCTCTCAGGCATCTTCTCAGAGAGGAATGACGTCCCCTCAGAGAAGGGAGCATGAAGCGAAGATGAGGGAAGTCAATCTGAGGATCGAGCGGGAAGAACTTGCCCTCGCCAAAGAAAGACTTGCCTTTGCCCGAGAGCAGAAATTGAGTGGGTCAGACCCCACTGGTGGCAGCATTATCATTAGAGAGAAAGACAGGGGTATAGACACTAGACACCTGAGTAAAATAGTGCCCCCCTTTAAACAAGGGGACGACATCCACAAGTGGATAACTGCTTTGGAAAGGGCCTGCACTGTCCAGTGCGTCCCCCCAAGTCAGTGGGCAGCTATACTGTGGCTCTCCTTTGAAGGTAAAGGACGAGACAAGCTCCTCACTACTAGAGCTGAGGATGCTAACAACTACCAAGTCCTGAAGAATACACTGATTGATGGGTTTGGCTTAACAACTGAGCAGTACAGGTTGCTGTTCAGTGACACCCAGAAGATTCAGTCTCAGGATTGGACTGACTTTGTCGATTGTGCCACTAAGGCTTTGGAAGGCAGGTTGCTGGGTAGCAAGGTTACTGATTACACAGGATTGTACAATCTTATCATGAGAGAACAGATTTTAAACAACTGTCAGAACCAATTGCTGCATCAGCACCTTGTCGACTCGGATCTGACCTCTCCCCAAGAATTGGGAAAGAAGGCAGACAGATGGGTCAGAACAAGGGTCAAGCAGAACCAGACTCAGAACCAGGGTGGTCAGAAGAAAGCAGACCAAAAGGGTAGTAACAAGAACGAACAAAATGACCAGAAGTCTTCGACAGGTCCCCAACAAACCAAAGAGGGTGGGGGTCAGGCTTCACAGAAGAAGAAGACTCAAGAAGGCCAGTCAAAAAGGTGGAGCCAATACTGTAAAAGTAAGACTCACTGGTTTAGTGAGTGCACCAAGAAAGGAGGGCAAACTCCTGCCACTGCAGCCCCTAAGGCACCTGCACCCCCTAGTACAGTCAGCAGTGGTAGTGCGCCTCCCAAGGCATTAGTTGGGTTAACCTTGGGAACCGAGGGGGGTGACGACTTAGTCGGCACGCTCACTCAGGCAGTCCTTGTCTGTACAGGGGATATGGATATGTCCCCTGATGCCAGTCCCAATACTTTGGGCAAATACAGGCAGACGCCTTTGATCAATGGAAAAGTGGCTCAGGCCTACAGGGACACTTGTGCCAGTGTCACGATGGTGACACCTTACTTTGTGGACCCTGGACAGATCATGCTAGGTACCGATTACCTAGTGACCAATGCCAGCAATGTCACTACCAATCACAGTATGGCAGTTGTTGATTTCTCCTGGGGAGGGGTAAGTGGCCCAAAGAAAGTTGTGGTTAGTTCAGACCTCCCCGTAGAATGTCTGTTGGGCAATGATTTGGAAACGTCACAATGGTCAGAAGTGGAGCAGAGGACTCACATGGAAATGTTAGGCTTGCCAGCACATGTCCTTGCGGTGACCAGGTCACAGGCCAAAAGATGCCCCACTGAACAGGTGCTGGATCCTGGAAGAACGGACCAGACGCCTTCCAAGAAAAGGAGCAGTAAGGGTAAGGCCTCGCCTTCCCCCTTGCCCCAGGTCGTGGATCAAGTCTCTGAGGAGGCTGACCTTAAAGAACTGAGGGAAACTGAGCCAAAAGAGCTTGAACCTGGTCAGGTTGAGTTTCTGGGCTCAGGGGGACCCTCCAGGGAAGACCTGGGGAAGGCACAGTTAGACTGCCCCTCACTTGAACCCCTCAGACAGCAGGCGGCTGCTGAGGCTGCAGGGAACGCCACAAGTACCCACAAAGTGTACTGGGACGATGGACTCCTGTACTCCGAGGCAAGAGACCCCAAACCTGGCGCGACCAGGAGGCTGGTCATCCCCTTGTCTCTGAGAGGTTTCCTCCTTACCTTGGCCCACGAGATTCCCCTTGCAGGTCACTTAGGCCAGAATAAGACTTGGGACAGAATTGTTCCACACTTTCACTGGCCCCACATGTCCGAAGATACGAAGGAGTTTTGCCGCTCCTGTGTCACTTGCCAAGCCAGTGGTAAGTCAGGTGGCACGACAAAGGCCCCCCTCATACCACTGCCTGTGGTGGGGGTACCCTTTGAACGAGTGGGGATCGACATTGTCGGACCAATGGAACCCCAGACAGCATCAGGGCACAAGTTTATACTGGTGGTGGTGGACCACGCCACCAGGTATCCTGAAGCTATTCTCCTTAGGACCACTACAGCACCTGTAGTGGCCCGGGCCCTAGTCGGAGTGTTCTCCAGAGTGGGCTTCCCTAAGGAGGTTGTCTCTGACAGAGGTGCAAACTTTATGTCGGGATATCTGACTGCAATGTGGAAGGAGTGTGGTGTCAACTACAAATTTACCACACCCTATCACCCACAATGCAATGGGCTTGTTGAGAGATTCAACAGGACCCTAAAAGGGATGATTCATGGACTACCGGAAAAGCTTCGGCGGAGATGGGATGTCCTGATACCCTGCCTCTTGTTCGCCTACAGAGAAGTCCCGCAGAAGGGGGTTGGCTACAGCCCTTTTGAACTTCTGTTCGGACATCCTATAAGGGGACCCCTTTGTCTGGTAAAGGAAGGATGGGAGAGACCTCTCAGAAAGCCGGCATCAAACATTGTGGACTATGTGCTCGGTCTCCGCTCGCGGATGGCTGAGTACATGGAAAAGGCATCTAAAAACCTTGAGGCGAGCCAGGAATTACAAAAAGCTTGGCACGACCAAAAGGCTGTCCTGACTGTGTATCAGCCTGGACAGAAGGTGTGGGTGCTGGAGCCAGTGGCCCCGGCAGCACTCAAAGACAAATGGTCTGGGCCCCACACGATCATTGAGCAAAAGGGAGAGGTCACCTACTTGGTAGACCTGGGAACTCCCCGGAGCCCCCACAGGGTGCTCCATGTAAACAGGCTCAAGGCATATGTCGACAGTGAGGGCATGGGCTTGCTCATGGCCACAGATGAGGGACAGGAGGAGGAGAGTGACCCTCTCCCGGACCTGCTCTCTCCGAACCCTGACGATGGGTCAGTAGATGGTGTTGTCTTTTGTGGCAGCCTCTCTGGATAGCAACAAAGGGATTGTAAACAGGTTCTTCAATCCTTCCGACATATGTTCTCTCTGACACCCAGTCAGACCAATTGGTGTACCCATGAGGTCAACACTGGGGACAGTCTGCCCGTAAAGAGTAAAATCTATCGACAGCCTGATCATGTCAGAGACTGCATCAAGACGGAGGTGCAGAAAATGTTGGAGCTGGGAGTCATTGAGCCCTCGGACAGCCCCTGGGCCAGTCCCGTAGTTCTCGTGCCGAAACCTCACACCCAGGGCGGTAAGAAAGAGATGAGGTTTTGCGTGGACTACAGAGGCCTCAATGCAGTCACTAAGACTGATGCCCACCCAATACCAAGAGCAGATGAACTTATAGACAGGTTGGCTTCTGCCAACTACTTAAGTACATTTGACCTGACAGATGGGTATTGGCAAATCAGGTTAGCTGAGGATGCCAAGCCCAAAACAGCATTTTCTACCCCTGGTGGGCATTATCAGTTCGTGGTAATGCCCTTTGGTTTGAAGAATGCACCTGCCACCTTCCAAAGGCTGGTGAATCAAGTTCTCACTGGGTTGGACGACTTCTGTGCAGCGTACCTTGACGATATAGCTGTCTTTAGTTCCACCTGGGAGGATCACCTGGTCCACCTGAGGAAAGTGTTAGAGGCACTGCAGAAGGCAGGTCTCACTATCAAGGCCACTAAGTGCCAGATAGGGCAGACACAGGTTGTATACCTGGGCCACCTTGTAGGTGGAGGCCAGGTTCAGCCATTGGAGAGCAAGATACAGGCCATCCAGGAATGGGCTCCTCCAACCACCCAGACTCAGGTTCGAGCTTTCTTGGGCCTGACTGGATATTATTACAGGAAATTTGTCAGAAATTATGGGTCCATTGTGACCCCCCTTAATGACCTGACAAGTAAAAAAAATGCCAAAAAGAGTTCAGTGGACAGCGAGCTGTCAAAAGGCATTCGATGACCTAAAGCAGGCCATGTGCACAGCACCTATCCTAAAGAGTCCAGACTACTCCAAAACATTCATTGTCCAAACAGACGCTTCTGAGTTGGGTGTGGGAGCTGTTCTATCTCAGCTGAATTTTGACGGTCATGACCAGCCCATTGCTTTTATTAGCAGGAGGCTGACCCCCAGAGAGAAGAATTGGTCAGCCATTGAGAGGGAGGCCTTTGCTGTGGTTTGGGCCCTGAAGAAGTTGAGGCCATACTTGTTTGGCACTCACTTCAAGATTCAGACCGACCATAAGCCCCTCTTGTGGCTAAATCAGATGAAGGGTGAAAACCCCAAACTACTTAGGTGGTCCATTTCCCTACAGGGGATGGACTTTACAGTGGAGCATAGACCTGGCACTGATCATGGCAATGCAGATGGGCTCTCCAGGTACTTCCACTTAGAGCAAGAAGACTCACCTGGTCAAGGTTAGCTTTTTGTCCCAAAGTTTGGGGGGGGGGGTCATGTAGGAGAGTAGGGTCTGCAATCCTATGATCACCCCAGATTTTTGCTTTTTGCTTCATTGGTTTACGACTTTTCCTGGCTGTGGGCCTGCTAATCAGACCCACAGCCTAGCTGTTCTCTCTCTAAAGTGACACATGTACCTTAGGTGCATTTACTAATTGGAACTGGGCCACCTTATCAGTCCCTGTATCAGCATACCTTAGGTATCCAGGGCCTAGGTGTACCCAGGGCCTACCAGGGGCTGCAGCATGTATTATGCCACCCCTGGCTGGCCACCCAAATCTGACACAACTGGCTGCACGACGGCTGGGGCAAGGTGGTGTCATCACCCTTTGCTTTAGGCATAGTATTCCTATATCTAACCCTAAAATGGGCACATGTATTCCTATCAGTCACTCCTATGGCAGGCCTTATCAATCCTGAAGGCAGAGTGCTTGGAATTATGTGAGCTGGTGCTCTGGCATGAGCTGAGCCCGTCTGCAGCTTGCGGAACCAAGTCCTAATAGCTGTTCCAGGATAACGCGTACCATCTACTCTTAAAGTGCATTATAATCCTCGCGGTTATTTGCTAACTGTGGTATCGCATTATCAAAGCATGTCGAGTAAGGTGTCGTACGAATTGGGATACTAACCCCTCGCCAATTCTGGCGACGGGGTTAGCATTCCACCCTTCTAGAGGGACACGACATGCAAGTAACTGTGAACCCCTGTTAAAGTTGACTCGAGCCTCAGCATCACAAATTGGATGCTGCCACCACAGACACAAGTCTGACCTCCTGCTGCTGGGAGTCCTTCTAGCGGGGAGAGCTTGGACAAAGGGTTTCCTGTCGGGGGCAGTGCCCGCGCCATCCCAGACAGGGTTTTGTGTATTCCAGGTAGGCAAGGCTGAGAGGAAGGTGACTGCAAGTGGCACCCCGGTGCTCACTGTGCATAGGCCGGCTTGAACCAGTTCCAGGGGCACCCCAGCCTCTGAGCCGGGGAGAGACCGGACAAAGGAGAGGGGTGTAACCACCCCCCCTGGTCCCACCCATAGGCAGGACCTAGTCACGGGCCAGCCCCTTTTCTTAAAATAAAGGTAGGAGCGGGCCCCCTTCCCAAATTGGATAATTCTGAATCTTGAACTACTTTCCACGAAAGGAACTCTTGACTTTTTCTGAAGACTCTCCCTTGTGGCTAAGGAGTAGCCACCCTGCACCAGCAGGCACCACCTAAGCGCTTGCGGTTTGCTGCACGTCCATCCTCCGGATCCAGACTGACCAGCTCGACGAGACCCGGATTCCCTGCCATCTCTGACCTCTACCTGCATCATCAGCCCAGCTGAGATTCGTGGGTGTGACGAGACCTGCGGGACCGGCCATCATCAAAACCTGCACGACGCTTGCGTAGCACGACCACCGAGGGACCCTGGAGTGAGTGCTCCTGGGGTTTGAGAAGCCCCAACCTTGAGCAGCTCCAGCACCGAAGACCAGCCTCCCAGCATCCCCGAGATCTGCGTGGGGGCCCTTCTGCTCTTTGCCGCTCACCGCGTTGTTCGGTCACTTGCCGTTGGCTAGTGGCCCTCCTAACGACGCACCACGACATTTCCGCCGCTGGTCTGGTTGCTCCAGACTGGCCTTGGCTCCCCTCCAACAGAGGAGCACCCCGGACCCCCCTGGTCCACTTCAGACGCCATCGTGACTCCACCGCGTGGGCTTGCCTTTGCCAAGGGTTGTTGCCCCAATCCTGGGTCCAGCATCGCCGACAGCCGACACCTTCGTGGGACAGCTCGCCCCTTCTGCCTGGTCGCCGACAACGCCTCCTGCACCGAGGGACAGCAGAGTCCAGCGTCACCCACTCACCTGATCGCGGTGACTACCTCCGGTGCCATCCTGGTGCCAACTCAATCACTGGCTAGTGATTAAGAATTGAGTCCCCTCTGCTTCAGGTTATCTCCATCACCGATCCAGGTTTGGACCCCTCCGAATATCGACACTGGTCGCCTGCCAGCAACTTCTTCTTTCAGGCTCCTGAGACTACAACGAGGACTCCCGACATCTTGCTGAACCTCACGCAGCCGCAGCCTCTGGGCTAGGTAACTCGAGCATTTCGGTGCTCCATCGCAAGGTTCGCTCTACAAGTGTCCAGCTCCTTTTTCGTTTAGTCCCACTGATCGGATTGCTCCGGAATCAGTAACTTTAGACTCTAACCCTTCGCATTCCACTTTTAGTGTAGAGGGTTTTTCGTGCCCCTAGGGCATTTGTGTAAATTGTGCAACTTGAAGTATTTTCACAAGAGTTTTGTAGTGTGCTTAGCTCCCTGACTCATAAAGAGCCAGGGTAGTCTTGTTATAAATAAATATCCTTTATTTTCATAACAACTTGTGTGGTGTCCTTTCACGTGGTGTTCAAAGGGTAAATGTGGTGGTAAAACAGCTGGCTTAACACGCCCTCTAGAGTTTAGCCTAAACACTGCTCTTGCCCATGCTACTAGGATAGCTGGTCTATAAGGTTGACTTACAACCAATCATCAATAAGGGTCGTTTGGAATGATACACAGTGATCACTAGAATAGTGAGCACTACATATCAGGCCAACTTCTCACACAAGCATACACCACAAAGATGGTATGCGAGCTCTGAAGCACTTCCTGGATAGGGGACCCATGCAGTTTCTTAATCACAACAAAATTATAATTATTTTAACTGAATTTTGCTTGAACAATAATTATTTCCTCTTCCAGAACCAAATTTAACAGCAAGTACGAGGAGTAGCTATGGGGGCTAGCTTTTCTCCAAGTTACGCTTGCCTCCATATGGGTTGATGGGAGGAGGTAATTGTTAATGCCCTTTACAGCAATATTCTCAATAATCATGTGATTAAATGGCTCAGATATATAGATGATCTATTCTTGATATGGCAAGGTAATAAAGAAAGTGCGGAAGCTTTCATTACTAGTCTTAACAACAATGACATAAATCTACATCTCACATACAACATTAGTGAACAATCAGTTTGCTTTTTAGATGCCAAAGTATTTGTGATCAACAATAAGCTGGAAACAAGGCTGTATCGAAAGCCTACGGCGGGCAATACCCTACTACATGCATCCAGTTTCCATCCAAAGCATACAATACACAGTATCCCCTATGGGGAAATGCTTCGGATACGCAGGTTATGTAGCAGAGAAGAAGATCTTGTCCTGGTACAACAGGAAAGTAAAGAACGTTTTTTTGCCAGGGGCTACTCCAGCCATTCAATAGCAGTGGCTAAAAGGAAAACCAACCAACTATGTAGGGATGAATTGTTGTTGTTGAAACCAAATACTGAACCAGATTGAAATCCCAGAAAGCAAATATCTGAATCATCAAATCCGAGATTAATTTTGACATATAACAGACAAAGAGATGAAATATGTCGAGCTGTAAGGAAAAACTGGCATATAGTACGTAAGGATCCTATAATTGGAGAACATCTTCCCAGAAGTCCAATTATCACGTACAGAAGGGCTCCATCTACCAGTGATTACCTAGTAAAAAGCAGCCCAGAAATCTCCCCTAACAGGAACTGGCTATCGGGATCAAAAGGGTTCAAGAAATGCTCTTCATGCAAAGCTTGCAAATTGGGCATTAATAAAAGCTCCTACACTACCCCCTTTAAATCAGCTCCCACACTGATATCCAAATTGTTAACATGCAAATCTGAATATGCCATTTATGTGTTGGAGTGCTCTTTCGGACTGAGGTACATTGGCAGCACGAAGCTGCAAGTCCACAAGAGAATTCTTCAACACATAAGAGCTATTTCCAATTCGGACCCAAGCTATCCGGTGGCCCGTCACAACAAGGAGGTCCACAACAATCAATTACAAGATCTTGAATATTTTGTTGTGGACTCCATACCACCTCTGAGGAGAGGTGGCAATAGAGAGGCCAACCTTAGAAAACTTGAGACCCAATACATTTTGGAGTTTGACAGCAATAGTCTGAACGGTCTTAACACAACGATCTACAATATTCAGACAAGGTCCTGCTGTCGGAAGATGTGAGAACCAAAATGAGATTATGGCTGGCCCACAATTCTGGAACGGGCGGGTCATGTTTTGGTTCAGACCTGGAGAGAGAGACCAACGCCAGCAAGTCAGGTTAGGGATCGCGCTGCGGGGACTCATATACAGGAGGAAAATGGTCTGTAGCAGAGCAGTGTCTCCATATCAATTGCCTTGAACTTATGGCAGGCTTCTTTGCAATCCAATCCTGAACTAAGGAGAAAGTCAGTAGTGTCCTGCTAAAGATGGACACATCTCAGCTATTCGTTACATAAACCACTTGAGGGGCACCAAATTTAACATCCTAGCAGATCTGGCCAAGGATTTTTGGACCTATTGCCTGACCAACAATATCTCAGTCACAGCGGGAACCTACCAGGAGCATCCAGCGAGATTGTGGACTGGTGACCAGGGAATGGCCAGACATGAGTCTGTGGCAACTGGACCCTCATGTCGTCTTAATGGCACTGAACCACTGGTAGGGCCCCTTCTCTGTGGACCTCTTTGCCTCCCGTCTGGACAACCAAGTGCCCAGATAATTCAGCTGGAAGAGGGACCCTCTGGCAACAATGACCGATGCCTTTCTGCAGGATTGGTCCCAAGAAACAGGATACGCATTCCTACCGTTAGCGATGATTGAGGCTGTCCGCAGTGGGACGCAGGCAGCAGGTGAAAGTAGTCTTGATCACGCCTTTAGGGAAGTCTCAAGTTTGGTTTCCAGTTCTTCTGGAACTTTCTTGGGATTATCCAGTTTGTCTACCCTGCGCTCCAGTTCTCCTTCAGAATCCTGTGGGAGAATTTCACCCACTAATCCTGCAAGACTGGATGCCCCTGTTAGTGTGGAGGAGTACCAGGAGAGATGGAGAGTGCCAGGCCTTTCACGAGAAGCGGACTTACCTTGTTTCAGCATGAGCAGAGGGGACAATGAAACGTTACAGGTCAGACTGGACACGATGGGTTCGTCGGTGTGTTCAACACAGTGAAGATCCCATGGGGTGCGATGTTGTCCCACTAATGAATATTTTGGCCTCGCTTGCTTCACAAGGTCTAGCTTATAGAACAATAAACTCATACCGTTCAGCCAATTCTGCAGGTCATCAGCCAATTCAAGGTTTCCGAGTGGGGGAACATCCGATGGTTTGTAAGTTCATGAGGGGAATCCATTTGGCTTTACCACTGGAACCTCAATACTCCAGCCTTTGGATGTTAATATGGTTTGAATCTTTTTCCGTCATGGCAAAAGATCGAATATTTGTCCAGGAAGGCGCTATCGGCTAAGTTTGCGATTCTTGTCTTGTATCCTGTCGCAGAGTCAGACGTGAAATCTTTGGATATTACTGATAGAGTATTTTCCCCACAAGGCGTAACCTTCCATATTTCCAGGAGAACAAAATCCAACTCCAGCTCGGTGTCCTACCCAGCTATTGACAGATTTCCCAAACTCTAGGTCTTGAGATGCCTGTAGGCATACAAATTTATGACAGAGGACACCCGACCCCCTGGGCAGAAACATTTGTTAATTTCCTTAAAGAAGCCTTTCAAAGCAGCGTCGTCCCCCACCATTGCATGCTGGGTTAGTTGGGTCATGCATGAGGCTGGCTTTAATCTGTCACAATTTGATGCACATTCGGTGAGCGGAGCAATAGCCTCTTAAGCCTTCTCTCTAGGGGCAAGACTAGAGGACATTATCAATGCAGCTGACTGGTATTCAGACTCAATGTTCAAGTGGTTTTATTTCAAACTGGTGATAGTTATGACGTCTTTGGTGGTGGATAAGCTTTGAACAAGCATAATCCTCGCTTCCAGTCCTGACATGGAATTAAAAATGTCCTGGCATTCGTAACAGAAAGTTTCAATTCTATTAAGGACACGGAGGCGAGGATTATTCTTGTCCAGTTTCTGCGAATTGTTCCCAACCCAAAAATGTATTCTACAATGAGTCCTCGGGCACATCATACTATTCTTTTTTGGAGATGGCTTTGTAGATTGTATACTTTTGCATTGATCTCCATCTGGTGTTGGGCTCGGATGTTTGCAGTTTGTTTTTGTCCTGGAAGAAGTCTTTGTAGTCACAACGTTGGTGACTCCTCCCTAGGACGATAGTGCGCATGGGCATCGACTCCATCCCTAGATTGTTTTTTTCTGCCATCGGGTTCGGATGTACACTGCTGCACTCTGGGTCAATATCAGTTTCGAATCCCCCTTTGACGCTCAATTCTCTCCACTCAGCGGTATTGTCTCGATCCTGTTTCCCTTTTCGACACACATCTTTTAAAAGGAACTTCTCGACCTCCATTTTTGACATGGCCGTTGGTACTCTCCGCGCCGACCACACCTGCAGTCAATGGGAAGGACTCCTTTCAAAAAATGCCCCGGGTGTGGTGCCAAGTTCCCACACACAGACTTGCACAAGGTGTGCGTTCTCTGCCTCTCCCCGGAGCACGAGAAAAAGAACCGAAGGCCTGTGCATCGTTCAGGTCGAAGAAAACCATTTGTGATCGTTGGGTTCGACGTCACAAAATGTCTTGCGGAAGCAGCTCAATTCCAGACGTCTCCGGAGCAGATCCCGAAATTCAGCCAGAACAATCGGGTGATGAAGAAGACATCTACGTCTCCGAAGCTGATGACTCAGAAGCTGAAGAGGAGACAGTCACCCCGGCTCAGCGGTCCATGAGTACCGAAACCCCTCTCCCCAAAAACAAACCGAAGGCCCCGGTAACACCCTCGCCCTCTGGCTCGGGTCGACACCCACATCATACTTAAGACGGCCTGGCTATGAAACCGAAACATAAGCCTTCCGACTCGGGCTCAAGTCGACCCCATTCCGGCACCGGGAAATCCTCCCCAGCACCGAAGCCACAAGGCAAAGACTCTTCGTCAACATCGAAGCTCTCGGCGTCGAAGCATGACAAAGACTCGGAACCGAAGAAATCTTCGGAGCCGAAAAAGGCTTTGGACTCCAAAAAGTCGTCGGAGCCGAAAAAGACCTCGGACTCCAAAAAGTCGTCAGAGCCCAAAAAAGCCTCGGAGCAGAAAAAAACACTCACAGACTCTGTCCAAGGAAGGCTTGGTTCCGAAATCTTCGGCACCGAACAAAGACATTTAGCCCACTCAGCCTGATTTTTCAGACCCAAAACAAAATCTTTGTTTATTGATCCAAACACAGGCAAACTAGTCGCCAAGCCTCCAAAAAAGAGGAAACTGGACACTTCAGAGGACCCTTCAATACCTCCCAAGAGACAGGACATGGGCACTAACATTTCCCCACCTCCTTCTCCTCCTCCAGTTAATCCACACTTATTCATTTCTCCGCCACACTCCCCACAACCTATAGTTTCACCTCACACATCAGATACGGATGATGACGTAAGTGGGGATACAGATCCACAGGTATCCCACATAACGTAGACCCTTGGGAGGACTACAATACAGACCCAGACCCACATAATGTCCCGGATGTCTATCCATCTAAGCCGTCACCACCAGATGACAACACTGGGTTTGCGCAACTAATCACCAGAGCTGCCCAATACCATGGAGTTCCCTTACACTCCGACCCCCTAGAAGAAGATTTTTTGCCAAAAACCTTTGCACCCTCACACAAAACAACAAGCACCCTGCCAATGTTAAAAGGCTTGATGAAACATGCCCCAGGAGTTTTTAAGGACCCAGTCAGAGCCAGGGTTCTCAACCCCAGGGTGGATAAAAAATACAAGGCAGCTCCTAATGACCCAATTTATATTAAAGGTCAGATCCCCTTGGATTCCCTTGTGGTAACTAATGCACGCAAGCGGGCAAACTCACAGGGTACAGGCGACACCCCACCTCCTGATAAAGAACCCAAACTAATTGACGCATCAGGGAAACGTATCGCGTCACAGGCTGCAAAACGTTGGCGTATCGCCAATGCCCAAGCTTTATTATCCAGATACGACAGAGCCCACTACGACGAGCTTGAAAAGCTCATGAAACACCTTCCTGACCAGTACAAGCAAAAAAACAACAACTTTATCCAAGAGGACAAATTAATTACCAACACCTCAATAAAATGTGCGTTGGATGCAGCCGATACCGCATCTCGCGCAATCAATACTAGTGTCTTGTTGCGCAGACATGCCTGGCTCCGGATTTCCGGATTCAAGCAGGAGGTTCAGCCTGCTATTTTAAACCAGCCGTTTGAGCAGGAGCATCTTTGCGGGCTTACAGTTGACACATCCCTAGAAAAGATGAAGAAGGACTTCGAGACTGCTAAGTCTATGGGGCCTTACAGTTTTGCCGCAGAGCCGGCTCAAAAACCACGGGTTCAGAACAGCCCTCTTCCTCCTATAAAAGCCCCACTCAAACATCCCCCAAGGGATACTTTCGCAGAGGATATAGAGGCAAAATTAATAGGAGAAGATGTCGCGGCAACAACAGCCGCACCTCCCCTACCACTAAACAGTGACTTTCCTCCACTTCTCCCCGATTATTCCACTCTTGTCGGGGGACGTCTTTCACAGTTCCTACCTGTCTGGAATGCCATTACAACAGACAAGTGGGTAAGACAAATTATCCAGTATGGTTATTGCCTGGAACTCACTTCTACCCTCCCAAACATTCCTCCCAGACAGCACCCGATGTCCTTAGAACATCTAACACTTCTCAAACAAGAGGTTCTCTCTCTATTACAAAAACATGCAATAGAACCAGTCCCCTTGCCTCATCAAGGCACCCCAGTGGTTTACTCCCTCTACTTCCTAATTCCAAAAAAGGACTGCTCTCTCAGGCCCATACTGGACCTCAGGCCACTAAACCTCTACATTCAGTTAGACCAGTTCCGCTTGGTCACTCTCCAACAGGTGCTTCCACTTTTCAACAGGGCGACTTTCTCTCCACTCTGGATCTAAAGGACGCCTACTTCCATATTCCCATTCACTCTACTCACAAGAAATATCTCAGTTTTGTGTTAGATGGTCAACACTACCAATTCAAAGTCGTCCTGTTCGGGGTCACTACAGCACCCAGAGTCTTCACCAAATGCCTTGCAGTAGTTGCAGCCCACTTAAGAAGACAGCACATTTGTGTCTTCCCTTATCTGGACGACTGGCTCATAAAAGCCAAATTACACAGCAACTGAGTGCAACACACAAACAAGACAATTCAACTGCTTCACAGCTTGGGATTCACAAAAAACCTCGCCAAATCCCATCTCCAACCGTCCAACATACAACAATACCTAGGGGCTACAATACTCACTTCAAAAGCGCTAGCATGCCCCAGTCCAGTCAGGATAAGTGCCATACAGGCTCTAATCCAAATATTTCAGCCTCAACACTCTCTACCAGCGCGAGTGTTCATGCAGTTAACCGGGATGATGTCCTCTTGCATTCTCCTCGTCCCTTATGCAAGACCCCAAATGTGTCCATTACAGGAATGTTTGGCGCGTCAGTGGAACCAGGCTCAAGGTCAGCTAACAGATCTGGTGTTGGTGGACGACCGCACCTATCGCAGTGGTGGAGCATACAAAACCTTTCCAAAGGGCGGCCGTTCCTCGACCCGGTTCCACAGACAGTGCTAACAGCAGACGCATCACTCACCGGCTGGGGAGCTCATCTTAAAATCCCATACCATCCAGGGCATATGAGCCCCCCCAACAAAGACAATTCAACAAAAACTATCTGGAATTGTTAGCAATCTTCCTAGCGTTAAAATCTTTTCAACTCCACCTCCTAGGCAAAGCTGTCCTGGTCCGTACAGACAACATGACAGCAATGTACTACATACAGAAACATGGGGGAACACACACTCTGCAGGTTTCACACCTAGCTCAGAGCATATGGAGATGGGCGATAACGCAAAACATATATCTCTTTGCACAACACCTCCCAGATGCACACAATCAGATAGCAGATCTGCTCAGTCGTCAGACACAGCAGATCCACAAATGGGAACTTCATCCTCAAGTTCTTCTTCCATTCTTTCGCATGTGGGGCCACCCAGAAATAGATCTGTTCATCACACACCAAAACGCAAAATGCCCAACCTTCCCGTCCAGGTATCAAAACCCATTGTCCAAAGGCAATGCGCTATGGATCAACTGGTCAGGCAAATGTGCTTACGCTTTTCTGCCTCTCCCACTCATTCCGTTAGTGGTTCGGAAACTCAAATAGCATTCCCTCAAAATGATCCTAGTTGCTCCAACATGGGCCCGACAACAATGGTTCACAACCGTATTAGAACTATCAGTAGTGCCTCATCAAAAACTACGTCTCTTAACCAAGCTTCTCACTCGGAACCATGGAGAGATAAGACATCCCGATCCCAATCAACTAAACCTTGCGATCTGGCACCTGAGGTCTTAGAGTTTGGCTACCTAACTCTTCCGCCAGACTGTACGAATATCAACCGAGAAAGCTAGACGCCCTACCACTAGAGCATGCTATTCAGCAAAATGGATACAATTTGCCATTTATTGCACAAACAACAAAATCAATCCACTAGATGCTTCTATTCAAAACATTATCTGCTACCTCTTGCATCTACAACAATGTAACCTAGCATATAAATCTATTAGGCTACGTCTAGCTTCCATAGCAGCATATCTCCAAAACAGACAACATTTGTCTTTGTTTCGAGTGCCCGCTATCAAAGCTTTTATGGAAGGACTTAAAAGAATGACCCACCCAGATTCCCACCCACTCCAGTGTGGAACCTAAATGTGGTCCTTACCAGACTCATGGGTCCCCCTTTTGAACCTCTCCACAAATGCGAACTACAGTTCCTCACATGGAAGGTAGCCTTTTTGGTGGCTATCACATCTCAGGAGAGTTAGTGAACTCCAGGCATTAACCATACAAGAACCATTTTTACAAATCCATCATAACAAAGTGGTTCTTAGGACTAACCCTAAATTTTTACCCAAAGTCGTATCTGCCTTCTATCTCAACTAGTCTGTTGAACTCCCAGTGTTTTTCCCTCAACCAGACTCAGTGGCAGAACAAGCTCTTCACACTTAAGACGTTAAAAGAGCAATACTCTACTACATTGAAAGGACAAAATCCTTTAGAAAGACCAAACAACTCTTTGTGGCTTTCTCCCCACCTCATAAAAGCAATCCCATCTCAAAGGCAGGAATTGCAAGGTGGATTGTTAAATGCATCCTAATATGCTATATCAAAGCCAAACACACACTAACCATTCCCCTTAGAGCTCATTCCACATGCAAACTAGGGGCTTCCATGGCATTCTTAGGGAACATTCCCCTAGATGACATCTGTAAAGCAGCAACTTGGGCTACACCACACACCTTCACAAAACACTATTGTGTAGATGTACAGGCAAAACAACAGGCTAGTGGGTGCCAGGCTGTAATAAGAACACTTTTTCAAACCCCTGCAGCAGATATAGGTAGCCACCGCAAAGGAGGTAACTGCTGTACAGTTTATATAAAAGTTTACAATCTGCAGCTCATATGCCTCGAACGGAAAATGCTACTTACCAGTATGCATCTGTTCTTGGCATGTAGATCTGCAGATTCGTATACTCCCTCCCGCCTCCCCGGACACCTCGATCTGTTCCAGTACTATCTTAGATACATTACACATGGGCATCTCTTTCTACTTCTTACTACTCCATCGTAACCCTTCGTGGCAAAAACAATCGAAGGATGGAGTCGATGCCCATGCGCACTATCGTCCTAGGGAGGGGTCACCTACCTTGTGACTACAAAGACTTCTTCCAGGACTAAAACAAACTGCAAACATCCAAGCCCAACACCAGATGGCGATCTGTGCAAAAGTAAATGAATCTGCAGCTCTACATGCCAAGAACAGATGCAGACTGGTAAGTAGCATTTTCCTTATCCTTTTCGTAGTACATGTTTTAGATGTCAGCAAGATAAAGTCAGTGAAAGACAACATGTAATAGCTTACTGTCCAGATCTTAGGGTTTTCTGGGATATTGTTTTTTCTTTTTTTGAAGTAGTAAATTGGGTATTGTTCTCTGCCCAGACGTTTGGTTAATTTTGTTTGGTTATATTGTGAGTGAGTCAACCTGTTCAGATCTGAGCGTAGGTCTATTTTCATATCAATGTCCATTGCTCGCTCATTGATGCTACAAAGATGGTGATCGACAGACTTACCTTGGTTGGGACATTGGAATAAAAAAGTGAAACAGTGGCCTATTTTGATTTTGTTTATGCTAAAAGGACTAATCAGTTAGTTAAATATAAAGCTATATGCCATAACCTGGATTTATAAACATATCGGAATATGTAGGTTCCTTTTTGGTATGTTGAAGGGGATTAATGGAATAAGGATATCTCCTCTGTGTTGCCAAAATTAATTATGTAAATCATATTTTATTTAAAGATCTCTTAGCTATTTCAGGATTTTTTGAGTTTGTGAAAATCATGGATTTGGAATTGAAGTATAGCACTTAGTCACTTAATTGGATATTGCATGTTGCTTTTCTGAAAGTATGAAGTATGTATATATATTGTTGCACTTTGTCACATTTGCTTATATTAAATATAGTTATTTAAATATGGCTAATTAGCTAGTTTATTAAAATGTTCTGGGATGTTTTTGCTGTACATTCTGCAATTGCACTTTGTCACTTTATTTGTGTTATATGGGACCTCTTGCAAAGTATGGTTCTGTAAATGCACTGTTATACTCAACTAGTTATTAGAATTGATTATGTAGTTGAAATGTTTTGATGTATTTTCTGATATTACACTTAGACACTTTATTGTATATCTGTATGCAGTTTCTTTGAGAGTATGGTGGGGAGGGAAGTGGTCTCTGAACCTGCAAATGTATTATTGCACTTTCATCACTTTATTTAGATTACATTTGAATAATTCAGTGATTTGCATTGTATAATAATATTTAGGAAGTTAGAATTCATTGTTAAAAAAAAAAGCTGAAGTAGACTTTCCATCCCATTCTCTTCCCTGCCCTACCTGATCCGTCGAAGGAAGTGAATGACTTGATTATAGATGAACCAAATACCTGCTCCAAAGACGTCTCCTGTATAGAGGAAGGTGACGCCTCTTCCATTGGAAATGTTATTAATACGCACACTCTAATTCCTAAGTACTGCATAATAGCTGGATACGCCCAAAGAGGACAGACACCACTAATCGGCTCCAGAAGGCCGAATTCTCTTTGAAAATACACCAATTCAGGGTCTTAAACTTTGAAACTTCTCTAAACGCATCATAACCTAGATTATCACATGTGGATGATATATCAACCTCTCAAGTGATTGATGTTGGGGAAATCTCAATTTCATCTCCTACAGCTTGTATAACCTATGATGGTTCAGACATATGCATCGCAGAGCTCCACAACCCCTTAATGGCATTGTTGTCAGTTTAAAGTACCCTTTGGTGGAGATTTTTTTGATCCTTGCAGTGATAGTCAGTATTGATTCCTCCAACTCCTTGCCTCATCAAAATATAGACTGAGCAAGAATCTATTATTCTTCTACCAGATCTTCCATCATTTGCAATAAGGAACATTAATCAACATAAATATTGTGGGGGGCAAACTAATGGAGCGAGACAGCTATGTGTAACAGCTCTCCTAGTTCAATATTTTTCTTTTGTACTTTGAAGTACTTTTGTGTTTTAGCTGTGGTAGCCCCCAGCATGCAACACTTCTACCTCCTATGAGAATTCATAATATACATTGGGATGAAGAGGCCCTAAACGTGATTCTTGGGCAATGGCAACACTACAAGATTAAAGTTGTAAATGAGCTGCAGTTGGTAGCCAAATGAATGCTATGATATTAGGAAGCTTGGCATCGGTGGCTGCAGGTGACCAGAGAGTACTACAGTGGAGTTCTGAAGGTGCTGTTCCTAAAGGTACGGACAAAGGCATCCCAGAAGCCTAAAAAGACAGAGGGTAGCTAATAAAACTGCTCCTGCTGAGTTGATCTTAGAGTCTTAGAAGAATGACTGTCAATGTGTGCTCATATACTACAACCAGTATATATGCAACCTACACAACCGCCTAATCAGATAGAAGTCTAAAAGATTTTAGGGAGTCCCCTAATCTTCATGGTCTTTTGAAAGCAGTTGAAGCACATTCAAAGCAGAAACATAGTAGGTTGTTCACTCTTTACTTTTAAAACAGGGTTACTGACTGAGTCGAGCCCCCTTCAGGGACAGTATTAGGTTAGTGGTAACCCAGTAGTTTAAGAGTCTCCTAATAAAATTACCTCTTGATGTCTTACTCGTTAGGCACCTTGCAGTGACCAAGACCAACAACAGACTGTCTACACATTTTTTTGGCCCGGGTTTGCAAAGAAGACAGTGCTACTGTTGTAAAATGATGGCTTAGTGGAGAGAGCAAATGCAACAAGATGATGGACGGGGTGCTGAAACTTTTCAAACACTCAACAACAGTCAAGAGATCTGGGTGAAATCCCTTGTTCTTCTGCTCACCATGCCACCCCAGTTTGTACCCAGCCGTAGGGAACATTCCAGCCCGAACTGCCAGGCCAGGTCCTCCCTGAACCAGAAACAACTATCCTGGGATCAGTTTCAGGATATCATCCCACATCAGCCAGGCTAACTTGAATCCAGTGGCACGGCGAGCAAGTGGAGACAGTCCCTTTCACTTTAAACAATGTTTATTTCTAAACTCTTTCTTTATAGCACACACACAAAAAACCTCAGACATTTCTCTGACTAGTGAACACACCGTTATAAGTTATACCTGTATTTACCGGTATCTACAAAAATCCTAAAAAACACTGTTCTTAAAAACAAACAGCCATTTGTATCCACACTAATCCACTTCCGAGGTGCCATTTGTCATTCACCCGAGATTTTCAGAATTCCCATACATTTGGCATTTGACACCTGGAGACCTAGCCTGCCACTTGCCTTTGGCCTCCAGTTCTTGCTCGTTCCAGATTGATGTAGTGATACTCCCGCTGCCCGAGTTTTTAAACTCTTATCACTACCGCAAATTATCCCGACGACTGGATACACGCCAAAGTCAGACCTTTACTCAAAGAACTCTCTGCGAACCCCAGCAGACTCAAAAACTACCAGCCTATCTCCCTGTTACCATTCCCAGTAAAGGTGCTGGAAAAGATCATCAACAAACAACTCTTGACTTACCTGGAGCAGAACCAGCTACTCATCTCAATCTGGCTTCTGCAGCAATCACAGCACTGAAAAAGCCCTGATTGTACCAGCCAAAGACATCCAGCAGCTGAACATAGACAAGACCGAAGTACTGATCTTCGGCAACAACCACCACCTATGGAATGACTCCTGGTGTACATCAGACCAAGGACCTGAACCCACTCACTCCAAACACACCAGAAACCTCAGAATCATGGTTAACAACAAGCTCACCATGAAATCACAGATCAATGCCACCTCCTCCTTCCTTACTCTGCGTATGCTACATCAGATCTTCAAGTGGCTACCCCTAAATATGAGACGCACTGTGACACAGGCTGTCTGTACCAGACGACCAGACTACAGCAACACCCTTTATGTAGGAATCGCCCCACACCTTCTACAGAGACTTCAGAGCACACAGAACACCGTGGCCAAATTCATCTTTGTCCATTGTCGTACTAAGTGACATCATACCCCACCTTGCGCAACTCCAATGGCTCCCTATCAAGGAGAGATGCCAATTCAAGCTGCTGACCGACACACACAAGGCTCTACCCAACAAAGGACCCACCTACATTAACCACTGCCTGAACTTCCACCAACCATCGAGAAGCCTATGATCCGCCCCCCTCTCACTTGCCCATACTTCCTGCATCTACCAAAGCTGAAGTGGAGGGCGCTCCTTCCCTAGCATGATTCCGTATTTACTTGATACATGTTAGGTGAGCACACATTTCAGTTGTAGATAGCAAACTACCTCTTTGTCTGCCAGATCATATTCTCTTTGTAACGGTTCTCAGGTGAGCTTTCCATATAGTCCCCATACGTCCCAAGTAAAGTTCCAAATATGTCATGTGTATCCCAAAAGCCCTCCTACAACTTTCATCACATTGCTGTCCCAAGTCACACTTCTTTTGTTAAAATCTCTCTCGATTTATGGTGCTGAATAGCTATAGCCAAGACTTTCAGTGTTTTTGTGGGTTGTTGCTTTGTCTCCCTATGTCCCTGCTGATACAAGGCAGTCAGGTAACCCCTTGGTTTAATGTTTTGTCTATCTACTGTAATGGATGGTTCCTGTTGGGAAGCGAAGACAATAATTAATTACCGCCATCTGGACAGACCAGTAATACTTTTGTATGTCGGAGAGGCCTATACTGTCTTCATATATTCCCCTTGTTAATTTAGCCAGAGGTATCCTAGGTGCACTTCCATCACACAGAAGTATCTCCTATGCCTCCAAATAATCTGGTGAAACCCATTAGGGCATGTTTAGAGGGCGTAGATAAATTTGGGAAGTCCAATCGTTTGAACATTGCTGCCCCTCTCAGTTGGAGGGACAGTGGTAAATTCCAACAGTGAGTGACCTCATCCCTCAATCTACCAAGGATTGCGTATAAATGATGTCTGAAAAACTGTCCTTTATCCCTTGTGACAGTTATTCTAAAATCCTTGAAGCCCTGCAGTTCAATTTTGAATGGGTAGTGTGTGCAGTCGACCCATGTCCGGCCGAAGAGGAGATATAAGACTGATTTTCCCCTATTTGATACGAAAGCCTGAATAGTCTCCAAACATTTTGAATATGTTAAGTAGCTGTCCCACAGTCTGCTCTGACTTGCCAAGTTCAGCAGGACATCATCTGCATACACATTGAGATTGTTCATAATTCATCCCTCCTCAAGCACAACACCAGTGCATCTTTTACGATCCAGCAAGCCAAGAACTCCAATGTCAGGGCAAATATCATCAGGGACAGTGGACATTTTTGTCTTGTCCCCCTGCTGAGAGTGAAGGAGTCAGACAATGTCTTGTTGACCCTAACCCTTGACTGGGGTTCCCTGTTAAGAATCCTTAACCATGTCATAAAATTAGTTGAGCAACTGATAGGTTCCATCACCACAACCATGTATTCTAATTGAAGGGTGTTGAACGCCTAAGTGGCATCGGCGATAATTCTGCAATCAGCTCCCCAATATTTCTGGTGTGTTCTGAGCAGCCCAACAGTCGCCCAAGGTTTAATTGTGCACAAGCCTCGTGCGCTCCTCACCTGTCCGTAGCAATGTCTGCCACGTCAATTGACATGAGGCCCGGCAGGCGCCGATCCCTTCTATAATTCGCTATGGGAGCCGTGTGCTGCAATCTGTGACTCAACAGAAGGAGGCTGACTCACGCAGTCACTCTACATTTGGTTTTTATTGTTTCCTGACAGTAGACAGGAATACAGCTTACTATGTCGGCCTGAAATTACACACAAGATGATTTTCCCTTCGGTCTCTTACTTTTGGTAATTGAATGGCACTTTTTCAATGTTGTTGATACCTCCTAAGGCACCGAGCATGCTGCAGTACGGCTCTGTTTCAATTTTGTCACCTTTCACTGTCAACCCCTTCCCCCTCACAGGGGTGAGTTATATACCATTATACTCTATGGCAATTGCCATCCTGCGCTTCACATTATACCCGATATGCTTTTTTAAATTCTTTTTTCCCCATATAGTGCCCAACTGGGCCCCATGCGAGTACCCCTTCTCTGTTTTAAGACACTGCCTCTTGGTGTGCACCTCACCACTCTGACAGTCAATTCAATTTTATTCAGGTATTTTTTCCAGTCTTCAGATCACTCAAATTGAGATTCCCTTTGGCTGGACCTCTTAGTCTTTTTCTTAGATTTTTTTCAGGTGTCCCGTATTGATAGATACTGAAGAAACCCCTTATTGATTGTGGGGTCAAAACGGCGTCAACACGCATAAAAAACAAACCGGTCTCCAGTCCCTACTATTGTGATAAAAAGCTAGTTGTTAGTGTTGTGAAACTGAGTTATTGTTGTTTTTTTGTACAATCAGAAACCTAATGTATGTCACAAACTGTCACCTTTAATATGTAGGTTCTATGCTCACTTGGGACACCGTGCACTTTATTTTGATAAAATTATGTAATTTACATAAATAGTGAGTAACCTTGATTCTGCTGTTGTGTATAATTTCATGTCTCTCTTTATGCTTTGACACGTGAGCATTGCCATTGAGCTAAACTATTACCATTTCCTCAACACAATGTCCACAGGAGCCACTGTTCCTTGCTATATAATAGATACCCTGGTTCCATGTGAGTAGGGTGACCCTTGTTTTCTTGTAACGATTAGTGGGCCTGCAACACTGATTGTGCCACCCACACAATAAGCCTTTCAAATGTGTCTCAGACCTGTCACTGCAGTTTCTGCTCCCGCATTAGTTTGTGACTGCCATACCAACCTGGCAAGTGCACCCACTTGCCTGGCCCTAACTTTACCTTTTCCTAGATGTAAGTCCCCCCTAAGTTAGGCCCTAGTTACCCCTGTGGGCAGGGTGCAGTGTATGTTAAAGGTAGGACATGTACTTGTGTGTTTTACATATTCTGGTAGCGAAATACTGTGTATTTCGTTTTTCACTATTGCAAGGACTAGCTCACCCATAGGTTATCATTAGAGCTGCCTTTTAACATTTTACTAGTGTTACTTTCAATTGGGAACAGCTAGAGATGTGGAGATTGGGCTTTCTGAACTCCGAATTTAATAATACACCTTTTAGTAAAGGTGGTTTTTAAATTGTGCGTTTGAAAATGCCATTTTTAGAAAGTGAGCATTTTAACCATCCTGTGTGCCTCTGCCTGCTTGTGGATTAACCGCCTGGTTTTAAACTGACAGGGGCAGTTTGTGCATTCACCCCAGACACTCACACAAAGGGAGCTGAAGTGTCCCCTGCTTATGCTGTGGGTCATCTTGGGCTAGAGTGGTGGGAGGAGTTGTCACAGACCTGAAAAGGCTGTGGCTGCTCTTCACAATGCTGTCTTGACCTCCTATAGTGAACCCCGACCAGAGAGGACAGAACTGGTTTTACTGAGAGAATTTCTGAAGAAAGATTACAAAGGGAAAAAGGGGTATAAGTATTATACCTAAAACCCCAGAACTTTAGATTACTTCTGGAATAAAGAGGAACCTTTGCCAAGGAGGAAGAAGAGTTGAAGAGCTGTAAGGAGGAGTACTGACCCTCTGCTGTGTGTTGCTTCGCTGGGTTGGCCTGAAGTTGCTAGTTCTGCCAAGGAGAGGACACAGATTGGACGTTGCTGTGAAACCCTCTTGAGAAGAATCTCCAAGGGCTTGTGTGAGCTTGCCGCCTGTTCTAAAGTCTCAGGGGCACAAAGACACCTGCAGCCTTCTTGACCTCCACAGCTGGGAGTTCCAACCTGCCTAGGGGTGCCTATTCCAGTTCTGGGCTCCTGGAGGTTGTGCCTGCTATAGAAAGCTGAGAAGAAATCTACAAAATAGACATTGCCCTCTTCTTACGGCTAAATTTTTGGACTCAACATCACTGGGCAGGAGAAATTCCTGACGCACAGCCCTGTCCGGCCGAACAAATCAGCGCAGGGCCTGCCAGAGAAACCACCGCACTCTGAGTCCAACGCAGGCCCCGCTGTGCAGATAAAAGAATCGATGCATCACCGGTCAGCAGATATGGAAATCAATGCAACACCCATAGCGCCTTAATTTTTTCATGCATCGCACCTGTGAAGCAAGATTTTCCGGCGACCCACCTTCAGATCAGAACTGACTGGGAATTAATGCATCACTTCCCCATACAGTCTGGATTCAACGCATCACTTCTCCTGCATTGCAGCAGAACTGTTACATTGCCTCCCCAAGGACTCAGAAACTGATGCCTCACTATGTTTTCCGATGCCTGCCTCTTCTGCAGCTGTTTTGCCTTGTGGTTTTTTATGCATTTGAGGTACTTTGTGTATAAATCACGCATCTATAGTTTTCTTTGGACAGAATTGCTTGAAACGTTTTAAAAGTCATATTTTGAGTTTTTGTGTTGGATGTTTGGTCATTTTGGTCTTGTTTGGTTTAGATAAATATACTTTATTTTTCAAAACCGGAATGGTGTCCATTTGTAGTATTTTCACTTGTTACTGTGTGTGTTTTGTGCAAATACATTAAACATTGCCTCTGAGAGAAGACTGTCTGCTTGTGCCAAGCTACCAAAGGGGTGAGCAGTGGTTATCTAGGTGTGTCATTCGCTTATCTTGACTAGAAGGAAGGGTTACTACTTGGACTAGGTCCAACTGTAGACCCCCATTTCAAACATTAGTGGGCAGCGGTGAGGATTTGAACTTACTTATCCAATTACATACTGCTTTTTGATTTTCCTATTTTTGTGACATCCCTTGAAGTTATCTACTGTCAAGTCTCAGCTTGGTGACCCAGCAGTTCCTAATGCAGAAAGTGTATTTGAAATTGGGAAACTGTATTCTCATACATTGGGGATGTGAACAATTTCGCAAAGATCTTGGTTGTTCGGTGAAGAGCTCCTCAAGGAAGGGGGAGCTGCAAAAAGGCCCTGGTGGCCTTTTGGGCATCAAGAGAAGCTGGGAGGGGGGGGGGGGAGGAGTGTAATGTTGTGGAGCTGGAAGTGCAGAGGCAGCCAGGGTTTTTATGGCTTGGGATTTGCCTGTTGGGTGTGTGCCATCCAGACCTCGCAGCTGTGTATCCTTTAGAAGTGTATCCCCATAGGAGCTGGCAGACAGACAGAGGGCCAGATATCATGAGTTGGCGCTTGAAGAGCTCAGGTTGTAAATAGAAAACAAAAGATTTGAAATGGAGCAAAAACAGGAGAAAGAGCAGGAAAGGTTCCTGCCTCTGAAGGAGAAAGACTGTTGGCTCCTGAGTTAAGTGTGAAGGAGCTGGATATCATGGCGAAGAAGGCAGAGTCCCTTTCCAATAGTGGCAGTGTGCAGTCGGGGAAAATAGACAGATTCTAAAGAATTTGATGCAGGATTTTGTGAAGAGGATGACATACACAATTGGTTTGTAGGATATGAGGCAGCCTGCCTTTTGAATGAGGTCCCTGAGAAGCAGTGGGTAGAGGCCCTTTGGAAACACTTTAATAAGGAGCAGAGGGACAATATTACAGTCCTAGGGGACACAAACAAACTCACCTACTCTATCATGGAGGAGGCCTTATGTACTAGGCATGGACTCACCCCAGAGCAGTATAAAGAAAGGTTTATATACTTCAAGAGAACTAAGTCTCATACTTGATTGAAATGTCTTAATCATTTTGCAGAGCACTCTATGGTTGGATAAATGGCAGCACGGTAACTGACTATCAGGGATTGTATGTTTAATTGCTTGGGTGCTCTTATATAGTCTTTGTCTGCCGGAGTTGCACAAGCATCTGATGGATAGGAAGCTGACTGACCCCAGGAAGCTGACTTAAAAGGCTGGAAAACTGGACGAGCACCAGGTCCAATAGGTGTATGTGAGAGACTCAGCCAAGGTTGGGCAGGGTTCCCAGCAGAAGAGTGGGGGTGACAAGGGTAAATAGAATGAGTTATCTAAAGGGCCCCAATCTAGTTCTTATGGTAAAGGTTCCCAGCACTCCCAGTGGTCAGAAACCTTGGATCTCTACAGGGAAGGCTGCAAGACAAGTGCCTTCTTCATTAAATAACTTCTGGATGCCTCCAAGAATCACCCTGAAACGTTTCAAAGTGTTCAAAGACCAAACAACTCTACTCCAGGGCAAATGACATATGTTATGATGCTCTATGCCCAAGTGTAAGTGCAAAGGCTTCATGAATTTTTCCAAAATCTGTAGGCTCATATGACCGCATTAACCTTCAAATATTAGTCTTTGAAACATTTTTTTTAAAATTGCAATAAAAACGGTAAGTTAAAAAGATGTAGTTACATTCCCGGTGATTTTGACGGGCTGGTCCAATGGAGCAAAGATATGTTTTCATTCACTGCACCAGTAAGAAATGCCATTCCCACTTGTGATTCTATCGCAGAAGCTGGAGTGCTAGCACCATATTTTAGAGAAAGAGGAAGTAAATACAAACGCCTTTGATTTAAATCCAATAACAATGACATTATTTAACCAATGCCTAATGCAAATGTGTGTATTTTAAAAAATTACATCGCTAAAGGGCCATCATGTGAACCATGCCACAGTAATTTCTAAAACCGTAGCTGAAATCATTTACAAAGAAACATTCTAGAATGTCTATGGTAGGAGATTGAAAGCAATGCTGGACTTGTTAAAAAAAAAGAAAAAATCTTTCCATTGAAGGGCCTCTTTAAATTGCCAATTTGTATTATAGTTATACAAAGAAAACAATGCAGGTGTTTTAAAACAGAGTAACAAATTCCCTAATAATCCCAGCACTGTACCATAGGTGTAATATAAAAAAATATTTTGGGTAGAATCTTTAAATAAGCCCTAAACGCTCGCCATCGACACACACGGGTACAGCACGAATAAAAGATACTGCCCCCTGGTATGGAGAGGAAACTTTTTTTTGTTTTTGTTTATTGGCATTTTCAAGAAAACAACAATACAACCAGGTGCAAAAAAAACAGCCAGTCATTTGCTCATTCAATATAGTGTTGCCGTCCCATAACCGAGTCAATGGGGTTACTAATACATGTATCGACATAATTGCTCCTTTGCATAGTCCCAATAACACGGTAGGTATTTCCAAAATAGAGGATATAACAGGAGCGTCAACTCAATAGAACATGCCCGGGCATTGCACATTTAAAAGAAAAAACGTAAAATGTGAGAGGCGAAGGATATAATCGGACACAATTGCATATTTCTGTATCCCCAACCTGCACACCACAGCCCACCCAGATCTCCTTCAGGGCTACTCCGGAAGCACTGCTGCCACAGTTGTCTCTCGTTGTTCACGGGCCCACACCACAAACGGTTCCCATATATCTTTGGGTCTAGATGTAGAAGGCATTAGTTCCCAGAAAGTGGTCAATTGGTAGTGACCAAACGTGATGTTCGTTATCCAATCAGTTTTGGATGGGACGCTCCTACTTCCTTAATGCATGGCAACCCGCCGTTTAGCAAAAAGAAGCAATAATGCTTGTAATTTCCTAAGTTTAGCTGGAATATCCTTAACGTATCCTACCAACCCCTGTAAAGGATTAGGGTCTCCAGCCAGACCAATTATTTGGTGGATTATACGGAACACATCAAGCCAGTATCTCTCTAACTTCGGGCAATCCCATGCAATGCAAAAAGCCGGCAGGGGCTCTCTCACATTTTCAGCAAATGTCATCCGCTTTGAGACCTATATGATGCAAATTAATAGGTGTTCTATAAAACCTGTGTAAAAATTTAAATTAATTAAACAAAGTTTATAATTAGGGGAAAGTGGTGTGAGTTGGCTGCAGCAATAAAGCCACTGGTCCTCTGTGAGTTGGGGTTGGAGGTCTTCATTCCATGCCCGTAGTGCTCGTGGTTGTATCAAGGGTGCCGAATTCTGCATGTGATTGTGTATTCTGGTGATTAATCGTCGAGGGTAAGCCGTCTTAAGAACATTTTCTAGGGCACTGAGGATGGGCGGGGCGTCTGGAAAAGTGTCATGAAGTGCCCGACACGCAGACCTAAGTTTGTGATATGCAAATAATTCAGAAAATGAAACCTGCCGCTCCTTTGTGGCCAAAGGAGGCGGTCGGAAAGACCCGTCTGGATAGAGGTCAGCAAACGTGTGCAGGTTCATGTTATGTGCCAGATCCCTTCCAATACCCTCCCCGGTAGGGAACAGCATCGGGTTATGTGCTGTGGGCATTGCTGGGGCATACAGGATAAGAGCGTGTAAAGAGGAAACTTTCACCAGCAAACATGGTTCGGGGAGAAAGTATGGCTTAACAGCTAGGGCAGCGGACTTTGAAGCTGGGGAACCAAGTTAGAGTCTGGCAGGAGAATCAAACATCCGGTGATTCTGCGCAAATGATCTAATCTCCCCGTATCTAAAAAAGAATGCGTCCCTCTGTAAAGCAACCAGTGGTCATGTAAACATGCTGATACCTTAGGGTCAAGTTTGCGCTATATAAAACTGCAAAAACAAATAATTAGAAATATCTTCCATGAGCCTTCTACTCAGTGCAACTGCAGCATAAGAACTAACATTTATTAGCCACGGCCAGAAGGCCACCAGTGAAACGACCATAAGTAAAATGTCTCTGCCTGTTTGGCACCATACGAAAATGAGATTCACTTGTTTTTCACACAGATGAAAATAGTAGCCTTTGTGGATGGCACATTGCCTGGAAATTCAACTGTGAAATTAGCATGTGGCGCCTGCTTTTTATGATACCGTTTGTTCACCAAACAATAGAAGCAGAAACAAAACGCTATTTATTATTCATTTGGCATAAATAATCCCACGTTGTTGATTCCTTCTATAAATTGTTTATCTGCGAAGCAATTGCTGTGCTTCATTTAATTCTAATCTTAAAATCCTAAGCAAGTGTGCTGAGAATTGAGCTAAAGGCTAGCATGCTGCTCCAATTTTAAGGCCATCAATCACATAATACTCTGGCATTCAATTATTATCACCATGAATGACCAGCATGTGCGTCTTTTGCGTGCACTTGGTGGCATCTTCAGCAGTTGCTTCGGGAATTATAAGAGTTGGTTAAAGCAGTCACTTTGCAGCAATGGAAAGAGGCTGCAGGGAAAGTAAATATAAACAAGAAAAACAGGAGCAGGCCCGTTAACCCAGCAGAGACCGGGTAAATGTAGTAACAAAAACAATGTCTCAACAGGGAAAATAAGTCAGGGGACCAATCGATACACAATTTAATCAAAATAAAAAGGAGGGACAAGAGAGACCAAGAAATTGAAAAAAGGAGACAAATTTTATGATTAAATACACAATTGGTATGTACAATTTAGGGTAACCATAACGAACATATGTGCACTGACAGTGAAGTGAACAAGTGAACGACGCAGTGACATAAGTGTTAAGATGACAACAAGGTGCGGCAAAATAATTCGAATAAATTCAGGGTCGAGGAGGAATATATACAATGAACAGTTTGCAAACAATTTTTAAGGTCACAAAGGACCCTTTAACAAGCCGCAAATAATGCTGTCCAGTCGACGACGTTTCAACCTCCTTGCGTTGAGGTCATCATCAGGACTATGGTTATCAAAATATTTTAAAATACCTGTGTACGGGGTCAATTAATTCACACCCTCATAGCTGAATACAGGAAGGTATAGGACGAATGAATATGGTCCGTCAATCTAGGGGGGTATCTTTAGGTGTCTATAAAAGACACAGGAGGAACGAAGGCCCACAAAAAATCGCCTTGAAGGGTATTAGTTGCTCTATTGTAATCAGCAATCGGGGACAAATTGTAAATCTGGAAATCAAGTATGGGAGAGTTCGGAGCATCCAGCAGTGGAAATCCGCGGCATTGAGTGAATCAGCAATTAGGATGGGCTTGTCAAGTAGCCAAAGAACGGGATCAGTCCAGGAAGGGTCACGCAGTCAGACCGAGCAAAGCGTCTGGCCAAACGCTTGCTCGATTTCCAGATTTACAATTTGTCCCCGATTGCTGATTACAATAGAGCAACTAATACCCTTCAAGGCGATTTTTTGTGGGCCTTCGTTCCTCCTGTGTCTTTTATAGACACCTAAAGATACCCCCCTAGATTGACGGACCATATTCATTCGTCCTATACCTTCCTGTATTCAGCTATGAGGGTGTGAATTAATTGACCCCGTACACAGGTATTTTTAAATATTTTGATAACCATAGTCCTGATGATGACCTCAACGCAAGAAGGTTGAAACGTCGTCGACTGGACAGCATTATTTGCGGCTTGTTAAAGGGTCCTTTGTGACCTTAAAAATTATTTGCAAACTGTTCATTGTATATATTCCTCCTCGACCCTGAATTTATTCGAATTATTTTGCCGCACCTTGTTGTCATCTTAACACCTATGTCACTGCGTCGTTCACTTCACTGTCAGTGCACATATGTTCGTTATGGTTACCCTAAATTGTACATACCAATTGTGTATTTAATCATAAAATTTGTCTCCTTTTTTCAATTTCTTGGTCTCTCTTGTCCCTCCTTTTTCTTTTGATTAAATTGTGTATCGATTGGTCCCCTGACTTATTTTCCCTGTTGAGACATTGTTTTTGTTACTGCAGGGAAAGTAAAAGCACATGAATGAGGCAGGAGTGGGACAAGGCTGCACCGTGCCTGTAGTGAAAAAGAAAAGAGTTCTCCAAAGAAAGAGATAAAGAAGGACACGATAAGGAGACTAATCGGCCGGTGCTCCTCGGTCTTGATGGAAGGGAGTTATCAGCTGCCAGAACGAGTCAGGATGCAGCAATTAAGATGCAGCAATTAAGAGGCGCACTGGCAAGCTGCAGGCGGGAAAAATGTGGTGTGAAGTGATTTCAAAAGGTCTTGCAGACATCGCATTCTCTGTAGGCTTGACCTAAAAAGGGGTAAAATTATTATGCCTAAAACCCCAGAACTTTAGATTACTTCTGGAATCAAGAGGAACCTCTTCCAAGGAAGAAAAGCTGTAAGGAGGAGTACTGCCCCTCTGCTGTGTGTTGCTTTGCTGGGTTGGCCTGCAGTTTTTCCTTCTGCCAAGGAGAGGACAAAGACTTGACTTGGCTGTGAAACCCTCTTGAGAAGAATCTCCAAGGGTTGTGTGTGCTTGCCTCTTGTTCTGAAGTCTCAGGAACACAAAAACTACACCTGCGGGCCTTCTTGACCTCCACTGCTGGGAGTTCCGCCCTACCTAGGGTGCCTATTCCGGTCCTGGGCCTCTAGCGGTTGTTCCTAGTATATAAAGAAACAGGACAAAATCTACAAAACCGACGTTGTGTCCTTATGGCAGCTAGATTTTCTGACGCAGCACTGCCATGCGGTAGAGATTCGCGATGCACAGCTCGTGTGGCTGAAGAAATCAATGCAGCGTCTGCCTGAGAAACTGCCTCACACCGACTACAACGCGATGCATCACCGCTCAGCGGATATAGAAATCAATGCAGCACCCATAGCACCTGAATTTTCTCACGCATCGCATCTGTGCATCAGATTTTTCCGATGCAACACTTACAGACCAGAACTGCCTGGGAAATCAATGCATCCCTTCCCCATACAGTTTGGATTTGACGCATCACTTCTTCTGCTTGCAGTAGAACTGTTGCATCGCCTCCCCAATGTCTCAAGATCTGATGCCTCACTGTGTTTTCCGATGCCTCCCTCTTCTGCTGCTGTTTTGCCTTTTGGACAGTCACATGGGTCGGTTAGTGTAGTGCTTGGGGAGGTGTTGGTTCCACTAGAGGACAGTGATATGGTCCACAGGGCCCTTGCCTGGTAACACTAAAAAATACTGACAGAGGGTAGAAGCTCTGAGAGACACTCTAGCCAGTGGGCTATCAGTCAGGTGGCAGCTGGTGTCTGAGAAGCAGGTGGTCCTCACTGTACTTCACCCTGCAGTTTGTGCCGATACTTCTGAGAGCCTTGTGAGTTGGCACAGCTTCCCTTTTGAATGGGGGGGTCTTGGGTACCTTGAGAGTAGTTGTGAGTGCAACCATGCCTGTTGATTGTCAGCTTGGCAATGACCTGTAGAGTTCCTCTTGGGAGAAGGATCAACGCCGGTCTCATTTGGGTATGTTGGGTCTGCCTGATTGGGTGTGTGTGACCACTCGGTCAGTGGCAGCCTGTAGGGGAGATCAAGTGAACCTGGAGCCTGAAATAGTGGCCCAGGTGCTTGCCAGAAAGAGGAAGGGCAGGGGTGCGGACATCCCCCCTCAGAAGTTCCAATGGCCCTGGAGGAGGCAGACCTTGAGGGGGATGCTTTGGAGCCTACAGGGAAGCAAGGGGGTGAACTGAGAGACCCATTGGCGGCTGGAGGGAGGGTTACACCAGGGAGGAGTTCTGCAAGGAGCAGATGGAGTGCTCTACTTTTCTTGGTTTGCAGCAGCAGGCTGCAAACCAGGTGGCTGGTGATCTATCTGGATCACATTAGATCTACTGGAAAACGGTCTCCTGTACAGTGCGCCTAAGGTTACTGAGCCAGGTTCAGCCTGTGTGCTGATGGTACCCCTGCGCCTCAGAGCCTTCCTACTGTGTCTTGCTCATGGTGTGCCTTTAGCAGTAAATTTAGGGCAGGACAAAGCATTTGACAAGATTGTCACCAACTTCTTTTGGCCCTCAAATGCGAAGGCACTCTAATGCACATTGTAGGGCTGGCCAAACTTGCCAGGCAAGTGGTAATAGTGGGTTGAAAGCTAAGGCTCCTCTCCAATCTTTTCCTGTGATGAGTACCCCTTTTGAGTGGGTCGAAATTGATTTTGTGGAGCCCCTGGACCCCAAGACAGCCTTAGGCAACAGGTACATCCTGGTCTTGGGGTACCATGTCTCCCGGTACCCAGAGGCTATCCATCTCAGAACGATGACGACCCCTCTACTGAGCCAGGCGTTGATAGGGATTTTTTCCCACCTGGGTTTCCCCAGAGTGGGGGTATCTGATCGGGGTACTAACTTCATATTCAAGTATATGACGTCTCTGTAGGAGGAGTGTGGTGTTGCCTATACGTTCACCACTCCTTACCACCCCCAAGATAATGGTTTGGTTGATCGATTCAACCAAACCTTGAAAAGCATGATTAAGTGTCTTGCAGAAGCTATGAGGCATAATTGGGATGTCGCCTGGCCATGTCTTCTCTTTGCCTACAGGGAGGTACAGCAGAAATCCTTAGGGTTCAGTCCATTTGAATGTATGTATGGGTATCCTGTAAGAGGACCTGTTAGTCTGGTGATAGAAAGCTGGGAGAAAGCTCCCAGTAATCCTCCCCAGAATGTATTTAGCTACATGCTGACCTTTAGACACTAGATTGTGCTCTTCAGAAAGCTATCTCAGGCAAACCTAGAAGCAAGCAGGAAGAAATGAAACAATGGTATGACTAGACTGCCGCTCTGGTAGTGTTTCAGCCTGGCCAGAAAGTGTGGGTCTTGACCCAAGTAGAGCCCTTGCGCTCTCCAGGACAATTGGACTGGGCCTTTTGAGGTGGTGGAGCACAGGAGTGATGTCAGATATCTGGTGAACTTGCAGACTCCAAGGAACCCTTTGAGGGTACTGCATGTGAACCCCCTCAAACCACACTTTGAGCGGTCTGAAGTGAACATGCTCTTGGTTACAGATGATGGGGTGGAAGGAGGCTATTTAAACCTCTTCTTGACCTCTTGTCTGTCAAGGAGCAAGATAGGTCAGTGGAAGGTGTGAACCTCTCCCCTGCACTGACCCCTGGACAGCGGAGTGACTGTCACCAGCTGTTGGGACAGTTTTCCACTCTGTTTTCCCTGACCCCAGGTGTCACCCATTGGTGTACCCATTATGTGAACACTGGGTGCAGCCCTTCTGTAAAACACAGAATTTACAGGTTGACTGATGGTTAAAGCCAACATCAAAGATGACATTTTAAAGATGTCGGCGTTAGGGTGATTGATCCCTTCAACAGTCCTTGGACCAGCCCAGTGGTATTTGTCCCAAAGGCTGCCGCACCCAGTGCCACCCCTGAACTTCGGTTCTGCGCGGACTACCGTGGGCCCAATTCTGTCAACAGGATTTGCACACACCCCATCCCCAGAGCTGATGAGCTCATAGATCAATTGGGAGCTGCCACGTTTGAGTTAACTTCGGGGTACTGGCAGATTGCTTTGGCTGATGGGGCCAAGGGGAGATCTGCATTCTCAATACCAGAGAGGCACTACCAGTTATGAGTTATGCCCTTTAGGTTGAAGAATACCCCTGCCACCTTTCAGAGGTTGGTCAATCAGGTGTTGGCGGGGCTGGAGCATTGCTGTGCTGTCTACCTGGATGACATTGCAGTGTTCAGTTTCAGCTAGAAGATCACATATGCCATCTCTGGGAAGTGTTGAAGGCTCTGCAGAAGGTAGGCCTCACTATCAAAGCCAGTAGGTGCCAGGTTGGGCAGGGGTCGGTCAACCTAAGATTGACACCATTCTGTCTTGGGAGCCCCCAAGCAAGTGCACCAACTTGCCAGGCCCTATATTTACTTCTTCTTACATGTAAGTCACCCCTAAGCTAGGCCCAAGGTACCCCCATGAACAGGTCTCAGTGTATATTAAAGGTAGGACATGTACTGGTGTGTTTTACTTGTCCTGAGAGTGAAATACTGCATAGTTAGTTTTTCAGTATTAGAAGCACAAGCTCTCCAATAGGCTATCATTGGAGCTTCCTTAGAACATTTTTCAAGTGTACTTTCAATTCGGAACAGCCAGAGATTTGGAGTTTGGGCTCTCTGAACTCAGAATTTATTAGCATACCTTTTAGAAAAGGTGTTTTTTAAATTGTGTGTTTGAAAATGCCACTTTTAGAAAGTGAGCATTTTCTTATTTTAACATTCTGTGTGCCTGCTTGTGGATTCACTGTCTGGGTTTAGGCTGACAGGGGCGTGCCTTCAACTCAGACACTCACGCAATTAGAGCTCAGGTGTGCCCTGCATATGCTGATGGGTCACCCTGGGCTTGGGTGATGGGAGGAGTTTTCACTGACACCTGATTAGGCTGTGGCTATTTTGCACAATGCTGACTCCACCTCCTTTAATTAAACTTGACCAGGGAGGACAGAAATGGTTTTAGTGAGCAAGAGTCTTTCTGAAGAAAGACTTCAAATGGAAAAGAAGTATAAGTATTAGAACTAAAAAACCAGAACTTCAGGAATCAAGAGGAACCTCTGCCAAGGAAGAAGAGCTAAAGAGCTGTAAGGAGGAGTACTGCCCCTGTGCTGTTTATTGCGTTGCTGGGTTGGCCTCCAGTTGCTGCTTCTACCGAGGAGAGGACAAAGACTGCACTTTGCTGTGAAACCTGCTCGAGAAGAATCTCCAAGGGCTTGTGTATGCTTGCCTCCTGTTCTGAAGTTTCAGGGACACAAAGACTTCATCTACAGCGTTATCGAGCTCCACAGCTACTAGGTCTGACCCACATGGAAATGCATATTCCAGTTCTGGGCCACTGGAGGTTGTTCCTGCTACAGAAAGCTGTGAAGAACTGACAAATTGGCGCTTCGCTCTTATTGCAGCTAAAGTTTCTGACGTAGCGCCACAGTGCGGGAAAAATTCCTCACACGCAGTCCCATGTGGCCAAAGAAATCGATGCAGCACCTGCCCGTGGCCTGAGAAACCACTGCACAACGACTCCAGCACAGGCCCTGAAGTGCGGGTAAATGAATCACCGTTCAGCAGTTACAGAAATCAACACAGAATTTTTTCACGCATTGCACCTGTGTGGCAAGTTTTTCAGACACAACAGCCGCAGACCAGAACCGCCTTGAAAATCAACGCATCACTTACCCATACAGTCCGGATTCGACGCATCACTTATCCTGTGTGCAGCAGAACTCTTGCATTGCCTTCCCAAGGACACAGGAACTGATGCATCACTGTGTTTTCCGACACTTCCCTCCTCTGCAGCTGCTTTGCTTTGGGGATTTTCACTCATTTGAGGTACTTTGTGTAAAAATCACGCATCCATAGTTTTCTATGGATAGAATTGCTTGAAACCTTTTAAAAGTCCTATTTTGAGTTATGTATGTTGGATTTGGATCGTTTTGATCTGGTTTGGGTTAGCTAAAGATAGTTTATTTTCCTAAACTGGTGTGGTTGCCATTTGTGGTGTTTTCACTGTGTTACTGTGTGTTTTGTGCAAATAATTTACACATTGCCTCTGAGATAAGTCTGCTTGTGCCAAGCCAGCAAGGGGGTGAGCAGGGGTTATCTAAGTGTGTAACTCCCTTATCCTGACTTGACTGAAGGGTCCCTACCTAAACAGGCTGCATACCACTGCCAACTAGAGACACCCATTTCTAATAGCTTCTGTTTTCCATAAATCAAAACTGGTCAGCATGTGCGAGTGTGGATATGACACCACTTAGTCTTGTTACCAGTATATTTGCCAATATCTTGGTTGCAATATTTAATAATGAGATGGATCTATACAACTCACATTTATCTGTGGACTTATCTGGCTTCATTATCACTACTATTGTTGCCATGCATAGGTCTCTTTGGAAGATGCCATCTGCCTTGGCCTCTTGAAACATGTTACATGCATGCGCTATCAACTTACTTGCCGTTCTCCTATAGTCTGCGGGGAAGCTGAGTCCTGTGCCTTCCCAAGCTAAAGGTCCCTAATCGCCTGATTTGTTTTCCTCCTCCTCGATTTCTGACTCCAGCTGCGCCAGATCTACTCCTGAGAGGATAAGTAAAGCGATGTGCCTGAGGAACGCTCTGAGCCCTCACTGCATTGGAATTGTACTCATGAATAGCTTTTTATAGTATTCGGTGAAACCTTTCCGTTGTTAGTGTCCCCTGTTATTTTAGTGCTGTCCAGTCAGTATTGGAACCCATCTACTCCTGTGGTCTCATCTGTCCTGCCAGGTCACCAACTTGCCTGCTTTATTCCCTACTTCTTAAACTGTCCATGGCCAGAAGATATTTTCGAACCTCCTGTATCACCGAGTTGCCTTATTCCTGTTTACGTTTTCATTGATGCCCCCACCTGTTCATCTGTGTCTTTGTGGAGGAGCGCCTCAAGCGTCAGTATTTATTTTTCTATCATTCCCTTTTCTCTTATGTCTGAGGGGTTTTAGTGGCTTTCAGGAATATTAGTTGGCCCTGCAGAACCGCATTATAAGGTACCCATACTGTTACTCGAGACTTAACTGAAGCATTTTATTCTGTTAAGTATAGCAATATTGCTTCTCTGACTTTTATCATGGCTTCCTTGTCCCTTAATAGCCAAGGATATAACCTCCATCCCCTCCCTGTCTTTCTCTTCTCAACCCTAGACTTCACCCACAGTGGGTAGTGATCCGATATACCTCTAGCCAGAAAAAAGGGCATCTCTAAGTTTGCCTATTGTGTGTTTGTGAGTGATAAAGTAGTTTAAATGTCACTGGCTGTGATGGACCGTTAGATAGAATAAATATTGTCTTTCGCGTGAATGCTGGGTCTTCCAAATATCTATTAATCTGAAGGCTTGTTGAAATGTGTTCAGTTTGTTGCCTGTCCCCCTCTGGCTGCCGTGTGTTTAATCCAGGTCTACTGCCAATGCAAGGTTCAAGTCACCTCCCATCACCAAAGTACCCTTTTGTAACTGTACCAGCAGAGGTCCTACGTCTGCTTGGGTTGGTACCTGAAGCCTCAGAGTCAAGTACACACAGAGAAGGGTCATGATTTTCCGCTTCTATGCCCCTGTTACACCAACTTATCTTCCCATGTATCAACCCATTTCTTTGTCCCGCAATAGGGGAGTGCCTGTCAAATCAGAATTACTTCACTCCCTGAGTCTAATGCAAATCTGTAGTGTGCCAGCACCCTATAACCCTTCCTTTTTCTGCTTCTTACAGTGGATCAATTTGAGATGCATCTTTTGTAATATAATTATGTCCGGGCTATGGTGGTGAAAGTATCTGTGTACCACTTTTCACTTAACTTAATTGTCCAGTCTGCTGACGTTCCAAGTCAACGTTTTTGGGTGCCGTAGATCTGGGTCCTGCATTTAAGCCTTGTGTACCCTTTTATATATCATTCTGCCTGCACTTTCAACCATGGTTTTACTGAAGAGTTTCTGTAAATAGGTGGTACAACTTTAATAAAACTTTGAACCACCATCTCCACCTTGCACTGCTGGCCTAAAACTGCCTGCCTCCCCAATTCGCAGGAGTGCTGTCACCTCCCATTCCCATTTAATATGAGAGTGTAGCCTACAAAGTACTGCTGGGTAACACTAGTGGCCTAGTTGCTTCTATTCCCTCCTATTTCACCTCTATCCCAAGAATACAGTATGTCTCCACTATACAGTCAGGCTTTTTATTGGTGCCTCGCACACCTTAAGTGGTGTTATGTTACCCTTCACTCCTGTTCTGAGCGCATACATATAGATCAGAAACTTGAGGCACTAAATTTGCTCATCACAATAGCTCAATCCCAAGCCAAATTGGTCCTATCAGTATGCTGCTGCTCCCCCATCATCGATTCATTATCAACTCCTCCGCAATTTCTTTCCTCCGTGATAACAGAAATTAAGAACTTACCGTTGGCAGGGTCATCAGTCTCACTAACCCCGTCCTGTAACATAGTCGAGGGACTAATTGCCATGGAAGATCAGTCCCTATCCATTCCACCGCATTTTACGGAGTTAGAAGACAGCAAAGCAACCTCCACTATTTCATTTGAAGAACACCACAAACACAGGTTGTCCAAAAGGGAAAAAAAAGATTACGGAAGAGTTGGAACAAATACACAATAGAAACCAAAACACAAAATCCCAGAGGCTCGGCCGATATCACTTCAGACCAAGCACGAGAGCAGCAGCTCACCTCAGGTGTAAACCCGAACCCAAATTTAGCACCACAAGTCCCGACCCCCCAAAAAGAGTGTTGGCAACAAAATATCCATCAAGAGGGTGTGTCGCTTTTCGAGCACCAAACGCAAGTAGAATCTGGACCTGGGACATCACCAATACCTGCTCCTGCACCAGTAACATCGCAATCAGGAACCAAAAATCCTTTGACGCAGCTCTTAGACACCACCCCCAATAGTCCACCATTAGTGGAGTACAACCTTCACGCCCTGCAACGTATAGTTATCCAGCCTGTCCATCAAAATCTTTTTAAAAGTTCCAGTAGCCATCCACAAGTGTCTTCAAGCAGAAGATTCCTTGCTCAGTCATCAATCAATAATCAACGTGAGCCGTCTTCATTATGCGCTGCCACACGTACAACCACACAGGTTTCCATTGAAAACTCCACGAAATAAAAGTCCCTAGCGGACGATAAAGCTCATAAGCAGCCAAATACCAACCCAGGCACCACACTATTGCTAACCCCAGAGTACGTCTCAAGAGGCCCCCATAACATTTTATATCGCGGAAACATATTATGACTCTTTAAATCTATTCCGGACTTGAGCACTCTGCAGTCTAACAACATAATTGCTATCCAATTCATTCCATCACTAGGAACCAATGCGGGCGAAATAACCCAGCTAACACTGGCAACTCCAGCAATTTGAGAATTGGTTCAGTCAAATGCAGATCAATTCAAAAATTGGGGCATAATAATATTATCATTTAGTGCCCCTCGTAACCCATCAATTTTGGAGACCAATCAGGACCAGGTTTCCAGTGTAAGCCCGGTCCCCTTCTCAGTATTAAAAACAGCAAGTAGCTGTTCTCCGAAAGCAACCCAGAAGTACAAACCAAGTCAGCAAAACTCGGCAACAGTAGATTGGTCTTGGCTCCCAGGCGCCCTAGTTCGAAGCCAGAATGATTGAAATACTTCCAATCCAGGCATATCAATATATTCTTGGAACATTAATGGCCTAGGACAAAAAATTCAATCAGCAGCTATCGGTGGCTTCTTAAAGGAGCACGATATCATTCTACTGCAGGAACCTGGGCAGTCAACAACATACCTATAGAAGGCTATCTCGAATTTGCGTCGTTTGCAACAAGACAGTCCAAGTTCGGTAGGCCAAGCGGTGGCCTAGTTATTTACGTGTCAACTAAACTATCTCTGCATACCAAGCAGCCGAACTTCAAGGAAGATTGGCTCCACGGGATTTTAATGGGAAGCGGACAGATCAAAAGCCAGTTGCTGCTTCTTAACGTCTACATATCCCCGCGTACCTCGGAGAAAAAGTCCAAATTAGCCTGACCAACATCGTATGTAATTTGCTTAGCGAGTACGGCAGCATATCAAGTATAATCTCAGGTGATTTTAACACCAATTTTTTACTGTAATCTTTTTGAGGACCCAGAGACTACTCTGCAAATGGTTCCATCACATCTAGTCACACAGTCAATTCCCATACACAACAGACCATCTAAGCTGGGGGAGTTCGTAGTCACCCAGCTCAGCAACATTGGTTACACCGTACTGAATGGTCGTTTCCCCATGGACACACCTCCAGCTTGGACACCATCCGACGGCCAAACTTTCTGTTTTTTGGATTTTTCACTAGGGAGCATAGAAATCCTCCCACTGATTGAGAATTATTACATCGCACCACAAGGCGAGAGCGATCATCGGCCACAAATAATAACACTTCTCGTGAAAATCCCGCGCCCCCAGGAGCTAGCCTACACCCATGTAGGCACCCACACAGAGAATTTAAAAAGATTGAATTGGTCTGCCTATAAGGCCCCCTCCCTGATGGACAAATGTAGAGCACTGTTAAGCCAACAACCAGACATTGATTCCACAGCTATTAGCAGCTGGGCAAATTTTACCAACCAATTGTTACACGCAGTGCCTCCACAGAGGAAAACTGGGCAGCAGTTTTTTCGACCATACACTTCACCTGCAACAAAAAAACTAAAGCTTCACAGAAATCGAGCCCTTCAGCAATCAAGGAAGAGCCCAGACAACAAAACTAAATTCCTCAACTATAAGCAAGCTCAAGCAGCCTTCAAGTCTGCCGTACACAGGGAAAAACGAGAGACCTCTGATCAATTTTGGCTGAAGATCTTCCATGAAAGCAGGAAATCAAACTCAAAACAATTCTGGACCCTGGTGAACAGGAGCCAGCGAGGCAGAAACGGCCATAGCAGTGCAAACATCGGTGCCGACGAATGGACTCACTTTTTATCCTCCCGCTTTAAGATTACTCATCACAAAGATAACTGCCCTACTTCGCCAAGCATAAATAAAGCAATGATACTCTTACCGAAGGCCATGAATCAAACAGAGCTGCGCCCCCGCCATTTACCCATTAGCACATTTGAAGAGCCTGTACACACAAGTAGGAACAACATCGACTCACTTACTGAAAAGATAACAGCGACACCATAAGGAATAAAACACAGGATGCTATGCTTAATAAAGAAAGCCAGGGCTGATGGCGCACCCGGTCCAAATGGTCTCCCCCAGGCAATGTTCAAATCAGACGTTGAACTTTGGTCAGAGCATTTGACCCCCCCCTGTTTTTGGAATGTCGATTAAACAATGAAGTTCCCGAGTCCTGCAGAGGCGCTATCATCCATCCCATTTACAAAAGTGGGAAGAGAAACCACTCCAGTAATTATCGAATGATAGACCTCCTCGACGTGGAGTCCAAATACTACGCCAATACTCTATTGGAAGATCTCCTGACCTGGGCCAACAAAACAAAGCGCCTCCCATTCAACCAAACAGGTTTCGTGGCCAAATCTGGTACAACAACCAATCTACTAACATTATCGGTCTTAATCGAGAAAGCAACCGTCCAACAAACTCAATTACACTGTTGCTTTGTGGATTTCAAAGCGGCCTTCGACCGTGTGTCCCGGGCCCTATTGTAGCAAAAACTAAAGGGCTGGGGAGTTCCTCAATCCTTGCTACTCGTGATAGTTCAACTCCACTCCAAAACGTGGATAAGAATCAAGCTGGGGGAAGGTTCCCATGTTTCCAGGAAGATCGAGACCAGCAGTGGAGTAAAACAAGGTTGCGTGCTGGCTCCACTTCTTTTGAACTTGTTTATATCGGACCTTTCGCCAATCCTTGATTGCGTCAATTGTCATCACCCCAATTAGATGGAGTACGTATCAGCAATCTCCTATACACCCATGACCTGGTGCTGCTCAGCCATACGAAGGTGGGCTTACAGAGGCTACTTGATGAACTGCTCCCTTATACCAAAAACAACCTCTTAGAGCTGTACCTAACAAAAACAAAAACAATCACCTTTGGGAAACCTAAGAAGTTGCGTGGAGGGTGGTACTTTAATAATGTAAAAATTGACTCAACACCTAATTACAAGTATCTGGGAATATTTTTAGATTCCATAAGCTCATTTCCCAAGCAAAAAGAAACACTAAGGACCAAAGCACTGGCTTTAGAGGCTGCAGCAACAAAATTGTCAAAAAAACTATTCGGTCCCAGCTTTATCTCACTCTTAAAAGTGATGAAGGCAAAAACATCGAACTCTCTGATGTACGGCCAAGAGATTATGAAGGGAACCACAAACATTCTTCTAAACAAACTGACAACCAAAATCTTTAAACGAGCATTCCATCTCCCAAATTCAGCATCACCGGCACACGTCCGCCTCGAATTTGGCTTACTTGACCACCATGGCGTAGAGGCTGGGACATTGATTAAGCTTTGTAACAGACTGCGTCAAGCCCTAGAATAATTCACTGGAGGCTAGACTTTGGCAAGAAATTCAGAAAAGTCATGCCAGTCACAAATATCGGCTCCACTTGGATCAAACTCTACAATTACTTGGTATTAAGGAATTTTGGGGAACAATCCCTCCCCCACCCCCCCTCCCAGTCAGCATTAAAGCGAGTTATCAAGAAGAGTGTGAGGTTGTGGTCCTTTCACTCCGACAGGGCAACCCTGTCAAAAGAAAACACGCCTGGGCAGTAATCACCAACTTTAATCCAGGAGTTGAATCCCTTCATTTATCAAGCACCTCGGCACTTTACTTGAAACTAAAGTTCCTGGCGCTGAGGCTGGGTGAATGGCCTTTTTTGAAAAATCTTCCGGAAAGACCGCGACACCCAATGCAGGTTGTGCGGCTACCACACCTAGGGGTTGGAACTTATGCCTATGCCCAACAATGCTCTCTTTCAGACGTTTATTATTGCGAGAAGAATGGATAAGACTTGGAATCCGATCCTGCCGCCAAGCCATAATAGCAGCCTTTAACCCGGACAATACAAAGCTGAATATCGGGTTAACGAAATTTATTATTAAAGCATTAAGCCAGTTGGAAGTTATCGGGGTCGCCAACCCTGCCCCATTATTGTACTGGGAAACTCCACCATTGGCCATATCAACGGCTTGTCGGTCATAAACAAATTGCTGATTCGAATTTTGTCCACGAGACTTTTAACAGCAGTTAATAAGCCAAGTAGAGTTGTAATAAAAAAATTAATCATTGTTTTTAACAATTTTAACAAATGCATCCATTTTAGAAAATGATGTTAGTGCTTTTATATTGTAAGGGTTTTTAATTTACCAACAATAAAGTTTTCATATATCGTCACTACTCACCGTGAGGGTGTCAAGCCGCGGGGGGGGCGGGGGAGAGAAATAACAGTTCTGTTCAAGACAGGTCTTGAGCACCTTTCTGAACGTGTTGAGGGAGGGGGCGGGTCTGATGTTGATGGGAAGCTCGTTCCAGGTCCTGGCTGCGATGTAGGAGAAGGCTCTTCCCCCTGTTCTGGCTATGCTGATGTGCTGGGTTTTGGTGACGGCGAAGTTGGTGGATCCTCGACCCCTCCCAATCCGGATTCCGCAGCAACCACAGCACTGAGATCCCTCTACTAGCCAGCACAGACGACATCCACACCCTCCTCGACCAAGGGCACACCGCAGCCCTGATCCTTCTCAAACTCTCTGCAGCCATCGACCCTGTCTCCCACTGCACACTCAATGCCACGACGCCGGCATACAGGGAATGGACCTTGACTGGCTCAGCTCCTTCCTCCCTGACAGAACCAAAAGAATCAGATTTCCACTCTTCCTCTCCGAACCCACAGTGATCAACTGCGACGTACCTCAAGGATCAACGCTCAGCCCCACGCTCTTCAAAATCTACATGGCCCCCCTCGCCGCCATCATCAGACAGCACGGACTCAGCATAATATCCTACGCCGACGACACCAAGCACATCCTCTCCCTCACCAGGGACCCACTCGCCACCAGACTCAACTTCCAGGAAGGAATGAAGGACGTTGAATCCTGGATGAGCAGTAGCTGTTTGAAGCTCAACTCGGAGAAGACAGAGGTCCTCGTCCTTGGACCCTCCCCCTCTGCATGGGACAACACCTGGTAGCCCACCGCCTGCGGAAGCCCCCACACCCCCACAGACCATGCCCAAATCCTTGGCATCGTACTCGACTCCTGCCTTTCCATGACCCGACAGGTCAACACCGTCACCTCCACCTGCTTCAACACTCTCTGCATCCTTCGAAAGACCTTCTAATGGATCCCCCGAATCAAGAAAGACCATCATCCATGCACTCATAACCAGCAGACTGGACTACGGAAACGCCCTCTATGCCGGGATCAACAAGTCTCTGCTTCGCAAACTCCAGACCATGCAGAACACCGCAGCCAGACGTGTCCTCGGCATTCCTCACACCTGCGTAACCTCCACTGGCTCCCCGTCGAGACAAGAGTAACTTTCAATATACTCACCCATGCCTACATATGCCTCCACAACACCGGACCCCAATATCATAACAATAGAATCTCCTTCCTCGTACCTAGGAAGATCCTCCGATCCGCCTACCTCGCTGAACCCCTGCGCATCCGCAGAGCAAAAACGGGTGGAAGAATCTTCTCTTATATCGCGGCCAAGACCTGGAACGAGCTCCCGAATTACATCAGACGCGCCCCCACCCTGCAGATCTTCAGGAAGACCCTCAAGACCCGACTCTTCGACTGACCTGAGCTGCCCCCCTACCGTCGTAACGGTGAGTAGCACTCCTAAAACTCCCTGATTGATTGTATTTTTGATTAATCTGTTGTTTAATTTTTGAATAATTATAAAAGAAAAATTAAACATGTAAATAAGTTTGCAAAACTACAGGTACTTGTACCAGTGACTTTACAAAATGCTTTGCAAAAACGATTTCAACCCAAATATTACCTTGATTGTGTCATGGTTACGGCGCTTGCCGGTACTCCCGTTCCGTCCGCTAATCCGCTAATACACACACAGAATGATCGGGAGCCTCACTTCCGGGCGGAAGTGAAGTCCCGGTCTAGTTTTGCAACACCAGCAACAGGTCAGGAAACCACTTCCGGGGGAAACGCTTAAACAGCGTGTTTCCCGCCGGAGTCGTTGCTTCGTATTCTAGAAGGCAACCTGAGGGCGAGGACCATACCGGAGCCAAGCATCATCGACCTCAAGCGGACTTGCCGTGCTGTGGAGCATCGTGAGGGTTGATCTTGTTTCTCCCCGCACTGGAGTGCATTAGCCTTGTTGACACCCACCGCGCTGGAGCGCAGTTGCCTGGTTTCGGTTCACGGCGCTGGAGCGCTTTGAGCCGTGTTTTGTTCCCACCGCGCTGGAGCGCAATTTCTTTGCTTTATGTACGCCGCGCTGGAGCACATTTGTCTTGCTTTCAGTACATCGCGCTGGGGCGCTGGTATTGTTTGGTTCTTTTTCTGCGCAGGAGCGCTATATGATAATTTTGTCCCCAACCACGCAGGAGCGCTGAGGGGTTATTTTGGGGGTTCTTTTTCCTTTTGACTATTGAAGTTCCGTTGCACTGACGCTGTTGTGGGTCAGAATACCCCAGTGTCGAAGCAGCGTCCAGCGGAACGTGTGCCTTACAGGAGTGCCTCTGGTGTAAGAGCACTCGTGGGCACGAGACGCGCAGGAGCGCCTTCTTTGCTGACGGAGGAGCTCGCAGGACAGCACCTGAATCAGGAAAGCCTCTCTGGGCTGCCAGTATTGTTAAGACTCGTGGTCTGCTGCGCACTGGTAAGTCTTCCGAATGGGGGAGACGAGCATTTCTGTGTGTGGATTACGGGGTGTGTAGACGAAGGAGTTGGGGTCCCCTCACTAAGCTGGGTCTTTGTTCTTCCTTTCCAGTCATCTTCGAGAACCTACGCTCCCAACCCCCTACCTTCCTTCTGGCTCCCTTCCCTGCGTCCATCTCATCCCTGCTGGTTTCTACCTTCCACGAGGGTCAGGTGGGTACAGGGACGGGCGCTCTTGTCGTCTCTGCGGAATCACTCCACAAGCAGAGGTAAGCCTTGTGGGGTACCCGACAGATTGTTTTGTTTTATTGTACTGTTTGTTATGCTGTGTGCACTTTAATGGTTTGTAATAATCGAATAAAGTTATGAATTGGTTTGTCAATCTCATTTACTAGCTAACTGATTTCTGATTGGATGAAAAATGGCTCAGATCTTCTAAGGTAGATACCACTATGAGGTTCACACATACCAAACCCTGTAGGGCAACGTGATTACCCAAATTCCTGTGGGGTGTCGAAGCATTTCCTTAAGGGGTGGAAAGTGCACAGCCTAAAGGGGTGGAATATGCTCTCTTCTCCACAATAAACCCGCTGCAGGCTTGTGAAATAATAGGTAGGATTTGTGAACCTCAAAGTATAAAACCATTAATCAGGATATCATTGTGTTCAGAAGTCACTATTCACAATTGGTGAATGGCTTACAAGGAAAGGATGATTTCTGTCATCTCCAGCTTACTAATTGGTGTTCCCTGGCAAAAGATGTAAAAAGGAGAAAAAAAATGTTGTAACATGAAAGGAACAAATAGGTATGTCAAAGGGTGTTGGAGTGGTAAATATAATTGCAAATTAACACATTCACTGAAAACACTAACTCCACTGAATTCGGGCAGATTATTGCTGCCATCTGAACCTCAGTGCTCCAATCTGTGAACTATACCAGAAAGCACTCCGAGCTAGAAGTAATCCTGCATTAGAGCGCAAAATTTTCAGTCTTGCCTTGCTAAAGCCAAGAACTTATCTGCATCTACAAGGACATGGTGTTACTAAGCTCCTCAAGTAGCTTACTGGCCCTTTAAAAAAACTGCCAAATCATACCATTTTTCACTAACAACATTGACTCCCATAGGACAAGGATTGCCACTGGACCTCAACGCAACAAAAATTCCCAATCTATCTATGGTCAACTCACTTGGAGTTTGCTCCTGACAATGAGGACGACATGAATATTTGCTGACATTCCTTTACCTGCCCCGTGCCAAACTCGTAAACTTGGGTCACTGTGATCTTGATTCATTGATCACAAACAGTCAACAAATTTCTCACTTCTAGGGCAATGCCCAAGCCATTAAGTACGCTCTCATCAGTCTGCTCCAAAAGAAATCCTCACTCCACCCAACATGAGACATACATAGTCTGTGTTGCTAAGGCACTTAAAGATGTAGTTACACATAATCCTTAGTCAAATATCCTGCTAAGTGACTCCAGTCTGTTTCTGACTTTAAAATGGATCTGACACACAGCTTCTTCACTGGAGACTTACTGCACGCTTGTAGCAAACACATCCTTTTTTTATAAGTCTATTTGGCCTCTCAGGTGCATTTGCTAACTTTCAGCACAACACGGTCCATGAAAGATGGACCAGATTGGCAGGCATTGGTGGTAAAGTGTGGAATGGCTTGCTTTTTTCCTTCAGAATTGTACCCATTAAGTGAAACTGCCTCTTTCCAGGAAGGCTAACATTAATTAAAGGATACTATAAAGGTTAGCACTATGTGTGAGAAGTTGGCCTAGTATATGCTGTCCACTTGTTAAAGTGGGCAACCTGTACCAGTCCAAACAACCCTTATTGATGATGAGGTTAAAAACAACCTTTAGTGAAAGCTATTCTAGTGGTAGCTATGGAGAACAGCCTTTCAGCTAAGTCTCGAAGGAATGTAAAGCAGCTTGGTTTACCAGAATATAACCTCCTGAATGACCAAATGAAAGGAGAACCACACAAGGAATATATAAAATATATGTATTTATTACTAAGCACTCTCTACTAACCTCTTAATGAGATTAGAGAACAAGGTACGCACTATTAAAGCACAGGAACGACAGTAAATAGCACAATACACAGTGGGCTCCAGGGGGAGACCAAACCATATACTAAGAAAGTGGTATAACAACCACGACTTGACTAGACACAGTGCCTAGAGCACGTAAAATCGCTGGGACCCCAAGGAACCATCCAAAGTAGTGACACAGGGGACCCACGGAGGACGGGTGCAGTGTGAGAACACAGATGCGAGCTCCGTACAACTCTGGGAAAGTCGCGGTTGGAATTTTAAAGATTAAGGACACTTCGGAGAGGACTTTAAGTAAACCCAGTTAAACATAGAAGGTTATAAGGCCAGCACCCGTGAGAGTACCGAGATACCCGTGTTACCTATCCCAGAGGAGCCGGATGCATAGGAGTCAAGTGATGTCGGAAACCTTCGTAGTTTTCAATGGCGTGATGCGGAAAAGTGCTGCTTTTGTTGAAATAAAAAGTGTCCGGTGTGATCCAAGCCTGTATCGGAGATGAGAAGAACCTGAAAGCAGAGGGGACAGATTCCGGGTCACTTCACAGGGGCACGATAGACAAATGCCCACCGATGTCGGGTGTTTCAGGTGAGAAGAGGTGAAGCTTGACTCTGCAGCCACGGGGACCAGGAGACGTTGACGACAACCAAAGTCCGGAGGTGAGCAGTCCCACGAAGGATGTTGTGTGCTGGGGGGGGGTCAGTGTCCGGATTGAACACCAACAAGCCTTGGCAACTGCAACCCACGCAGGCAGAGGAAAGATGCTTCAATGAGGACCAGCAAGGTCCTGGGGACTCTCCAAGCTGTGGAGAGTCCGGGCACGTCTGGAGCAACCAGACGAGCCCATGGAAAGTCAAAGTTACCTTCACAGGGACCCACAGGCCAACAGACCATGGATCATGAAGGGACCTCGAGCCGAATCACAAAATACCAGCCCACGGAACACTCCTGGAGTGTAGGCCGGTAATCTTCGGTAGAATTACTGCTCGGGGTCAGGACTACAAGTAGCCCAAAGCACAGCCTCAGGGATTGACAAAAAGCATATGCTGATGCAAATGTACACGGTGCACAGGGAATCGGGTTGCACGGTCCCCACGAGGGATACGGACCTCAGAATTGCTGAGAGCACAGATCAACCTCAGAGACCTCGGGAACCCACCTCCTGTGTTGCAGAAATCTTCGGAGTCCTCAGGAGCTCGAGAGATGCAAACTGGTCAGATGCGTTTCAGGTGTCTGCCTTGCAGGGGAGTAACTCCTTTGCTCCAAGGGAGATTCTTCAGTCATCCAGCGTCGTGCAGATCGTTGAAGTACTTGGTGTCTGTATCAGAGTTTAGTCCAGGTAAAATCTAAAGTCCTGTAGTCAGGGTTTCCTTCTTTATACCCAAGGAAGGGGTGGGACAAACTCTGGGGACCCACCTATGGAAGGGTCAGGACAGAGGGGTGGCCACACCCATGTCCTATGTCCAGTTTCGCACCAGAGCAGGAGCAAATGGCTCCTGCAACCGGTTTGAGCTGGACTATGCACAGGGACACCAAATGTGCCCCCAGTGCAGACATCAAAGCACTCTGGGTGCACCCACCCAGCCCCAATACACTAAATCCTGTCTGGGAGGTGGTCACACCTCCCTGTGACAGGAAGCCTATTGTCAAGCCTTCCCCTGCTCGAGCTTGGCTCAGCAGCAGGAGGGCAGACTCGTGTCTGTTGCTGGCAGCATCCATTTTGTGATGCGAGGGTCGAGAAAGCTGGTACCGAGTAGCCTGGTATGTCACATTTGCCCCTCTAGGAGGGTGGAATCATACCTGCCCTGCCAGTTACTGGCAGGGAGTTATGATTCCAAGGTGTTTTACACCAAAAACGACATGTTTCCATGCAGCTGTTTTAAAGTTAGCATTTACTGCGAGGTTATCATGCACTTGAGTATATATGGTTGGCTGCATCACAAACACTCACCTGCTATTCGTTTCATATTGCAATTTGCACATTCAAATATGGCGCTTGGAGCTCCCCAGTAGAGTCACGTGGGTCCGCTTTCCCCTAACCTATCAGCTTGCTCCGGCCTCTGTTTAAACGGCCTGATGCAAGCGCGCACATTGTAAGTAAGTGACGCGCTACTTGCTCGCTGATTGCTACTCGCTACTCGTTTGAGAATATTATTTTTCAATTGGCTAATAATTGTTTTTAAGAATATTGTTGTTATTTTAGGTCCACTTACCCGCATTTTAAAAACGATTAAACACACATCAGGAACTCTTTGTTCCTTATTCCTTGCTGCTATTCGTTTCATATTGCAATTTGCACATTCAAATATGGCGCTTGGTGCTCCCCAGTAGAGTCACGTGGGTCCGCTTTCCCCTAACCTATCAGCTTGCTCCGGCCTCTGTTTAAACGGCCTGATGCAAGCGCGCACGTTGTAAGTAAGTGACGCGCTGCTTGCTCGCTGATCGCTACTCGTTTGAGAATATTATTTTAAAATTGGCTAATAATTGTTTTTAAGAATATTGTTGTTACTTCAGGTCCACTTACCCGCATTTTAAAAACGATTGAACACACATCAGGAACTCTTTGTTCCTTATTCCTTGCTGCTATTCGTTTCATATTGCAATTTGCACATTCAAATATGGCGCTTGGAGCTCCCCAGTAGAGTCACGTGGGTCCGCTTTCCCCTAACCTATCCGCTTGCTCCGGCCTCTGTTTAAACGGCCTGATGCAAGCGCGCAGCGCACGCGCGCCGAGGGCGCACCGGAGGCGAGCCCGTCTGCGCACGTCCGCGCCCTGACGCACCCACGGCTAGCAATGCCTCTTCATCTGCCCCCCCCCCCCATTTTGAATTCCTTAACATACACTATTGATGATTTGTGGTCTCTGAGTGGTTCGATCTCTTTTCTGTGTACTTTATACAATCATCAGTCACAGAGATCTGTTTGCTCCAACTGTAGATTTGCACTGGGCCGCGGTCAAAAAAAGCGGTCGATGGCTACCACTGCTTCCTCTGCTTTAAAGGAAAACTCGCCCTCAAAGGTAGGCGACCACTTACATTTTTGGAGTCTTAACTGTCGTTCCCTTCCCAAAAACAAAGCTCATATTTTCGATTTTTTACATTCAGAAAAACCTGATGCTTTGTTTCTTACTGAAACTTGGCTTCACTCCAGCTCTGACCCAGATCTTGCTTGCGCCCTCCCCCCTGGCTTCGTTATTGTCAGGAGCGATAGAGGCACTGGAAGGGGAGGTGGGATAGCGATTATCTTCAAATCAAAGTACTCTTGCAAGCTGGAATCTCAACCTTTTCCTGATTGCGAAGCTGCTTTATTCAAAGTTGCCATATCTCCTCGAATGACTTTATCCGGAATGCTTATATACCGTCCTCCTGGCACTGCGAGGCAATGGTTATCCTCTTTTCCGGATTTAATTGCCCCTTTTATTTTACAAGCCGCCAACTTTACGATTTTGGGTGACGTAAATCTTCATCTAGAAGATCCTTTGAACTCCGAAAGTACTACTTTCTTAGCTGATCTTGAAGCTCTTGACTTGTTACTCCATAATCAGGGGCCCACACATCAGGCAGGGCATCTACTGGACCCTATTCTGTCCAACCTTCCTCTAGAATTTAACTCTCCAGCTCTTCCCCTAAGTTGGTCAGACCATTTCGCTATTCATTTCCAACTCACTGTTCCAGATGATACCACGCCTTTTCCTACACATAGTAATGGGAATAGGAGACCATGGCACAAACTAAACTTAGACTTGTTAAACAGTCTTCTTGTGGCGAATTTCCCAGATCTGAATCTCCCGCTCCGATCTCTAAATGTGGCGGTTTCTAATTGGCTATCTTCATCTATTAATCTCTGTCTGCCCCTTACATCGAAAGCCAGTTTCTTCCATCGTCCCCCGGCCCCTTGGTTCAAAAATGACCTGAAGATTTAGAAGTCCAAATGTAAGTTGTTGGAATGAAAATGGCGTAAATTATATGCTCCCAGCTGCAAAATTGATTATAAGGCTGCCCTTCATACATATCATTCTGCCTGTAAGGCTGCAAGGGTCACTTTTGTCTCTAACACTATCAACAATTCATTGAACCGTCCCCAAGCTCTATTTTCAATGGTCAAAAAATTGGCAGGTGCTAACACTCTTCCTCTATCCCCTGTTCTCGACTCCATTAAATGTAATAACATTGCTAACTTTTTTATTACTAAGGTGAAGGGGATATACAGTAACTTAATTACCTCCGTCCCTTCTAACTCTGATAAATCTTGCGCAGGCATGTCCTATATGAACCTACCCCCTGCCATATCAAAAATTTCACAGTGGCCCCTTCTTGATGATGGTCTCTTCCTTGATTGCTTACCTAGGGTAAAAACAGGTTCTCCTCTTGACCATTTACCGGCCAATATTTTGAAACAACTGTCCCCAGCTGTCTTAGGAATCTTTAAGGGGCTCCTTAACTCCTCTTTACGGGAGTCCTTTGTTCCTTTAGATTGGAAACATGCGATGGTGGTTCTCCTTTTCAAAAAGTCCAACGCTGATCCGTCTATCCTATCTAATTACCGCCCAATTTCACTTTTACCCGTGTTTTCTAAAATTTTAGAAAAACATGTTAACTTTCAGCTTGCAACTCATATCGAAAACTCAGGTTTTTTACATCCATCTCAATCAGACTTTAGGACACACTTTTCAACAGAGACCACCTTACTGGGGGTAACTGAAAAGCTGCGCTCCTGCCTTGACCAGAGCGAGACTATGGCACTCATTCTATTAGACCTGAGTGTAGCATTCGACACTGTGTCTCAGTCTATTCTGCTAAAATCTCTTCAGTCAGCAGGAATGAAAGGCTCAGCCCTTTTGTGGCTGACCTCCTTTCTCAGTGATCGTACTTTTCAGGTCTTCTCCTCCAGTTCCTCATCCACTTCTCGACCATCTGCGTATGGAGTTCCCCAGTGGTCCACCTTGAGCCCATTGCTCTTCAACATCTATGTGAGACCCCTTGTGACCATCGTAGAGGATGCAGGCCTCTCCTTGTACTCCTATGCCGATGATACACAAATCATTTTCTCTTTATCTTCTTCTAAAGCTGCTCCTATATCCTCTCTGCAGAGCGGACTACGTCAAGTATTGGAGTGGATGAATGCCAACTTTTTGAAATTGAACGGGGACAAAACTGAGGTCATTATTCTGGGCAAACATAAACATCTTTGGAGCCCTCGCCATTGGCCCCAGGCAAGGGGTCCGTTCCCCCAGCCGGTTGCTCAGGTCCGTAACTTGGGGATTATCATTGAAAATCAACTATCCATGCGACAACAGGCGGTTAGCACCGCCGGCACCTGTTTTTCTATACTCAGATGGCTACGGAAGATCATCTGGATGCTTCCTGCCTCCACTCAAAGAACTGTGGTCCAGGCTCTTGTTATCTCTCGCCTGGACTACGGCAATGTACTCTATCTGGGAAGCAGTAAGGAACTTCTGAATAAGCTCCAGGTGGTCCAAAATTCTGCGGCACGCCTTCTTTGTCTCATTTCTAGAAAAACCTCCATCTCTCCTTTTCTTCGTAATTTGCATTGGCTTCGTATTGAAAGCCGTATTAAATTTAAGACCTTTTGTCACATTTTCAAAATCAAGCAAGGTTCATCCCCGGCATACTTGCAAGAACTTATTCGCCCTTATGCTCCTCTTCGAGCTCTGCGTTCGTCTACTCTAGGTAATTTAATACTTCCTAGATTCAAATTGACCAGAATGGGTGGACGTTCCTTTGCGTATCTTGGGCCTAGACTTTGGAATTCCCTCCCCAACTTTATGAAACAGGAATCTTCTTATCTCAAGTTTCGGCGAGACCTTAAAACCTGGCTATTCACTTCACTCAGTAATCAGCTCAGTTACTTAGTCTACATTTGTGGACACACTTGCGGCGGGATACCCTGTCTAGGGTAGCTGTGCGCCACATAAATTTAATTAATAATAATAATAATGTAGCAAGCCTACTACAAGAAATCTAATGGATGATCTCTTTTTGTGCAATGTATCTCTATCTCTGTGTGCGCTGTTTTAGTTCCCCAAAAGATTCTTAATAATGGTTTTCCTATTCTTAATAATGGTTTTCCTATGTTCATGAGAACTTTGAAAATCCATATATTTGGCAGCCTTCTAATACAACGTGTACACCGTGTTTTATGGCTGTCCATGGTTTGAGCTTAAAACTGATAATGGGCGTAGCCAGCCAAGATGGCCGAACAAACGAGATCCGTGAGGGCTCCGCTGTGAAAAAGTTGAAGCATAACTGTACTTCGGGACTCCTAATGTTTAACAACATGCGAAAGTTACAGACCGTAGGTAGGGGCGCCGGGAAGGTGCAATCCCTCCTCCAGGTGGCGAGAGGAGGATAGCAAGGAGTGGGCCTGGGAACTCTATAGTGACAGTGCAGCAAACCTACTACGCAGCCAGGGGGCACCACCTGGCGCCAGACCCAAGCAAAGCCAAATGTTGGAAGTCGAGACCCACCCCACCCCCGGGAGGAAGCAGCACAAGACCTTAAAAGGCAGTACCTTTGTGGATTCTGAACATTGCTGCAGGCTGGAGTGGAGGAGCTACGGGGCTGCTGGCCAGGAGGGGCTGAACCAAGGGCCCTGTCTGAACGGATCTTCCAGACCGGAGGCCCCCCGCTTGAAGTTCCACTGATGTGCCGGATTAAGGAACGGGGGCCAGATTGGATGAGGACTGGGGTACCGGACAGCATCAACCCAGTCGAACAAGGTGCCTGTCTGACTCCAGCATAATTAGCCAGAGTGATGCGGCCTAGTGCTACAGTCTCTGGCAGGAGCAGCCTGGGGGAGGGGTGTGGGGGGGGGAAGGCAATATGCATTGAGGCTCCTCCAGTTTGAGCTGGTTGTTAGGGGGCCTTCCTGAAGGTGGTGCCCCCTCTATATTTTATACACAGCTCCCATTGTATTGACCTGCCTGGTTTCAACATTGTGGCATAGCGAGACACAGCAAGGCTTGACGTAAAAAAACTCAGCAGAACCTTCGGGATCCCTCCCCCTGGGCTTCAAAAGGGGGCTAGTCTCCTTGATTTCAGGGCTATATTTGCTTATCTAGGCCTGGATACGGGGGGAGACTTCCTTGAGGTTTGCTGGGGGCGGGGTATTGCTGCGGTGCCATCCAGAATACTCCTTGGGTCCCTCCAGAGCTGTGCTATCAGTTAAGTCTTTGAGAAGTCCTCAACCTGAAAGTCGAACAGGAATGGAGTGAGGCGGCAGGCGGTGCTGCTTCTTGGTGGGACTGACCTTGGGTAAGGATGGCTTCATCCTACCCACCTGAGATTCAGCTACCTTGATTCCTCTGGGACTTCGAGCCGGTGGGGGCCTGGGAGGGGGAAGAGGAGGACTGGTGCATGATGGTTTGGGGCATATATAGCATTTAAGGAGAACTGGTTGCTGGTTGATACTTGGTGTGGACTCTCCCCACTAGAGGCACCCCTGTTGACTCCCTCACCGACTCTTGGACCCCCTTGGCTTCTACAATTCCGGACTTTACATCAACTAAGAAATCTCAAGCTAACTGGGTCTCTAGTTACTTCGTACCAGCAGAAATGTATGGGGGAACCTCTAAGGGAGGGCTAGAGGTCACCATGGTGTTCACAAATGTAGACCTCCTCACTGCCTTACAGGACTTTAAAAGAGAGTTACCCGAGGATCTCAAATCTAACCTGGACGCATCTCTAGAAATGCTCCGCTTGGATATTCAAACTAAACTAACTTTACTTCAGCGTAACTTGGATTCTGTCTGCACCCGCACACTGGATCTCGATGCTAAAGTGCAAAAGCTGGACCAGCGCACTGGCCAGGCGGTGAACACTGAAACTGCTTCAAATGCAGCTCCATGGCACAATCCTGAAATGCGAGTACTTGGAGAATAGATCCCAGAGTGTCAATATTCGTTTGCAAAATCTGGAGAAGGGACCGTGCTTGGAGGCTTTCGTTCATGACTATTTTTGGAGCTGCTGGGATCTGCTGGCATGAAAATCAAAATAGACAGAGTTCACAGGGTGGGGCCTCCGGTCTTGGGAAGCAATAAGCGTCGGAGAGATGTCCTCGCAAAGCTCCACTGTTTTAAAATGAAAGAGGCAATTCTCCAGGTGACCCGGAAGGTTGAGGACATTTCCTTTCAGGGGGTCTCCTGCACCCTCTTGCAAGATATTGTTCCCTCCACCCTAGCGCGTTGCCAGCGGCTCCGTCCTATCACGGAAAAGCTATGGAAGGACAACATAAAATACAGATAGACTATCCGTTTGAATGACATTCAAACGGCACAACAAGAATCATCATATTTCGACCCTTCCTGAGGCCGCAACCATATTTGGGTCTTTCACTCTCTGGACTGCAACACACCTGGGATACCTCACCTGTGATACCTCGCCTGTGATATCAGAGACAGCAGTTTAGAGTGTGGACAGATTCTGCAGTTTGTTGTAGTCTCGTCCTCACCCGCAACCGAATGAAACTCGATCAACTCTGCACTTAGCATTTTCAAAGGGCGTGTACTGTCATCTCTGGGTTGTAAGCCTTATCCCCTTCCATTGTATAGGCCTTAACATGCTTTGCTGTTATACTAGCCAGTGCTGCTTCTCGGGGGGGAGGGGGAGGTGGAGTCGAGTCGAGTGCCGTGCTGGCTACCTCTTCAACACTTGGACTGACTCAGTTCCTACCGAAAGTCACTAAAAGACTACTAACATTGTTTAATATGCCTTGTCTGTTTTTTACACTGTATCTAGCTTGCTTTAGCGGTTATTGACCTAAACGTCTTCCACAATGCGTTGTTGTACCAAAAAGGTGTTTTACTGCGAATTCAACCTTATTTGTGTCTGTGTTGGGGTAAAAAGCGGGGTTTTTGTTTGAAAGGTTTTTGGCACATAGGAATCGAGGACTACATATGCTGTGGGGAAGGGCGGAGTGGTTGGGGCATATGCAGACGTTGGATCATGCGAGGAAGGATGGGGAGGTTTCTCTCTGTTAGGTTTTCACGTGTCAACAGACAAATTGACGATCCCCTCTAGTGGTTTATAATGGTTGTCAGTACACCTACCTAGAACCTAAAAGAGGTAAACTTTCCTGCTAAATGCCACAAGCTATGGAAATATCAACTCGATGGCAGGCATAATGTAGTGGCTTTTCAGGACACCCACCTGAAAAGAGTTGTTGAGCATAGGTTACGACACAGGGCGTACCCAGTGATGTACACATCCTCCGCTCCCACTAAACATAATAGGGTGCCCCTCTTCTTTCATTCCTCACTAAAATTCTAGCCTGAAGGGTCTTGAGACCGATAAAGAGAGGAGGGTGGTCATGGTAAAGGGCAGATTACATGGCTGCATGTGCACATTTGCTTCCATATATACCCCTAACTCCAATTAAGCTGCATTTCTAAATTCGATGCTGACGATGTTGGGTGGATTTGCAGAGGGGGAAATTTTCCTGATGTGGGATTTTAACCTTACCTGGGAGGCAGGAATAGAATGCTCACAAGCATATAGAACAAACACAGGTACTTTCTCTGAAGCCCTGAAGAAGGAGTTTAACTTCATGGGCCTTATTGATGCCTCGCCTACGCGTCACCCCACCGACCGTGACTACACCTACTTCTCACACTCTCATCGCACCTTTTCCAGATTGGATTATGTGTTTGTTTCGCCGTCCCTCTCACCTGCCTTGCAAACAGTTTACTTCCACCTTAACACCATTTCGGATCATGCTTCGCTGGTGCTGACTTTGAAGTGGGACATAGGACCCTCTAAATATCGCCGTTTGTTCTTCCCTGGATCCCTTTCCTGAAACAGATTGCTGCTGGAGGAACTACAGAAGGCCATTAGGGAGTTCTTCACATTGAATGACCCGCGCAAAACAACTAGGACTCTTTAAAGTTGTCCTACGGGGTAAATGTATTAAGTTGTTGTCTGCGCTGAACAAAGAACCTGAGATGGGACAACTTTGAAGGCCGAACTCCAACAAGCAGAAAATGCCCACAAGGATACCCCAACCCTATTCTTCCAAAGAAAGGTCACTGCACTCAGAGGCAAGCTTAATGCCATCTATAGCAATAGAGCTGAACTCACACTGCTATGACTCACACGTACGACCTATGAACAAGGGAACAAGACCGGGGGCCCAGCTAGCTAGATAATTGCAAATAAGGAAGGAGAAAGAATATATAGGAACCATTCAGCAGGATTCCAGGTAATTGATCACCAATGATCAGGAGAGGGCCTAAACATTTGGAGATTTCTGTAAGACCCTTTATGCTTCTGAGGGATATAGTGAAGTCGAGCATGCTTATTATCTGGAGGGAGTGGAGCTCCCGAAAGTAACAAACTCAAAACAAGCTGTTGTAAGGGCCCATTGACGAGAGGGAAGTCTGTAAAGCCAGAGCAGGTCTCAAACTCCACAAATCCCTGGTCCAGATGGCCTGACAGCACACTTTTATAAGACCTTTGGCTCTGAGCTAACAATGCACCTGGTGGCTCTTTTCCATTCGATGGCAACCTCCATGGTGGTAACTCCATCAATGAGTGAAGCACTCATTTCAGTTATCCGCAAACCAGGAAAGGACTCACAACTGTGCAAATCTTACCACCCAATCGCATTACTCAATCTTGATGCCAGATTATATGCAAAGATTTCTGCAACTAGGCTCGAGGTGTTAATGCCTGAGCTGATCCATCCGGATCAATCCAGTTTTATTAGCGACAGACAACCCCATTACATTCTCCGAAGGATTACCCATCTGGTCGAAAAAGCAGCAAAAAAGTTGGTCCCAGCAGTTTTACTAGGACTAGATGTAGAGAAAGCTTTTGACCGGGTGGACTTGGATTTCTTATTGCGCACTTTAAAATGCTTCGGGTTCTGCAATAAATTTATAGCTATGATTAAAGCCAACTACACACAGTCTAGCGCCCGGGTTCTGGTCAACAGCGCAAGGTCGGAATTGTTCCATTTGGGGAGGGGGACGAGATAGGGCTGCCCCCTCCTGCCTTTGTTTGCCCTTAGTATTGAGCCCCTCGCGGGTAAATTTCTTAGATCACCTCGTGTTCATGGCATTGCCTACGCCACAGTTCAACATAAGATTTCCCTGTTTGTGGACGATGTCCTGATGATTTTAACCTCCCCAAGCTCGACCTTAGACACAGTGAAAACAGAGCTTTGGAATTTGAGAAGGTGTCAGGTTTTCGTGTCAATCTCTCCAGATCATACCTACTCAATCTCACCCTGCTGCAGCTGTAAAAGGACTTGCTGCTAGATTCTACTCCCTTTTTGAAGGCTAAAAAAGGAGATTACTTACCTTGGCATCAGGATTACTCCCCAGGTCTCGGACCTCTTCAAGGCTAACTATCCTCAGCTCCTCCAACAACTTAAGGAGAACTTTCGTAGATGCACTCCCATGTACTTCACATGGCTTGGGCGTATACAAGTAATCAAAATGAACATTCTGCTGAGACTCTTGTATCTTTTCCAAGGGCTGCCAATTGAGTTAGATAGCGGGTTCCTCCCAGCATTGTGATCAATGATTATAAGGTTCATCTGGCAGGGTTGGAGGGCATGTCTTGCTTTAAAAAAACTCAGACTCCCAAGGAGCTCACAGGGATTAGCATTGCCGGATTTAGAACTTTATGATAAGGCGCTCAGTTGAGAGTGATTGCTGAGTGGTTGGCACAGGAGTCTGACAAGCACTGTCTCCATATGAATAGAGCGGTGTCAGGCAGATACATCTGGTACCTTCTGTGGAGGCTCAAAGCAGACCGTCTGCTAAATGTGTACCTCAGGACTCCCTCCAAGACTACCCTACGAATCTAGGCCAAGATTAATAAAAAGGCGGCCTGTACCACCTGCCCCTCACCATTCACCCAGATTCATTATAATCCAGCGTTCCTTGCAGCTTTGCATTCTGGACTCTTTGAAGTGTGGCAGGAGAGGGGTTCCCTTACTGTCTAAGACCTTTTCCACAATGGGGATATCCTAACATTCGAGCACTGCCAGAGGACCTTCCATCTACCGGCGTTGGAACACTACCACTGCACTCAACTCCAACACTGGGTTCTCCATCCCGAGGGTCATGAGGCAGCCAATAGAGATCTCCAACCCATTTAACGTTTTGTCAAAGGTGGAGCTGACTCTAAATGATGTATCTCTTTTCTCTACTCCTTACTGATTTCAACGACCACTTCTCAGTCACGTCACATGAGCTTCTGGGAGCGAACTAGAACTACTAGGCCACACAAAGGAGTAAGCTGTGGAGAGATATACCCAGCTTCAATCATTCCATGGGAATCTGAGGGGGCTACTATAAAGTATTATATGACTGGTACCTCTAGCCTACCAAACTGCATAAAATCTTCTACAATACCTCAGAATTATGTTGGAGGGGTTCCGACATGGGACTGCCCTACTATCCACCCATTTTGGGCACAAATATTAGCTCAGGTCAGACATTTCAGAATATTCTCTTTAAGATGATGTTGGCTTTACGCTTCTGGGTCTCAGAGATGATTCCCTCAAATATCAGACAGTGGACGATCGATCTCTGCTCTGGCTTAGACCCTGGGTTCCTTTATGGCAGTGGTGTCTGCCTGGAAACAGAAGGAAGCCCTTGTCTTACAAAATGGCATACCAGACTACAGCAGGCTCTCACGATGGAGCGTATGAAAGAAAGTTTCACTGATAACTTCAAAAACATCTGTAGGTAGCACATCACTCCAGGGGACTCCCACTACTGGCGTGTCTTAACACAGCACTCCACCTGTTCCATATCTAAGAGAGCCCCTCCGACTGGTACCTTGTTGCGAGGCATCCAACTCTGCCACTCTCCCACACCCTACCACTTTCAAGACCTTTTGATTTAACCATCATAGGCTTTGATGTTGTTCATCTCAGTAGAAAGCGGGGGGCTTGTACAATTGATTCTACTTTGAACAAGCTTATTGACCATCATCTTCTTGAGTGATATTCTTTTTTTCCTTATAAATGTTTTAAATTTTTATGTATTACCATGTTGTGTACATAAACAGAACTATTCCGTAACTGTTTTCATGAAGAAGTAGGATTAGAGATAACTTTCTATTTTCCGATAGTTTGCCTATATCGTCGTCCTGGTGTTGGTTGTGATTCCCATTCTTGTACTCCTGGCTGTGTTTCTCTATTTCGTGTCTGATACTGACTGTAACTCTCTTATTTGTACGTCCTCTCCTGGCTGTGATTCGTGTGTTTGTGTTTTGAGTATTAAGTTTGATTCTCCTGCTCCCAAATCAGCTGTTGGCTATGTGTTTTTTCTGCTGTTTAGTCTTGGTATAAGATGTGATTCTCTAGTTCCTGTGTCTGAATTTTTTTGTTGTACATCACATGGTTTCCCTCTTTCGTTTCCAGCTGTAATCTCGCTTTGCCTGGTCGTGATTGATTATTTTCCTATTTCTCTTTCTGGTTCCAGTTGTCATTCTTCAGTTTTCATGTCTTGTACTTGCTGTGACTGTCTCTTCTCTTTCTGCATCTTGCTTTGCTTGTGATACCCATCTTTCTCTTCTCGAAGGACTGCGATACTTCTTTGTCAGCTGACATTCACATTTTTCTCCTCTGTTAGGTTGCAGCGTTGGAATGTCCTGTGTCTGAGTCTTTTGTCAGCTATGTTTCTTCAACTTCTGTGTCATCCTGGCTTTGCTTTTGGAAAAAGAGGGTGGGAGGTTTGAAAAACTAAAGACTGTCACTGAAGTAAGTGTTATCATGCACTGCATTTACCATAATGCATTGGGGTAAACTGAGTAATGGGAAGTGAGACAGTGTCCTCCCGCTCTGTTTTTTAAATTTCCCTTTTTAGTAGTAATGCTGATCCCTATGTTTATCTGTCTCATGCTGGCTCTAATGCTCTTGATTTGGTATTATATATTGGCTGTGACCCTGCTTTTTCTGTGGAGTCTCCTGTTTTTAGGTCGAGCATAAGCCTACGACCTCTTGTATACTTTAGTATACATATCTCTCTGTGGGCCTAATGCCATTCCTTGCTTCTCATTTGTTTGTTTCAATGTCCTTTAAAAATCCTTTCTTACTAGCAGCCAGTCCTGCCTCCTTGTCCCTCCTTTTTCCTCCAAGGAGCCGGGACTTAGTACAATATAATTACACTTTGTTCTGTTTACCTGCTCTTGGGGGGACTATTTTATTATGTTTTCAAACCTCGAGTTACACTGTGGCTGCTGAGACCTGTAGCTACTTACATTATATTGCAGCAATCATACTTACAGTTCCTTCCATGTGGCTGGCATCTTTTTGTAGTCTTATCCCGAAGGCAGCTCCCAGCCTGGCTTGGAATGCACGCAATTAAGTATTTTTTATTTGCTTACTGTTCCCATGGTGGCACTTGAGCTTTAGCTGTAAACAACATAAGATAAAGTGTGGGTGCCCTGATTGCTTAAAAAGTACAGAAATAGAAAAAAAATGTTTTTTAATTTTTTTACTTTTTAAGCAATCGCGGCACTCGCACTTTAGCTTATGATAATTACAACTAAAGCTCGAGTGCTAAAAAAGGCTTGTTTTCTTTAGACTGCTCCTTTCCGGGTCCACGCTTGGGTTGTGGGGTGCGCTTGTTATTACTTTAATGCGCGGTCATAATAAATTTGCGCCATTTTCCATTGCGATGTGTTGTAATGAATCATTTCACAGCATTTGAAAACTGCGTTCTGGTTATTGTTTGTGAGAATACTTTATCAGTGCAGCACCCGTTTCACGAGTGCTGCGCTGGTTCCACTTTTATTTTTGTCTATTTCCTGGCACCTGCTCTCCCTCCACAAGCCCCTCCCAATAACTCCTGGCGCTTCAGCCAGGGTTGCCAGATGGGGCTATTTCTCGCACAATTGTGCGATATTTTGCCTGATTGTGCGAGAAAATATCGTGTTGGTCAGGCTACCAAAATTTGGGCTAGAATCCGCCGAGTGTGCGGTGGATTCAAAGCTTTGTGTGGCGCCACCGTGCTGTCTGCAGCCCATGGTTGCCTTGCCACACCCCTTTCTGAACTTTAGGTGTCTGTGCCCTGCGGCCCCTGCCCACAAGTAACACCTGCAGGGCCATATATCTTTGCGGGCAGGAAGCTGCTTCCAATTAGGGCCCTGCAAGACCAGCAGTGACCTCTGACCTACCCCCAATTGTGTGCTGACCTGCCCTGGAGTTCATGTGACCCAATCTTGGGTCAGATTTTTTCCTCAGTGGTGGGCACGTCAGGTACAGTACCGCCCCGCCCCATACATTTGCCCGTTATCTTTTGGGGCTCCCCCCTACTTCCTCCTTTTCAACTTCCTCTGCTGCGACTAGGGACCACTGAGTGCGAGTGACCACCTTGATTGAGGCAACAAGGCCTCCTGTTGCCACGTTTCGTGCGAGGCTCCTCGGCCTTCGACTTGCAGCAGCCTGCCCTGCAGTCAGCTGTTCCTCCCGGTCCCAGCCCCTCGTCACGAGGGAACTCTGCAGACTGCGCCGGCGGCCGACCCCTAGCAAGTTAAAAGATGAGTGAAAGGAGGCAGGTGTGTAAATTAATGTGTGCATTAAGGCTTCAGTGCATACGTGCACACGAGTGACATGCTCACGGGAAGCAATTGTTTGCTCTTGTGGGGTATGGATATTTCGCCTTTCCTTCCTGTGTATGTTAACCGTCCCTCCCGAGGGACACAAGAACCTGGCATCATTATTATGTGACAAAATTCGGTTTCGGGAACGTTAGAATTCACAGTTTCCTCTGCACATAATAAAGCTCTTGAGGTGCAGTTACACTCCGCTCTCATCAGTGTGCGCTCTACCCACTGAGTTATCTTCCCAGTTCACGGCGTGGAAGGCGCTGCCCATTAATCGCTCAGAAGCCTAGTTTCTCTGTAGGGGACGGGCACTGATGGGGGCGAGGGGGGGGGGGGAGAGTACGAGAGAGCAGGGGTGCTGTCATATTTTTTCCCGGTCCTCGCACTCTGTTATTTTCACGTGGGTGGCTCTCTCCCATTTCCCCCCCATAACGAGCGAGGTGGTGAACCAGGCTGGCGTGGGAGGGGGGCGCATTAGGGTTCAGTGCCACCCGGTTTGCCCACCACACAGCGGCTTCGTGAGGCAAATTCCCGCGGAGAGTGGGGGGCTGGTGCCAGCAGGTTGATGGGAAGCAGCCTTGACGCGGCTACATCTTTGACAGTCTTTGAAATGGTAATGTGTACCCTCAGCTACTATTTCACACACTCGGAATACACTTTTATGGTTCAACGGAGTCAGCCGAAGTCCTGTTTCAGGCCACTTCTATAAGAACTGTATTTGTATATAGAGTTTTAGTTTTTTAGATGGTTAACCTTCTATTTCAAATTAAAAGACAAAATTAATGCTTTTGTCTTAATTTGAAATAGGTTAGCAACCTAAAAAACTAAAACTCTATATACATGTTTCCTCAGAGTCGCATACAAATACAGAGACATCTTTCTGATGAACCAGGGAGATTTCACTTCCCTTTTCAAATAAAATCGGAGAGCCATCTAGCCTCCTTTGTGAAGACCGCTACATTCAGAGAGGTATGTGGATTGTGTTTATGATCTATGATAATTTCTTGGCCATATTTCCGAGATTACGTTTAGGACCATCATCTTTATGATCCCATTCTATATATTCCCTATAGGATCACTATATCCCCCCTATGCTGAGGCTAATGAATATTAACCCCTCACGATTCACGATTAGGGCCATCTTCCATTATCAAAATTTGAGGTGGGTCTATAGTGTTCTAATCGCATGAACCTGTAATATTATTTGCTTTTAGGACCATATGTGAATCTTTTACTATTATGGTCTTTTAGAAACTAAGATTGAAATCCAATTATTTTTCTTACAAAACAGAAGATATATCAGTTTGACCTTGACAAAGGATTGAATACCCTTCCTCCCCCACGATTGGGATAGTTTTATCACGATGTATGCCGCATCAGCACAATAGAAGGTACATCACACTAATTCAATTAAAGTGCTTTATGCGTCTTCGAAGCCTGGTGCCTAGAAGTATTTGACAGTCATCACCCTTATTTTTTTTTTTTTTTTTTTTTTTTTTTTAAAACCTTTATTGACCAAGTGCAAAGCATACACAGCTTCTTGCCTACAACCATGTCACCTGGCCGGCAGCAACAACAAGCAGCGCAATAGACAAAAAACATTTGTTAAACAGGAGTAAGGCAGGCTCGCAGCATGTCGCCAACAACCTATATCTACCGGCCGTTGGAAAGTACGATAGTGCTGGTGAGTCAGGTAGATAATGGCAATGATAACAGCAAGAAGCATACAATCAATTACCCTGCTAGGTTCCGTTTTCCATTTTATCAAAACCAACTTTCAACTTCAATGAGAACTGTACACCCCCAGTGTGTGTCCACCATACGTAGTATGTGGTGTGAGAAACTAGTGAGCGCAGAGCCATGGTATAAGGCGTACCCATGGTCGGGTACGAATCAACTGTGGGGGTATGTTGCTCTGCCCGTAACTGGTCTAGCCAGTGACCTGGGGGGAAAACTTCCTTAATGCAGTGTAGTGAACATGAACTGGTGCTACATACGACACAACCTGCGCTGCGGCGGGGAAAGCTCGGTGGCATCTCAAGCTGGGGAATTGGCACCCCGCCCCCTCCCATCCATGTAGTGGGCGCAGAAAAATCCGCGCACCCCCGCAAGCATTTACTCGGTCCAAGCAAGCGGGAAGCGCCTCGGACACCCATCCCGATGGGGGGGGGGGGGGGGGGGGGGGGGGAAACAGGAGGGCGAGAAAGAGGGTCAAGGCAAACAATCCGTCGCAACGGTCTATGGGGTAGAGACTGCACAGGGCGCGGCCGAGGGGTCGACTCTTCCAGCACCCTCCATTCCGCCCCCATCGGCATCTTCCCCCTCGGCGACCCGCAGGAGATAAGCGACGAGAGGTCCCCAGAGGTCCCTAGGCCGCGATTTAGGGGGCAAGATATCAGCATATTGCTGAAGCCTTTCCTGCCATGTAGACATGGTGCTCAGCCAATCCTTGAATTTAGGCGCCCGTCCACGTCCCCATCTACACGCCACGTGACGCTTGGCCAGCAGAAGTCCCAGAGCAAAGAATTTCCGATGCGTCTTGAGCACCGGGTGCGACCTGCCCAACAGAGCGAGCTCAGGGCAAGGCGCGGTGGGCACCTCGACCATTACGGACAGGGCCGAGAAGACCTCCTCCCAATAAGCGGCTACAGCCGGGCATAGCCAGGCCAGATGGAGAAAACCAGCGCCCAACCTCCTGCATCTCACACAGCGGTCATCATCTCGCAGTCCGATTCGACACAGTTTGGCGGGGGTATAGTAAAGGCGGTGCAAATATTTAAAGTGGACTAATCTGAGTCGTGCATTCCCGGTGACCGCGGTGGCATGCGAGCAGCTCTCCTCCCACTGTTCGTCCGACATCGGGTTCCCCAGGTCATTATCCCAGTCCGTCCGCGCCCTAAGGGAGGGGGGGGACGGAGCCGATTGCACGTGGGCATACAACATGGAGACCACATGTTTCGGGGTGTCCGTTTGTAACATAGCATGTAGAGGCGCCAAGACCTCAGGCTCGTCCGGGAAATTAGGCGTGACCGCCTTTATGTTCTGTCGCAGTCGGACATAAAGGAACGTCTCCATTACCGACGGGGACACCTCGCCAAAGAAGTGCACCGCCGAACGGAAACTCCCCTCGTGATATAGGTCACCCCACGTGCAGATCGCGAACTTTGTAAGCATTTTGCGACCGAGCCCCTCACGTGCAACACTCAGTCGAGGATCGTGTGCTATGACCATACGGGGAGAATACAGAAAGGGGGTCCCCATGCGCTCCGCTATGCGCTTCCAGGCCCGTACCGTACAGTCAACCGTAGTGGGGTCACGTTCTCCCAAACGGACCTCCGAATAGAGATAACCGGAAGGTTGCTCAGGGCGCATGTATCCATCCTCCACCGCCAGGTGCGCCATAAAGGGTGGGGGGTGAAGCCAGTAGGCCGCAAAGTGCCCCTGGGCGCAGTCATAGTAGCGCTGGAAATTAGGCACCTCAAACCCACCTTGGTGGTAGGGCAACATAAGGGTGCGCAGCCCAATTCTTGCCTGCTTCCCGCCCCAAACCAGACGAGACATTTGGGAGTTAAGAGCTCGGAAGAAGTGGGGACCCGGGCTATAGGGGATGTTGGTGAAAAGGTATAATAATTTGGGGAGAACCACCATCTTGATCAGGGAAACACGCCCCGCCATGGACAGCGGGAGATGAATCCATTTAGTAACATTCTCGGTAATTTTGTCTAGTGCCGTCCCATAATTAGCTCGGATTAGAGCCTCTCGGTCTCTGGTCACCCTGATGCCCAGGTATTTAACCTCCTCCGACTCCCACTGCAATGGGTAGTCCAGGGGGAACGGTAGAGTTTTGTCTGTCAAGGGGAATAGGGCTGATTTCGCCCAATTGATCTGAATCCCAGATATTGCTCCGAATTTCGTGATTTCACGTAACAGAGGATTCAGGTTTTCCTGCGGCTTATGCACATAGAGCGTGATGTCATCTGCATATAATGCGACCAGCAGTTGACGCTCTGGGTAGACAAGAGAGCGATGATTGTGATGCTGCCTAAGTTTAGCCGCGAGGGGCTCGATCGCGACCGCGAACAGCACTGGGGAGAGGGGGCACCCCTGTCTGGTACCCCTGCGGATGGCAAAGGGGGCAGATCGGGCACCATTCAGTAAGACCGCGGCTTGGGGCCGGGTATACAACAACTTGATCCAGTTCAGAAAGCTGAAGGGGATGCCCATGCGCTCCAGCAGCGCCAAAAGGTAGTCCCACTCCAGGGAATCAAATGCCTTAGTGGCGTCGAGGAAAATGGCAGCCGCCTCGCACTGTGGGTTAATATCCTGCAGCACAGCTTGCAACGTGCGCAGATTATGGGCAGTCGCACGGTTAGGGACAAATCCGGCCTGATCCGGAAGGACCAGGCGCTCCATCAGTAAATTAAGGCGTGTAGCCAGTACCTTCGCCAGAATTTTACTGTCCACGTTTAGTAGCGATAGAGGTCTGTACGAATCACATTGGTCCGGCGGCTTCCCGGGCTTCAACAAGGACGTGATAAGGGCTTCGCGCATCGTAGCCGGTAGAGAGCCCTCCTCCAGCGCAGTATAGTACACCTGTTTCAGCACCGGGGCCAGTGTGTGGATGAAAGTTTTGTAGAACTCGATCGGTATACCGTCCGAGCCCGGCGCCTTGCCCGATGACATGGACATTATGGCGTCTTTTATTTCATCTAATTCGATTTCATGGTGGAGAAATTCCTGCTGTGTTGGTCCCAGCCATGCTATGGCCGTGTCATCAAGATAATCATGTAGGTTAATCGGTGACGACCGATGTGTGGTGTAGAGTCTAGTATAATGGTCAGTGAGGACCCGAAGCTGATCCGGGAGGTTGCGCTGCGGGATCTCCCGCTCGTCGAGTAGGGAGGCCACGAAATTTCGGTATCTAGGGGGGCGGACAGCCGAGGCCAATGCCCTACCCGGTCTGTCTCCCTCTCCATATATCCTCGCCACAAATGGTGTCCCCAAAAACCTACTCTCCCTATCCGCCGCTTCCGTGTATTCATTCATCGTTTCTCGGAGCTGTGCGGTCACCGCAGTCCCCCGCGGGAGTCGCGTCAGCTCGTCCTCCAGGCGACGTATCTCGAGCTCGAGTCTGCGTAGGTCCCCTCGCAGGGATTTGAGGACCCCACCTCCCTTAGCTATGCACCAGCCTCTCACAGTAACCTTAAAGGCTTCCCAAACCGTGGCAATACTGGACACGGAGTCCACATTGCGGTCAAAAAACTCCGGTATGTCTTGCTCCAGTTCCGCTCTAAATACCGAGTCCAGGAGATGAGCCGGGTTGAGGCGCCAACCAAGAAAGGGGGAAACTGCCACGGGAACGCGCAGCGAAAGGAGGACCGGGGAGTGATCAGAAAGCGTACGGGCGAGGTGTTGTGTACGGCCGATCCAGGAAGAGAGACCCGCCGTGAGAAAGATATAATCTATGCGGGCCCACGTGGAGTGCACCGCCGAGTAATGTGTACCTTGTCCGAGCGAGGGGTGCGAGTATCGCCACGCGTCTATCAAGTGATGTTCGTCAATAATGGTTGATAATGTGCGTTGGGTCTGCGTGTAGTGCGACGCTTGAGGGTGTGATCTGTCCGCTGTGGGCCGAATCGCAGTGTTGAAATCACCTCCCATTACGACATGTGCCACCCCCAATGTTTGAATCTTTCCCCACAGTGTGAGAAACGGGGCCGGGTCGTCTGTGTTGGGGCCATAGTAACAGGCAAAGAGTATCGTGTGTGAGTGTAGTGTCCCCCAGACCAGACAGTACCTTCCGCCCGAGTCCGCCTCAGTCCCCTCAGGCACAAACCCCACTCCCCTTCGCACCAGAATCGTAACCCCTCTAGCGTAGTTAGAGTAGGATGAAAATACCCTACAGGTAGCCCAGCGGGATGCAAATAGGGGGGACCCACCCCGTAAGAGATGCGTCTCCTGCAGCATGGCAATGGAAACCCCTTGCCTGTCCAGGTATCCCAGGACCTGTCTCTTCTTTCTCGGGTTGTTCAACCCCCGTACATTCCAGGATATAAATTGCAGTTGTATAGAGGGCTGCGAATCAGCTACGTCACCCATTCACCCAGACCCAAACATTTACAGTTGAGAGCCATAGCATACGAGGTCGTGTAGCACTCAAATTCACCAACATGATAAACTCCCACAACAACTGTCCCCTCCCCCCGACTCCCGGTAACTGGCAGTGCCACATCTGAGATCTCAGCAACTAGCCGGAGTCGGTTCCCTCCCACACCGGCAAACCCCCCTAGCCGGGTACCTAGCTCCCTCCCCGTCCCCCCCTCCACAAACAAAACCATCCCTAAGAACTTGAGGGAAACAACTGATGCCCTCCCCACACTGCGGAAGGGGGAATATAGGGGTTCGCCCATTAGGGGACGATACCTAGGGGTGCCAAACCTGCCCTCCCCCTCTCTACTTTCACCCACCGGGAACCAGGTATGTTCCTGGTAACACAATGTGGGACAGAGGCGGGTGACCAGGCACAAGTAATGGAATAGTTCAGTTCAGCTCAACACCTGACCTGTTCATCGGGAGTGTCTCACCAGAATGTGTGTCTGATAGTCCAGGAATGTGCAGCAGCAGTGGCCTCTCGCGGCCCGCATGGCGTCCCAGCACAATCAGTCCTGCTGCTCCATTGGCGACGGTGCCCTCGAACGTCCCCCCCCCCCGCCGTCTCCGCGGCCACGTCTTTTTTATAGGATTTGAGGAAGTCTTCTGCTTGTTGTGGGGTTTGAAATAAATGTTGTCGGCCCTGGCAAGATATTTTGAGCTTCGCCGGGTAGAGCATGGCGTAGGGCAGCTCCAGGGACTGTAGTTTCTTTTTTACCCCGGTGAATTTGCGACGAGCTTCTTGGACCGAGGCGGTGAAGTCAGGAAAAAAGGATAACGTGGCATTACCATACACCACCGTGCCAATCTCACGCGCTCGCCTCAGCACCGCGTCCCGGTCCCTGTAGTTAAGGAAGCGCGCCACGATGGGTCGCGGCGGGGCTCCCGGCGGAGGCCTGGCAGCCAAGGATCTATGGGCTCGTTCCACTATAAGAGATGAGGAGAAGGAGTCTTTCCCGAACAGTTCAACCACAAGGCGCTCCATGAAAGTTTCCATTTTCCCCGTATTGGTGGACTCAGCCAGACCCAGTACGCGGACATTGTTGCGACGGGACCTCGCTTCCAAATCCTCGTTTTTGTCCGCAATGATCTTAAGGAGCCGATCCATCTGGGTCACGTGCCTGGCCGCAGAAGAGGCCCCGTCCTCCAGGGCAGAGATCCGCTCCTCCGTTTCTTTAATGCGAGTGTCATGGTGCTCCAGCCTGGTGACAACACTGTCCAGCCTGGTATTAATGCTGTCCACCTTGGCGTCTATGGAGGTCAGACTGTGCCGCATACCCATTAGTAGAGCCTTCCAGTCTTCGTCGGGTGCCCACGCAGCGGGCGCCTCGCTCCCCGACACTGGCACTGTCGCGGATTTCTTCGCCGCCTCGAACGGCAGCGTGGACTGTTTAGCATCCTTGCGACCCATGTTCAGGACCGTCCCTTCCAGCGTCTGGCCCTCTCCGGCTGACCGGTCGATCAGAGGAGCACCCCGGGCCGACGCAGCAGCCGAGCAGTCCGCAGTCCGCAGGCACAGTCTTCAACTGGCAAATGGCGATTCAGCGCAGCTCCCCCCAGCCGAAGGTCCGCAAGCAGGGAGACCCAGGCAGCACACAGCGGGTCAACCCCAGGGCGAGCGCCGCAGTCGCGAGCCCCGGTCAAGGCTCTCAGCATATGGGCGCTCCACAGCTCCTGCACTCCCCCACGTCCAGCGCCGATCCCCACCGCACTCCGCCGACAGAGAGAGGACCAGCGGGGGGGGGGGGGGGCTCCAGCCGATCCGCCCGCCAAGGATGGGGTCGTGTCCCTGATGTACCGCTCGCCCGCGGTATTGCCACGGAATCACTGGGACACTCGTGGTGGGTAGGTATGTGTAGACTGGGCCCCCTCCGCCGAGCCCTGACAGGCCGCACTGCGCGGGGAGCCCTCACCGTCCTCCACGTGGCCCGCAGTCCGCCGCCACCCGCTCCACCGGGGACAGAGAAAGGTAGGCCGTCAGCCGTCTGGGGGCCGCACCCCACCAGGCCACCCACCCAGGGAAGCCACCGGACCGGTGGGATCGTCGCCAGGCCCCGGCCCCGTCCTACCAGAGTCGCCGGGAAGAGGCCGCTCACTCCGCCGCCAGTCACGCCGGCTCCTCCGCTCAAGCACCAGGGGGTCACCTCACGACTGGGGCACAGCAGGCTCCAGCGCTCCCATCCGATTCCTCCGGTGCAGCTCTCTCCCCCAGGGGGGCGCCCCCGCAGCAGCGCAAGGCCCCAGAAGCCTCGGAGTTTCCTGGCCGGCGACTCCGCCTTCCCGCCAGCGTCGAGACTGCAAGTAGCTCCGCTCGGGAAGGGCCGCCGACGATATCTCCGCCGTTCGGGAGGGCTTCCGCACTCAAAGAGCACCGCCGTGATCAGCAGGCATTCCGGCGTTCAGTCAAAGCATCTGTGGGTAGGATAGTGCGGTCAGGATAGCTGCAGGATCGGAAGAGTGCCTGGTCGGGCGAGAGCCTTGCTAAGGCGCGGCCATCTTGGTTTGGCGCCACCTAGCGCCCCCCAGTCATCACCCTTATATTAATGACAGTCTCATGGTGACGATTTGGGCTGATTCACCATATATATGATCTATCTAAAGACGGGGAACTAGCTGTGTATGCATTTCGATACTGAATTAACTCAATCTGGAAGATATATTTTATATCTCCCAATATAGTAAATAGGATGCAGAGTGAATGGGAATAACAAATGTTAAGTGGTATGAATGGATTGATGAATAGACATTAGGGCCCCTAAAACAGTTATAAACGACACAAGGACACTGTTAGTCTATCAGACGTATGTTTTTATAATGTTACTTATATACAAGGAAACAATTATTTTATCTAAAAACATGTTGATGCTAAATATGTTGTTTTTATGTATTTTATACCTATAAGAATTGTCATTTGATGTATGTTTTATGAATGTTTGTTTTTAACAGACATATATGAGATAGTGCAAAAAGTAAGAGAGACAATAAAATAAAAGTCCTGAAGAAGGTGGCTTAGGAAAAAAGTAGAGTCCACCGAAACGCGTCAACGCCCCCTTGCATTGTTAAATTCGATGAATATTTGAGCCTGATCATAGTAGAAATGATAGACTCCAACATAATTTATTCAGTCAAATTAACTCAGTTATGATGATTCTTAGTGTTTCACTTGTTGTCTGTCTCTCGTACACATTGATATAATTTCTTCTTTTTGTCACATGTATAAATTTGTTGATATACATTTTTAACTGTTGTTTATCGGTTTAAATTATGGTTTTTATGAACTGTGGTTTTAATAAATGAATTTTTTTTTAATATCCCAAAAAGTTTACTTTTTGTTTTATAATTGATTTTTGGGTCCCGAATATCAAGTGGATCTATTACACTTGACTGCTTTATGTTTTTTTTTTTTGGTTAAAATTTTTATTAGAAACCGTTGGTACACAGTAAAATACAGACAAGGGCCTACAACCACCAGGGCCGGCCGCTATAAAGCCCGAGGGCCCGCAGTGCAACGCCACACATTCAAATGATCCATAGGCAAAGCTCCCGGCAGTTCGTGAGCACATATAACAGGCCGTGGCCATAGGCCAGGAGCATTCGGAATAAACAGTTTCATTTTTTATTAAATATAAAACACACTCAAGGCAATGAGAGTCTGAAATAGCAGCGTGCTCTTCCCAGGACGGGGAACAACGTACAGTGTCCAAAGCAGGTCTTGTCTGGAAGCGGTAGAGGGGGGCAACGGGAGAACAAAGCATGGAACACACCTCACACCATCCAGCGGAATGCGTGGCTAGGGGGACAAAGCAATATCGATCTCTAATGGCAGAGGCGGGGTGCAGATACGTCCTCGATATAAATTCCATGGACCCCATACCTTATCCCATTTCCCTGGCTTGCCTCTCGCCACATACACCGTCTTTTCCCTAAACATACACCAGTCCATATTTTCCTTCCATACCTCGATCGTGGGCGGCCTCGGGGAGCCCCACAGCTGTGCAATGTTACGCTTAGCCACCATGTACCCCAAGGTCACCCACTGCGTCTGTGCCGCATTACAATCATTCGGTTCCCAGACATTCAACAAGCACCTCCTAGCCTCTGGCAACAGAGCAACGTGCGTGACCTCCTCCATTACGGTGTGGATACCGTTCCAAAATCGCACAACCTCCGAACATTCCCATAAGATATGGAGAAAGGTACCTGACAGGCCACATCCACGCTTACACTGTCCATCCATCGAGTAACCCATACGCAGCAAACCGGGTCCCGTGACATACACTCTATGAAGGATCTTCAGCTGTACGAATCGTAAGCGGGCCGGGATCGCCACCTCTTTCGGGGAGAGCACCGCCGATACCCAGTCCTCATCGTCCAATTCCAAGCCATCGCCTGTCCATGCGTCCCGCAGACGGAGCAGCAAGTCCACGCGATCATTAATGAGTTTCTTATAAATCAGAGAAATAGTGCTGTCGGGCACGTAGCCATCCAACACTCTATCCTCCAGTGGGGAGTACTCGGGGATAGCAGCAACGTCTGGAAAAACCGAACACAGTGCATGGTAGACTTGAGCATACCGGAAGTACTCTCTATCGTTTAATTTATATTCAGTTTTAAGCATTTCAAACGTTTTGAAAGACCCCTTCGCCCAAAGATCACCCACCTTACATATACCAATCATATCCCATTTCTCAAAGCCTTTCGATCTCCACAAACAGCCCAACCGCTCCGAGGCATACAATGGCGTCGCCCGAGTCAAGCGATCCCTCCACCCCATCGCAGCATTCGCCGCGTGCCACACACGTACCGCAACCTGCGTGGGTCCTGTCAACCGCGTGCCCGGAGTCACCGAGTACAGCGCCCTATTATAGTCCCCACCCGGGAGCAGAAATGTATCCATCTCGAAGGCCGGATTCAAGGCAGGACCGTATATCCTGTGGTTCACCGCCGCCAACTGAGACGCCCAATAGTATCGTTTAATATCAGGGAGGGCGACCCCCCCATCGTACCAAGGGAGCGTCAACTTGGCGAGAGCAATCCGCGGCCGCCCGTCCCAAAACAGTTGGCGCTGAAGACCCTCCACCTCCCGGAAATAACGGGCTGGCACGACATCTAGAGTATTTTGCAAAGCGTACAAGAAGTGAGGTAGTGACATCATTTTAAACAGTGCCGCCCGTCCGAGTGGCGAGAGCGGAAGTCGTCGCCACCTCGCGACGTCGGCCTTCAATCGCTGGAGGGGAGGGAGAAGGTTTCGCTCATAGCGGACCACAGGATCCAGTGAGATAAAGATTCCCAAATATTTGAACCCCAGGGTAGCAATCTGGATAGGGCAATCCCGTGGCAGGAGGGGGGCCTCACCCGAGAGGACGTAAACACACAACTTGGCCCAGTTGATGACCAGGCCGGAGTTGCGACCAAAGGAATTCAGTACGTCCACCAATACAATCAGCGACTGTCGGGGAGAGGTGAGATACAGAAGGATGTCATCCGCGTAAAGGGAGACACGGTCTTCAAACTCCGGCGTCCATCTAATGCCTCGCAACGACGGCTCCCAACGCAACCAGGCGGCGAGAGGCTCCAAAGAAAGTGCAAAGAGAAGGGGTGATAACGGACATCCCTGCCGCGTACCTCTCCCCAGTGCGAAGGGAGCCGACACCCTATCATTCACCACCACCTGAGCCAACACGGCCCAAATATATGGCCACTCCAAAGTGTCGAACGCCATAGTAGCATCTAAAGATGCCAAGATGGCCGGCTCACGTATAAATTCTGCTCTAGCCAGCACGCCGTGCAACCGCCTCAAATTTAGAGCGGTATTCCGATGAGGTATGAAACCGGACTGATCCTGATGAATCAAGTCGCCCACGACCCGAGCCAGTCGATTAGCCAATACCTTAGCCAGAATTTTGGGTTCTGCGTTCAGTAGCGAAATGGGCCTATAGGAGGCGCAGCGATCTCGCGGCTTCCCCTCTTTGTGTATCACAACTATGTTGGCGAGGCGTTGGTCAGGGGGAGGAAGCCCACCGCACGGGCCGCGAAAAACATGTCCCGAAGATGCGGCGCTATCTTATCGGGACGCAACTTACATAGATCGATGGGAAGACCATTAGGACCCACCGCTTTACCCGATGCGATCGAGCGAGTGGCCAGAGCGATCTCATCTGACGACAACTTCGCCTCCATCAATACTGCATCAGCCTCCGATAGGGTTGGCAATGCAATGTCTCTAAGCAACAGATGAGAATCCTCCTCCGAACGCACAGAAACCGGAGAGTATACCCCGCGGAAATGAGCCACGAAGCAGTCAACGATGTCCACCGGGTCAGTCACACGCACTCCATCCATTCTCTCCACAACGGGCACCACCCTGCTCGCGCTCTCCTTCTTATCCAACCAAGCAATCAACTTTCCGGCCTTATCCCCCACATCATACAGTCGTCCTTGCTGCTCTCTACTCATCCCTTTAGCGGCTTCCGTGACTAGCGCTCTATAATCTGATTGTTTGAGGCTGAGAACATGCACTTTCTCATCAGTAACTCCCCGCTCCAAGTCCTCCTCCATTTCAGCTATTTCAGTTTCCAGGCGAACCACCTCTGCTCTCTCGCACCTCTTAGCATGGGAGATAAGGGACAGGGCCTGCCCCCTGATCACCGCTTTATAAGCCTCCCATAGGGAGACGGCTGACGGCACCGACCCCACATTATCATTGAAGTAGTGATCAGTGGACTTGACCAGCTCCGCGCGGATCTTAGGGTTACGTAGATACCAGGGGCTAATGGGTGCCACTATCCCCTCTGCCCCCGGGACAACCTTCATTTGCAACCATATAGGGGAATGATCAGAAATACCTCGGGCTAAATGACGCACCTCCCCAATCATCCCAGCCTGGATCGCTGGCATAAGCATGTAATCAAGTCTCGAGAGACTCCCATGGGCCCCCGAGTGAAAGGTATATTGCGCCTGACCCGGGTGCATCAATCTCCAGCAATCTACAAGTCCCAAAGTGTCCAAAAAGCCACCCAACCAGGCCTGAGCCCTAGGGAGATCCCTGGGGGGGGTGACGGTCCTCCAACCCGGAGACAACGGCATTAAAGTCACCCCCCAACACCAAAACCCTCCCAGGGAGTCCCAGGACCAAACGCCCCAAATCAGCAAATGTAGCCGTCTGTAACCCCGGAGGCACATACACAGCGACGAGCGAGATAGTCCTACCCTCCCATCTCCCCACCAGTGCCACATAGCGCCCCCTATCATCGTGAAGCACCTCATCAACTTCCAATGGGAGAGAGGCCCTAACCAAAATGCCCACTCCCCTAGAGCCAGAAGTGAAACCAGAGTGAGCAGCAAGGCGATAGCCCCTCCTATTTAGGGCATCTGCTTTATGTTTTTATATGGTTGTATGACTGGATGTAGTACAGTTTGACCTTTTGTGATTTATTACCCAAGAGAAACCCTTCCTTTTACATTGACTGTATTTGGTACCCTGTCTCTTGGTGAGTGGGGCCTCTCCCTCTTTGTTTTGAACTGTTTCTTCATTATCATGCAGGGTTTGAGAATGATGTGTAGATGGGACATAGGCATGTTCAAATCTAGACAAAGTGCTTTCTATAAAGTTAATCCCATCGGTGACGTAACATAAAATGATTGCCCTTCCTGCAGATGGGCTGAGGGGCCTCTAAGACTGTCATGCGTCGTCAGTATCCTTAGGCTTTTGATTGAGTGGGACAGTGGCCTTCCTTACACTCCTACAGCAGATGTGTGCATATAAAACACAACGCTGCGTTGCGACTTAGCTCTTAGGAGAGCCTTCTGTTCATATCAACGTTGATGCTGTGAAACCCACCAAACCTGAATATGCATATGATAAATATGACCGTATTTAGAAGTCCAAAGGAAGGTGTGACCCCGTCTATCATGCATGCATGCATTAAAAAAAATATTGGCAGATACACAAAAATTTTACAGGCATAAAAGTTACTGCTACCCAGGAAAAGTTATATTTAGCGCACACGCACTTTGCACAGGATGTGATTTTTATACATTGGCTATTCCCCGGGGCTGTCAGAGGTGTGATTAGAATAATACAGTGAAAATGAAGTGAACACCCATGCCGTCGTAACTTTGTGAGTACTCAAACATTTTGCAGAGTGCATAAACGTCCATTGTGATTTGGCACCTACATGTGTGCCTTAGTTACTCTGAAATAAATATCACCAATACATTTCTCTTCTAGACTGGTAGAGAGTTGGTAGGAAAAGTAAAGTGAGAACTCTACCCAGAAAGAACCGACAGTGAGAGATGATTAATGAAAGACCAAAGAGTGATAACCACACTACAGTATGCTCACATTTCATTGGAAAGATGAAACCATTGGGGTGTGTCAATTCGAGAATCAGAAAAGAAAAATTAAATAGCCTTTTTTATAAATTCTGGTTTGTGTAGTCTAATCCGTCCACTGCATCTGAGTGCTTGACAGTCGCTGCAGCCGCATTTAAAACTCCACTGGGCCAATTCACAAAGTTTTTTCTGGAATAGGATGCACCCACGACTAGAAACGTGGTAAATCACACAACATGACACTCACATGGTTGGCAAAAAAGAGGTGCTAATTACAGGGACCCAGGGCACACTCAGTCAAATTACATCAGGTAGCCCGGCAAAAAGTTAGAGGTCAACCATGTTGAAAGGGTACTTTTTTACACATGGTGATTCATTATACAGGGACCGTGGGGTACCAGATAACTGCCACAAAACTGCACTCAACTCCATTCAATTGCACTCCACTCTCTACAACCCCACTCCACTCTACACAAGTGCATCCCACGCCACACCACTCTAATCTATGCAATGACACCCCACTCAGTACAGTATCACTCCATGCAACGCCACCCTGCACTACGCAACGCCAATCCATTTGATGCAACACCACTCCTTTTTATGCAGCACCACTCCATGCAGCGCCACTCTGCATTACTCCACATAACACGACTCTACTCCACGCCACTCTGCTTTATTCCACTTAACTCTGCTTTACTACACTCTGCTTTACTACACTCCACACCACTCTGCTTTATTCAAGTCAACTCCTGCCCACTCTGCTTTAATTCACTCTGCTTTAACCCACTCCAATCTGCTTTACTACACTCCACTCAAACTCAACACGACTCTGCTTTACTATGCTCTACTCTACTCCACTTTACTCCACTCGACTCTGCTTTACTCTGTTCCACTCTACTTTGCTTTACTCCACTCACCACTCTGCTTTACTATACTCAACACACACTGCTCCACTCAACTCTGCTTTACTCTACACCACTCTGCTTTACTCCACTCACCATTCTGCTTTACTACACTCAACACACTCTGCTTCGCTCAACTCTGCTTTACTCTACACCACTCTGCTTTACTCCACTCACCACTCTGTTTTTCTCCACTCACCACCACTCTGCTTTACTCCATTCCACAGCGCTCTGCTTTACTCCACACCACTGTGCTTTATTCCACTCAATGCCACTCTGCTTTACTCTACTCAACGCGATTCTGCTTTACTCCACACCACTCTGCTTTACTCAGCTTTACTCCACGCCACTCTGCTTTACTCCACCGCACTACACTCTACACAAGCACACTACACTCTATGCCACACCTCTCCATGCATTCAGCTCTACGCAATGCCACTACACGCAATACAATGCCGATCCATGCAATGCCACTCGATTCTACGCCACTTTACTCTGTGCCTTTCCACACATCACCACTCTACCCCACTCCACACAATGCTACTCCACTCTACACAATGCCGTCCCACTCTACATAACTGCACTCCACGCAACTGCTCTCCACTCGGCACTCCACCACTCCATGCAGCATCAATCAATGCAGTGCCACCCACGCAACACCACTTGTTGCATTGCTACTCTACTCTACACAACACCACTCCTTGCAACCTCACTCCTCTCCACACAGTACCACTCTGCTCTGTGCAACACCACTCCAACCAACTGCACTCCACACAATGCTACACAGATGCACTCAACTTTACGCCACTCAATGCCACACTACTCTTCTCTACACAATGCCATGTCACGCAACACCAGTCAATACAATGACAATCCACACAACCACACCACACAGCATAATTACAATCCACATATACCACACCACATACTTAAACTCCACCTAATTACACACTAGTCAATACCACAGAAATACATCCCACATAAATCAACTGTATACCACATAACGATCCACATAAAAGCACTCCACACCATGCCACTTAATTCCACTCAACATAATTTAACTCTATCCCACACTGTTCCATGCCACACTATTCAGCTTCACACAAATCTATTCCACACCACATAATTAATTAAAGAAAATCATTATTCCACAACACAATTCCACTACACACCACATATATCCAATGTACAACACATAATTCAACATCATACCATAAAATTCAACAGCACACCACATAATTAAACTCCACGACATAACACTCAACAACACAAAATGGCATTCATCATAATTACATTCCATTACACACAATCCCACTCCACATAATTTCAGAAAAATCAATACCACATATTTACTATCTATATAACTCAACTGCACACCATGCCACATAATTCCACTGCACAAAATCCACTCTACACCACACAATTCCATATCACTCAGTGCCACAAATTATAGAGGCCAATACAATCCGCATAATTCCACTACACATCCCATACATCCATTCAAATTCATAACATATAGTTAAGAGACATTTACATTTACAACACCAAAATCTCGACCTCATTATTTTCTTTAACACAAGTACCGATCAGAAGCTTAGCTCCTATCTATGTCTCCTTTTTCTTCACCAAATAGGTAAAGCTATCCATACAGTTCCACACCACACAATTCAATTCCACACATTTGCAATCCACACCACATAATGCAACTCAGCACAATTATACAACACATCATATACATCTAATCCACACCACACAATTCCACATCATGCCACAAAATTCAACAGCACGACCTATAATAAAACTCCACTACATACCACTCCAAAACAGAAAAGATCTTTCCACATAATTGCACTCAATTATTATGAAATCTGTTTATTGGCATTTCGTTAATAGACATAGCATAAATCATAAATGGAACATCTCACAGGCAATGAGTCAGTTACTCGGAGGAGTCCCCGCCAATTGTGAATGCGGTGAACCACAGGATCAATCGCCACCCCCATGTGTGGAACAAGATAAGCTGATAGGTCTCAGGACCACCGCCCACATTTAAACAGATTCATAGAACAACAAAAGGAAACAGGCTAAACAACAGAAGCCCAGCATAACAGCAGCAGCAGGTTCGGTCTTCGACCACGTGACGCCCAAGATACCTCCCCCAGTCCACCCCCCCCCCCACCCGGCCCCCACCTCTCGTTACATACAGTTCCATTAAAGGCAATTGTCATTGTCCGCACATCTGCCCGGCTCAGCGAGGACCTCCCCACCAGTCCCCAAAGTAGGTCCCCCAGTCTCGCCTCCGTTCCCCTCCTCCTCAGGGAGTGCCTCCGCAGTACGTGCCCCACAGAGTCCCAGGGCATCCCCATCCAGCTGCATCAGGGACAGCAAGTGTACGTCCCACTGATTCGCTATGGGTGTGCGTCTGAGGCCCAACGTTTCTTCCCGCAAGAGAGCTGTACCCTCCGCCCCTGCCACACCAGCAGGGAACTCCGCCACGCCTGCGCACGGGGGGGCTCAGCCGCCTTCCAGCGCTTAGTGATTAACCGCTTCGCCACGATCAGACCCAGGTCGAGGAAGCGACAGGCAACCTTCGTGGGGGAGTTCTACGAAACAAGTGTAACAAACAGGCCGGCCATTCCCGCCGCGCCAGCGGGCCGGCACAGGTACTTAACGCTCCATGCACCGTCCGCCAATATGAGTCTAGCGCTGGACAACTCCATAACATGTGTACCAGTCCAGCATCCAGAGCCTTGCAGCGTGGGCAGTCCGCGTCCGTGCGATGGAAATAGCGGTTGATGGAGTCGGGAGTGAGATATGCTCTGTGCAGTATAAAATACTGAATTTGGCGAAACCGCAAGTTCCTGGGAACCCGCGTGGGTCCCCGTAGCGTATCCCTCCACTCCTTGTCGGTCATGGGGCGATCCAGATCCGCTTCCCATTTACCCCGCAAAGGAGACTGGTCCGTCGCCACCTGCGTGCGCAGGGAGGCCGCGAACCAACGAATCATGTGACTGCCCCGTCCCATGACATGGAGGTACTGCATCATGAGGTGTTGTGCTGGCTCCTCCTGAAGAGCACCCCACCGGTTCGTCAGTGTCGCGATTAGCGAGCGGTGACGGAGGAACTGACCGACTGGTAACCCCGTCTCCTCCACTAGTTGAGCGAACGGGATAAGCGCACCATCGCGGTAGAGGTCCCCTAGTGTGCAGATGTCCGCCGCGTGCCATTCCGCAAGCTCCGTCGAGCGCAGTATCCCTCGACCACTAGGCGAACCCTCAATTGGCATGGCGGGAGCGTACGGGGTATGCGGCCGGGTCAAGTAGAGGGCACGCCGATAGCACTTGTAGGCCACTGCCACAAGAAGGGGGCCCGGCTTGACCATTCTGGCCGTCGGTTGGAACAACGCTATAATATCCGCCAGGGGGAGTGGCGGCTCCGTGGACGCCGTGTCATCTCTCTCCCTGTCGGCCAACCACCTGGCCACCCATTGCAGCTGCGCTGCTAGGTAATAGTGTGCAAAGCACGGCATCGCGAGTCCCCCCTGACCTGTGGGGAGGTATAACTTAGAGAGCGCCACTCTGTGGCGTGCGTTGCCCCATACAAAATCCCGGAGGGAGCGCCCAAGGTGGCGAAGAAGGACGCCGGGATGTAGGTCGGCAGGTTAGCAAAGTAGTAGAGGAGTCTGGGCAGGGCCACCATTTTGACCAGTGCAATGCGGCCTGTGACCGCGAGAGGGAGGGTGCCCCAGAAACGCATCTGGGCCCTGATCGCCGTTACCGCCCTGCCCAAGTTACCCTCCACCAGGTCAGCTGGCCGCCTATACACCTGGATGCCCAGGTAACGGAAGGTGTCCGGCTGCCACCTGACAGGTACACCCCCTAGATGAAACCGGGGATCCAGAGCATCAGCACAGAACGGGTAAAGGCACGATTTGGCCGCGTTCACCCTTAACCCGGAAAGCGTTGCAAATTCCGTGAGAACCCGCTCAAGGTCCCCTGAAATGTTCGCCACGTCCCGTACGAAGATCAAAAGGTCATCCGCGTATAAGGAGACCTGGTGGGTGGTATCGCCCATTGGAATGCCGTCCGTCAACACCCTCCGCAGGGTGGCCGCTTAGGGCTCTATGGCAAGCGCAAAAAGGAGGGGCGAGAGGGGGCACCCCTGCCTGGTACCTCGGCCAACCGAGATGGCCTCGGAGATGTATGGGCCAGTTCTCACCCGGACCACGGGATTCTTGTAGTTGAGCGCCGCCATTTGTAGGAACCCGAGGCCTAGTCCATAGTGCGATAATGCCGCCACCAGATACCCCCACTCAAGGCAATCGAAGGCTTTTTCAAGGTCTAACACTAGACAGCCCGCCCGCGGCCAATGCTGTGCGCCGTGTGTGGCAACACGGAAGAACCGGCGGAGATTAAGCGAAGTGCTGCGCTTCGGCACTAACCCATTCTGGTCCCTGTGCACTAGTACAGGCACAGTGGGGGCCAGCCGCTCCGCTAGGACCTTGGCCAGGATTTTGTAATCGGTGTTGAGGAGGGCAAGGGGGCGATAGGACCCTAGATTAGTAGGATCACGCCCCGGCTTGGGTAAAGAGATCAGGTAGGCCTCCCTCATGGAGGCGGGCAGGGTAGCCTCCTCAAGGGCTGTGAGATATAATGCGTGCAGTCTGGGCACCAGAGATTCCCGATATGCCTTGTAGTATTCTGCCGGGAGACCATCCGGCCCAGGCGCCTTGCCAGAAGCCAGTGAGGCCACCGCTTCCCCTATCTCCTCCAGAGTGAGAGAACCCTCTAACGTTTCCTGGTGGGCATCCGGAATTGTGGGGAGGCCGGCGGCCCCCAGAAACAGATCGAGATCCTGTGCCTGCCGACGCCCCACTGAAGTGTACAGGTCTTTGTAGTGCGCCGTGAGTATCTGATGGATCTACCGCTGCGTGTGCACCAGCGTCCCGTCCGATCCACGGATGGAGGCTATTGGCGCATAGCCCGATCCTGCCTGATCAACCAGGCCAGAAACCGCCCGCCCTGTCCGAAGTGGCGTGGACCCGTGCCGAATGGGCAGCGTAGTTATGGCAACGCAACCTCTCCAACAGCTCAGCATGGCGTGCCCGGAGCTGGGCCAGCCTGGTCGAGTCACGCCCTCCACCCTCGCCATGGCGTTCGCATGCCATTAGCCGGGTTTCCAGAGCGGTGAGTAGTAACGTAAGCTGCTTACGGATATTCCCCGTCGCCCCCAGGCAGTGTCCCCGCATGGTAGATTTGTGCGCGTCCCACTCTGTCAATGTGCTCCCCGTCGTACCCTCATTGAGGTCAAAGAACTGTTCGACCGCTGTGCCGAGCGAATCCCGAAACTACGCGTCCTCAAGAGCGGCCGGTTGCAAACGCCATGTGGGAATGGGGGGTCTCCCCAGATCCCAGCAGAGACGCAGCCTAAGAGGATTGTGGTCAGAGTGGGTCCGGCCCAGGTAGTCCACCTGGATTATCAAAGGGTCCAGCGACGGAGAGCTCACCACCCTGTCAAGGCGGATGTGAAGGTCATGCACCGCCGAATAATATGAATAGAGCCGGTCAGTGGGATGTAAGGTGCGCCAGACATCATGAAGGGCCCACCGCGACAGCCAATCAGTAAGGTTCCTCGCATTCGAGACTGCCTGTGTCCTACGGAGTGGCGGGTAGGATCTGTCAAGGCCCGTGTCCAGCACTGCGTTAAAGTCCCCACCCAGCAACCAGGGAAGACCCACATACGGGGTCAAGGCCACCGAGAGTTGGTCAAGGAACGACGGCTGTTCAACGTTCGGGGCATAGATGGATCCTAGGAGCACAGAGTGCCCGTTGAACCTCCCCCGCACCAAGGTGTATCGGCCAGTAGGGTCAAGCACTACTTCGGAGCACGTGAAGGGTGTGCTCGCCCGTACCCAAACCAACGTACCCCGAGCATGCGCAGAATATGTGGTCCCAAAAAGCTGCCCCCTCCACCGAGCGTGCAGCCTGTCCAACTCTGGCCGTGTCATGTGCGTCTCTTGGAGAAGGGCCACCCCTATCCTGTGCCTCTGCAGGTAGGCAAAAACAGAGTATCGGCGGGCCGGTGTGTGCATACTTCTAATGTTCCATGTGACTATTGCAGTGTCAGCCATCGGTGCAGAGTGCGGACAACACTAGGCCCACAGGCCGAAGCGGGCCAGCTGAGGGAAGGAGGGGAGACCAAGAGTACTGTTACCCAGACCGCCTGCTGCAAGAACATGGTGTGTGAGAGAACTGCAGAACACTGCAGAATGCAAAGAGGCAAAAGTAAAGATAAAATTAACAAAAGGAACTCCATAACCGCAAGGGCGAACCCCAGAACGGGCATTCGTCCAAACATGTAAGGCTCAATCGCCTGTGAACTACCAGGTCAAAGATGTGTTAGTGAGGGGCTAAAGGGCAATACCGTTGGTCCTGGCCTGTAAGAGCCCCATGTCACCCCCGTCAGAGCCTCGTGTACCTATAGGGCTGCCAATCGCTCAACCGCTCTCCAGAGGAGTGTGTGTGGAAATCGCCACCACCCCGCTCCCCTGTGACCAGAACATGCACGGACTCTCAACCCCGGCTCGTGTGTAAGGGGACCCGCACTGCCCCTCTAGCCCCCGTGACCCCCACGGCACCCCAACCTGCTCAGCCATGGAAGCATACAGATCCACAAAACCACAATCCAGGAGGCAACAGAGGCAGAAAGCCCCCCTCCCCCAAGAGTAGTCCGCAGCAGTCCACCCACCACCTCGGGGTACCTGCATTGGACACAGTGCAATCAGACAAGAGTTCACCCCAGAAGGTCGGCTGTCTGGGGGGTCACCTCTGGCAACACCTGGTCTTCCGGAATCATGATGGACGGGGAGGAGGACAGGTCAGTCTCAGTGTCACTGTGTATGCGAGCCGCCACATCCCCCTGGCTGCTCACGGATCCCAGAGTGGCCACCGCTTCAAGAGCCTCCAGCTGCTCCACGCGCATCCTCTCCAGACTCGGGGCCGCCGAGGGACTCAGCCCCACCCCACCACGTCGGTCCCTCTGCCTCCGTCGTCTCAGCCTTTTCTCCCTACGCACCACGGGCCCCGGGTCCGCGGGCCGGGGGCCACCATGTTGGCCCGTTTCCTCCAGCCAGTCCCAGACATCAGACGGGGCGTCGAAAAAGCGTGTCTCATCTTTCGTGACCACCCTGAGGCGCGAGGGGAACAGCAGCGAGTATTGGATGTGCAGTTCACGGAGCCGGCGTTTCACCTCCAGGTAGTTGCTCCTCCGCTTCTGAACGGTCGCAGTGTAGTCCGGGAACAGCATCACTGTGCCACCCCCTATCGTCAGGGCACCCATTTTCCTTGTTTCCTGGAGGATCACGTCCCGGTCCCGGTAGTTGAGGAGGTGAAACAGGAAAGGACGCGGCCGGGCTCCAGGGACAGGTCTCTGCATCGGTACTCTGTGCGCCCGCTCCACCACGAACTGCGGGGAGAGCACTCCTGGGGGCAGGATGTCCCGCAACCAACCTTCAACGAACTGCTCCGGTCGTCGCCCTTCCTCGCCTTCCACCAGGCCCAAAACTCATATGTTCTGGCACGGAGAGCGGCCTTCCGCATCCTCCGCGCGGTCCTCGAGAGTGTTAACGCAGTCTATCAGGTCCTGCAAAGTGGCAGAGTGATTGCGCACTATTGGCTGCACGTCTTGTAGCGCCTGACTGTGACCGGCAACGTGTCCGCCAGCTTGCGATGGTCGGCGTGGAGCAAGGTGAAGTCAACCGTGACTTTGTCAATCCGGGACTCCAGGGAGGTTCGAGTTTGTTCCAGCGTATTGCCCAGTCGGTCGACCGCTGCCAACATGGCGTCCATTTTGGCTTCCAGGGTCGACGCAGGCGGCGCCACAGTCCCAGCAGAGCGCCCCGGCGCCGCGTCAGGGCCTTCCGCCCTCAGCCTGGTCTCGGCATGCTTGTTCCGAAGCCGCCCCATAGCCAGTTGCTGCGCCAATGGCATTCAGAGGGCTCAGTGGTGCACGAGGCCGACCGGGGCTCCAGGCACCTTCAGACGCCGATATCAAAGGGGCCCAGTCCCACTGCCACGTGTCGGGCCAACGCCAGGGGTGTCAGGGCGCAGGGCAGCGCCACCGGCGGGGGAGGTGCGTCGCGAGCCGTGGGCAACCGACAACCAAGGTCCTCCAGGCCGCACTACGCAACGGCCACCCCAACACGTCCAGCAGCAGGCAAGCGGTCAACTCCCCAGGCTCCTCACTCTGATCTCGGCCGATCGGTGCAGTTTGCAGGGCCCCAGCACGCCCGCCAGGGTCGCCTCCGCCACCACAGCAGTCCTCTTCGCCCCCAAGGGGCAGCAGCCAGGCGCTCACCAGGTGCCCGTCCACAGCCTCACAGCCAGAGGGGGGTCTGCCACACCAGGTCACTCACCGGGCTCTCAGGCGCCGCAGGCTCCATGTCCGCCTCCATCGCCTCCAGCCATCATGGCCGCCACCGTCGTCCACCGCAGCAGGCTCCTGCAGGCTCGGTGTGCTGAGACAGGCAGGGTCACGACGTAGCCGATTGCCAGTCACCCCGTGTACCGTCGTTGCAGGGGAATCCCTCGCGAGTCCCCAGTCCGCCAGCCGACGGTCTGCACCTCGCAGCGCGGCCCAGCCGCCTCGTGGCAAGCCGCGGTGTAGGGTGATTCCCGCGGCCGGATGCCGCCTCCAGTGCGCCCGCACCGCTCGCCAGGCAGGTCCCCAAGGGGGCGGCACGCAGTCAGAGTCCGCCCCCGCCTTCACTTCGGGCCCCACAGGAACGCCAGGGCCTCACGGGCAGGAGCAGGCAGCTTCGGCAGCCCCGTGGCACGTCCCAGGCAGGAGAATCGGGGGAGAACGGCTCCGTTGCTCGGGAGCTTCACTCGGGCACAGCCTTCTTGGCCGCGCGTCCTCTAGCGCCCATTCCACATAATTGCACTCCATAACACACAATCCCATGCCACATAATTCCAATACACTCAATAACTCATATTTCCTATCCATATAATTCCACAGTACACCATACCACATTATTCCACTACACAAATCCAATCCACGCCACACAATTCCAGGCCACACAATCACACAACTAACTAATCCAATTCAACACACATAACTCCACTACACACCACATACATACATTCCATAACACAGGTAAAAGACATTGCCATTTACAATGCCAATAGCTTTAAGTCAAATGAATGCGAGACCGATTGCATTTTCAATGCTTGTTATGTTAGGTGTTCGGTTGTTTGCATGGTTCTCCCATGATCTTTCTTCTTTTCTTCTCAGGGTTCAAGCACTAATTAATCCTGAGGTTGCTGTGGTGGGTGATGGTAAATGTTCCTTTCATTCTCCAAGCTGGTGGAAGACTGAAATACTGCATATTCTTGGAGAAGTTCAATCAACCCTGTCACCATTTCTTATCCGGTACTACTTATTATTTTTTACAGAGTGGATGCTAAAAAGGGAAGTAGGGTGGTTGTTCACAGGACCAGTGCTGCAGATGATCGTGTTTTCTGTTCGTGTTGCTTTTATAGTGCTGTATACTGCCAAGTCCTGCAGTTAATCAGTTAATTAATGAAGTGGAGTGCTCAGAGGGGAAGTTATGATTGCAGTTATCGAGTCTCCAGATACGCTTGGAATGTTGCTTGTTTTTTCAGCTACCGAGGGCACAGAGACAAGTTGTTCTAAAGGCTTATTATGCCCTGCACAACGATTCTTCATTCATAAGCGAGCAATATGAGTGCATGGCTGTGCCTCAGAGCTTGTTCGCAGTGTGTTCTAAGGGCACTGTTCGGGTTGAACAGTGCATATGACTACGTTTTGTTCAATACGTGCTAAAATCGTTTCAGTAGGGTCCAAATAATAATCCTAGGCAAAACACCTACTGTAGTATGTAGTATTAAAAGTCTCCGAATCATCACTAAGTGGTTGCGGACTTCAATGGGTTTATACCCCAAAATGCAAGTGTGATAGAAGAATGCAAACGTTAATGCGGGAAGACTACATTTTTGCTTTAGAAATGTCAATATTGAAAATTCTTGCAGGGTTCTCACGAATGCCTGTCAGTATGGTGCGTTACTTGTGAAGCATCATAGACCCTTGGTGTCAGCAGCAGGCAGATCCTGAATAACCGGCTCCTCCTCCAGGCCAGAAGGTATTTTTGGGGGCTGCGGACAAGTACAGAGACTCTGCCCTTCGCTTTCAGTTCCAGTGTGACTTGCGCATGCGATGGGATCCGCTAGTGCCTCAAGCGCGACCACGACGTGAAAACCTGTGTCAACTGCCGCGCAATACACCCCAAGGCCTTGTGGGAGTGTCTTTCTCAAGCTCTTTGCCACGCTGTTATGGTCTCGATCTCGTTTGAGAGGAAGGTCACAGGATCTCTTGCAGAGCTCAAGATCCTCTTTGCGCTCATAGTTGTCCTTGGTTAAGTCCCACTGCAAGAAGAAGAGTAAGAAGTTTGAGGTCTTTGGCATGGCCCCATCCATAGAAGTCAACTGATGAAACAAGGGAGCATTCTCATTCGAGGCTTGACTCCACAAACGCGCCTGTGACGCCCACCCAACTTTGTGTTCTATGAGGCCATTCACCTCATATTGGGCAGCCCGTTCCTGCTTGTGTGCCTTCAGACCCGGCAGGTTTGGGAGGGACCCCACTGGCTCTTGGTTGGCGTTTCCGTCCCCGGCTCTAGTTGGACCGCTTGGATCGTCGATGGATCCTGACCAGCACCGCTCATACCACTTCAACCTTCTCTGGCCCCGAAGCCAACACTCCGGGTGCCTTCGGTGGTGCCATTCCAACGTTCGACACAGTCTCCAGCACCTACTCTGGGAGGAGTTTGACTGGTCACTGGACCCTGAGGAATAACAGTCCCTAGAACCGATCATGGACTGGTGTGAGAAATTGGCAAACTCCAGTGGACTGGATGAATAGTCTCTTGTCCTACCGTGGCTTCGGAGGAGGGAGCCTTGTTTGCTATGATGGTGAGAAGGGCAGTTGAAGTCTTGGATCTTAGCTTACCCTCAGTGGCAGTCAAGACTAACATCTTGGCAGAGGTGCTTCGGCCCAGAGTGACCCCCTAAGAACTGCTTCTCCCCTTTAGTGATGCCCTCACAGACATCTTGCTTGGGACTTGGTCCAAACCCTGCACAGGGGCTCCTGTAAACAGGACGATTGCCCGGTGCCACCGCCTCACCTCATGGGACCCCAATTTCCTCACGCAACACTACAGCCCAGAGAGCTTGGTGGTCAAAGCTTCCACCTCCTGTGTAAATCCTTGCACATTCCTTACCCCTCCACCGGATAGGGAATCCAAGAGGCTGGACACCTTAAACAAGAAAATATTTTCTTCCACCAGCTTTGCATTGTGATCTGTTAACACCACCTGCCTTTTGAAACATTACTCCCATGCACTGTGGGATTCAGTGGCACAGGTGCTACTCATGGTCCCGGAGGAGGTCCGGACACACTTTACCAAACTATTGCAGAGGGTAGAGATGCAGCCAAGTTCATGATTCGATGTGGGCTGTACACAACCGACACGCTGGGCAGAATGATTTCTTCATCGCTGGCCTTAAAGCGCCTCGCCTGGCTAAGATCAACTGGCTTTTATGGGGATGGTCGTGTCGCTTATGAGCATGCCCTTGGACAGCTCCTGTCTCTTCAAAGACAAGGCAGTCTCTTAGCTGGAGCACTTTTAATGAAAGTCGGGCCACGGCCAGGTCCTTGGGTCTTTCCATTGCTCCTCTCAACCTCAGTCTGCTTTTTGCACCTTTCATGGCCAGGGAACGGGCTTTCAGCCATGTCTTTACATGACCATCCACCATGGTGATCAAGCATCCCAGCCTCTGTGTGGCTGAGGGCTGAATACTCACAGACCCTGTGGGCCTGACAGCCAGATGCCGGGACAGTCCCCCTCCCCCCGGTATCCGCAGCCTCCAAACAAGACAAGATATGCCATCACCTTTCCAGTGTGAGGGTGTGCCTTTGCCAGAAGTAGGTCATGGTAGTTATTTCCGCTTCTTTCTGGTGCCTAAAAAGGACCAAGGCCTTTGTCCTATCTTAGACCTACAACCTCTCAATTGCTTCCTCAAGAAGGAGAAGTTAAAAATGCTCACCCTCATTCAAGTCCCGCCTGCCCTGGACCCAGGAGACTGGATGGTAGCGTTTGGCTTGCAGGACGCATACTTCCGCAGGTCCTTGTGCCATCTCCCCCTTGCTGCCCTCTACCGTGTCTCACATGCTGCCACCAGGAAACCGCTGTCACACTCACAACTACCCTGTTTCCCTTTGTTCACTGCTCCTGCCTCATTGTCGTCCTCTACATTGTCTGTGCACTATATGTGTGGCAGTGTAGCCTTTCTTTCTGTTTAGCTCAGCCCTACACTGCTCGGTTTGGTTTTATCTGTGCTAGTTTAGTTTTGTTTCTGTTCAGATTAGCTGGACGTGCAGCCTTCAACTGCACCATTTCCTAACTGTTGTACACCATTTTCTGTTTTTGTCATTCCTGCTTAGACTAGCCTTTCTCTTACCTGTGAGAGCAGCCCTTTGTGCATTTGGCCCGTGCTTTCGCTGCCCTAACTTACTTTGTGTATCCAGTTGTATGCCGTTATTTCAGCAAGCCTGCCTGAGCGCTCGCTTCCTGCTGTTTTTTACCTCTCCTGCCCCCACTTCACACTGCCCTTCACCATGCGCTCCTCCCAGGACCTACTGAAGGGAGGCTGCAGTGCGGCTGCACAGCGGGCACACCAGCGTGTGCCAAAGTCAACCCTGTCTGCTCCCGTTCCCGCCTGGACCACCCCCAGCGCCAGGAGCCCTGGCCCTCCTGCCATCCACCGATATGCCAACGCAGAGCTAGACATAGACCCCAGACTTCGCAACAACTGCTGCATCGCATCTCCTTGATCAACGCTAGGACCTCTCACCTGCCACTGCTGTCGATTCACTTGCAACTCTGAACTTCCCACCCGCACAGAAACGCTTGCAGCATGCACCCTGCTGAACACTGACACCCCTGATTTGCTCCACTGCATCCTGCTCAATGCCTGATCTCTCTGCAAACAAGCCTTCAAAATCTGGGACACCATTACCACCCTGAGCCCTGACGTGATCTTAATCACAGAGACCTGGCTGAACCCCTCCTCCACCCCGACATCGTCATCGCAATGCCCAACAGCTACAAGATGATACACACGGAGCACACCAACAAACATGGCGGGGCCATCGTCATCATCCACAAAAAGACGGTCCCTTTCACCACCACCGAAGACACCACACCATTCATGGAACACCTCAACTTCCAGCTCCAAACCAATGACCGAACGACCATCAGAGGCACAATCGCCCACATACCCCCAGGACCATACCCCAGCTTCTGCAACACAATCGCAGAATTCATCACCCCTCTAGCAATCCACTCCAAACAATACAGTTTTCTCAGTGACCTCAACTTCCACATCTACGACCTCGAAAGATGCCAACTCCAACAACCTCCTGGAAAGCATAAGCAACATTGGCCTCACCCAGGTGGTCACCAACTCCACACACAGCGCAAGACACATGCTGGACCCAATCTTCAATGCCATCAACAGTGGCAAGTACAGTCATGTCACTGAACTCACCTTGATTGACTACACCTTCATCCACTTCACCAACACAGGATCCCTGGGCACCACTACCAAGCCCCCTTGCTCCTCTCACCGCTACTGGAACAAAGTGATTGAGACCCAATAGGCCGACTTCCTCAATACCACCTAGACTCAACGCCGCCACCATCCTGGAACAAGCCGTCCAGACCATCTCCGCCTGGATCACCAATTGCGCTGACGGAGATGCCCCCATTAAGCCAACCAAGCCTAGCAGAGCGACCAAACAAGCCACCTGGTACACACCAGAACTCAGGACCCTAAAATGCAACTGCAAACAACTGGAAAGAAAATGGTGCACCAGCAAAGACCCCACAGACCGAGCCACCTTCAAGTCAGCGCTCACCAAACACCCCAACACCTCTAGGACACAAAAAGAGGTGCCATAGCAGATTGCATCTAAGCAAGGAAATCTTCAGTATCATCAAACTGTTCTCCTGCCCGTCAGCCACTGAGATCTCGATCCCGCTTCCGAAGAAATCTGTGACACACTAGTGAACTACTTGCACAACAGGATATCCACCATCTACATTAACTTCAAACCCCAACCCACCGACCTCTACAACCTCCTCACATCATCAGATGCCACCCACCCGTTCACATGGTAACAGTTCACCAACCAGAACACCACAGCCATCATGAATTCTATCCACTCGAGAGCACTGGACTCCTGCCCTAACCATCTTTCAATCTCTGGAGCAAGGAATTCAAGCATGGCACTCAAGTCATCTTCAACCCATCCATCACTACAGCTGCTATTTCCCGACGGATGGAAACACACAGAGGTAAGGCCCCTCCTCACGAAACCCTCTGTCAATCCCAGTGAACTCAAGAAATGCCACCCTATCTCGCTGTTTCCTTTAGCTGACGAAGTCCTTGAGAAGGCCATCAACTACCAGCTGACCAAACACCCGGAGAGAAACAACCTGCTGGACTCATCCCAGTTCGGCTTCCGTGCCAACAATGGCACCGAGACCGCCCTGATTGCCGCCACTGATTGCATCAGAATCCCCCTTGACCGGGGTGAAACAGCAGCTCTGATTGCAGTGAAGTTCCTATATCCCTGATAGGCTCTGCGCATTGGAATACTGTACACGATAGTTTTGACATAGTACTGAGGTCAGTATGTCTGTCGAGTACATTAAACTGAATTACTTGTGTGTGCCAGCTAACTCAGAGGTCACTAGAAACTTCTTGAATATACAGGAAGGGATTCGTTTCTGACAACCGCATAAACATGACAACTTTGTTTCCCTAAAGTCAGAACAATCTCAAAACCGTGGGAACAATAGATAACAGTTTCACTCAGTCAATCGTGCATGCTTCATTTCTACAGAGTTGCACAGAAACAGAGAGACGGACGTTTCAATAAAAAGGGGTTTATTGAACAGACTTATTTCTCATGCAAGAGATGTGAACTGCTACAATCGTAAGACAGGATGCAAAGTACAATACGTACAGAGTTGGCAGTAAGATAAAATAATACTGCAATAGCATGGTTTGTAGCTATGACATATATTCATAAAATACATACATAAATAACACAGGCTAAAATGTGAATATTCATCTGATGCTTCTAAATAGTTCTACCCCAGTGTACCTAACCTAAGTGTAGTACGAGGTAAGAAGTAGGTGCTGTTTTCTAAAGTATAGCTAGCTATAGTTTTAGTTTTGCCAAGAGTTGCCAAAAGTTTCTCTAAGTTCTAGTCTGCTCCATACCTTAGAATGTGTGAGGTTGGAATCTCTTTCCGGGACTCGATATCTAACACCCCGCAAGGGGAGTCAGAAACACTGGAGCTGGATTCTATGCGAGGAGGATGACAGCGTCTGGTCAGTGCATCAGGCGGGAACTCGATCTCCTTCCGAACTTGCTGTGGCAAACCGCAAGTAGGCAGTCGAACTGGACCGTACCGGAACCGTGGTTTGCCAGGGCAAGTGCAGGTATATTTATACCTTGAAGGTGTTTAGGAATGCCTGTATTGACGTAAAGGTCGGGCATCGGAACGTCATGATTGAACCCCTAAGGAATAGATGTTCATGCATACTAAATGAGTTCTTGGAGAAATCAATATCCAAGCAAGGGAAATTCTTAAAGGCTTAAGAGTCTGGTTTTCCAAGACGTGGATTGACGGATGTAGGAGACCATGCCTGTATTTGGTTAGCATGGACAATGCCTAAATAAGGGCTGGATTTTCTATGCATAAATAAGGGCAATAGGAATTGTACCTATATAAGAGCATAAATCGGGAAACCTATATACAGAATCTAAATCTACACACAACACCCACTCCAGTTTCGTATGAACAACATTACTAAATCCTAAACATATCTAAAAGAGGGTATCGCATGATTAGCTAAAATATGCTAAAACATATCTAAAAACATATGTCCTTAAAATGCATTATAAAACCATTGATATTTATAAGGTGCTGTACATATTAAAAGCAATATTTCATTCTAAGCATATGTGTGCATTGGAAATGCTAAAAAGAATGAACCAGAAATATATACACATGATGAAATGGCTTGTTAATACAGAAGAAAGAAGGGCCAAACCATTTCATATCAGGTTAGCACAAATCAATTGTTGATGTGACAAGGTGGCAAAATGTCCCTGGAAGATTTTCAAAGAATTCCGTTCTCTATGAATAGGTCTACTATAAGCAGATTACTGTGCCAAAAAATGAAAAAATACAAATTTGGAAAAAAAATCAATCATAAGAAGAAAGTTACAAAGTTATTCCCTTGTCTGAAAAGAATGAAAGCCAAATTCAGAGTCTCATCGGAACACTGTGTGCCTGAATCAAAAGTCAGTGTGTGGGCCTGGAGAGAACATGAAATCTTCTAATCCTGTAGACAAAAAGACGTCTATCGTTGTAGGTGAAAGTTGGAATACCTCGTTTAGAAGATTAACTGCACATAGATGTGAACTATCGCTTTCAGCATTGGTTGCATCAGCAAAGTTCGAATCAGATTTTACCTGCGTGCCTGATATTTCCTCTCGTACCTCAGCAGTAGCAATTTGCGTCTGTGAGATCTCAATAAATGCCGTCATCAGGATTGGTAGCCGCTGGGGACAACACAGAGCATGGGCCGTTTCCGGGTCCTGCAGAGTATCGATATCCGTAGGCATAACTGAGGGGTGTGTTAGACAGATGTCTAGCACGCATTCTTCACCGCAGAGCAGGCAGCGTAGAACAGGTAAGATGCAATCTTGCCAGATTGGCCTGAGTGACAGAAACCATGTGGTGTTTAATTCTCGTAGACGAGGTAAACCCAAAATTTGGACGATGCGCTCACGACACTTCATCTCCAATAGAGCTCTCTCTATGGTGCCTGGAGTGACGCTGGTGATGTGGCTTGCCATATCGTAGCAGTAGGAGCAAAAATAGGATCCCTGCAACGAGTGCTAAAAGGAGCGGCAGTCTGCCAAACACAGAGTGCACGAAGTTTGGAAATATGCTGAGGTCTGCTTGAAAAGATGCTAACAGTCCTGCACACACGTTCTTAAATACATGCATAATACTGCTCGTTTCAGACATGTTTAAGATACGACCTAACATTTCTCAGAAATGTACAGGGCAGTTTGTATACAAAAGGGTATGTATCTCTGCAGAAGTCCTTGCGACTTGGCGATCATAGGTTTCTCTGGCCGAGGTCAGTGGCACTGTTTTCTGTAAAAGAATGACTTTCATTCTGCTTAGAGTATCAATTCATATAGAAGAGATGTTCAGTGAAGGCCATAAAGGCGACTCCCTGACTGTGTCTATTTGTGGAAACAAGACTTGCATACAGTAAGTGACCCTGGATGTAACCTTAACTAGATATGGAATACCTGGCAACATGCCACAGCAGCTGTGATCATTCAACATAATGTAACTCCCATTAGAAAGTTGGCCAAAAATTAGATTAATCACTGCAGCCGGTGAACCTTGCAGGTGACAGGATAAGTTTGTAGTGGAACCATCACAGGCCCCGTGTAAGTTAATACCCTGACAAAGGAGAGAACCGCTTAGTGTGTGTTCACAGTTTTCACCGCTAAGAAAAACTTCACGTTCCCCACTCCAACATCTGTGTGTAAGGTAAATCCCAAGATGTCTTGATGTATTCTTTAACCAATCTTTCATATTTGCCTACTGGTATATGTTTTATGCAATACTGAAAATGGAAAGTTGTAACAGGCAGAGTAATTTTACCATGTATGATCCACTCAGTAGCTGCTTTTTCTGCCACTGTGAATAGTAATTTTTCCAGTTTTTCAATGCTCAGCATAGTGTAGTCTGCTCCCCTTTATGCCAGTCTGATCTGTTTATCAGTGAGATTGAATTCTGAAAATAGTGACGTAGTGTTGATTAAACGCCAAGGCACATCGCCTGCATGCAAGTTTTGTAGCGTCCAGCCCTATAGCATGATAGAACGCAGTTGAGACCTGTTCCATGATGTCTATGACAGAAGACACAATGCTGTCCAATGAATATATTCTGGATGACAGAGATGTTAACCCATTGTCTACTACAGAGAGAGTGTTCTCTAAATTAATACAATCAATTTCTCATATTCGTTCTGCAGTCTCTGCTTGGGTAACCTTCCATGCTTCATTATTAGCAGAGTAGATACCGCCATATATGAAACGTTTTTGACGCGGTTTTCTTGGTCCTAGCAAGATTTCCCTAAGATCTGCGCCTTCTTGAAGTAAAGTTAAGTGTTGTTTTACATCCTTCAGTGTAGCTTTCTGAAGCCAATCAAGGCAAAGTTTCCCTACACTGTATGTTGTTACTACCCCTGGATGCTAATTTTAAACATAGCGTGGATCTGGCCTATTGATAGTGAAACCCTGTGTTTTGTTCAGGAATCGATCTTGACAGTTATTCGTGTCTGTGGGCCAGAGCAACCATTTTTTCCATTCTGGATCTGATCTGTTGAGATGCAAAATATTATGTACGTCGACCTCCCCCCGTGTAATGCTATTACTTGCAGGTATAGATATGGTCGGTGTGTTCATGTCTTTGATCTTGGCTAATCCAAGGCAAGACGTTTGTTGGACAGTGTCATTCAAAAACATAATTTGCTCAGGGATGATACAGACTCTAAACAAAGCTTCTACCCCCTGCACTTGCCAATCTTTTGTACCCCAGACAGATTTTGTCTCAATGTTGTCTTTCCAAAAGTCAAAACCCTGTCTAGACAGTCGGGCAATAAAGGCTGCAGAATAAATCTGTTTCGTATTGATTAACATATTTTTCGTTCCTGTCTTGTTCACATTTTTAAAGTAAAACGTTTCTGGATTAGACAAATTGTAGCCTGAAAAATATGGAAACTTCTTTGTAAAAGTTTTCGAACTACCCTTTGGAGGTGTAGGACAATGTTCCCATTGGTTATACATAAATACATTTCTAGGTGTTGCAGATTTATGCAAGAAATTATGACCATAGTGGTTATAACAATACATTTATTCATAGTCTGATGAACCCTCTAAATATTCATGATTTGTGAATACTGTAGACATCTCTAGATTATACATCATGTTATTAACAGTCTAGAAGTCCCAATCATCAGAAAAGGTACTAGAGGTAATAAAGTGACTTAATGAAATCTTAAATAAATGTGGAATCTTCAAAAGCTCCGACGGGCCAAAAATGTCATATTCAGTTCTGTCCCAAATTATACCATCTGGTATATGAACGGCTGTGATGTTCACTGCTGATAAGTCTCTTGCTTCACGATGGGATGATTTGTGTGGCTGGAGAAAGAAGTTCACTCTTTTACTTACTGTGTCCATTTGAATATATCTTCCATTCATCAGCATACCCAGAGTTATTATCAGAGCTCACCAAAGTAGAAAGAAGAATATTCCCAAAACAATCCATAATTCAATCCATGGTGAAACCAGATAAGTCTTTTTCAGGAGATGAAAAAATTCTGTTGCTTGTTCGCTGAAAGTTCTTTGTGGTGGCGTCATTTCAGGTTCACTGGGATCCTCAGAAAACATATAAAAGTTCCTGAAATAGCCAGAGGCAGTTCTGTCAATGATTGGAATTGCATCAGTATTTGTTGAATTCGCTGGAACTAGTTGATCACTTGTTACTTCGTTGTAGGCCGGTGTATCAGGATGAACTGTTATTTGTGTTTCAAGAGGGACGAGTTCCATAGCTTTGTTGCTTAGTCCTTCATTTCTCACTGTAGAATCATCAAAGGTGATGAGTCTCTCAGTTTGAACCTCTTGGATTGTAGCTAGAGGAGTGCGTCTGCTACATTGGCCACTGCTTAGTATCGGCCACATAGTGTGGTTTGATCAGGTCGATGGACACAAATCTTTTTTTCTTTTTACCAGCAAGGGTCGGCAAAAGTACTGTTCTTGATCCGTGGATTGCTAGGACAGGTACTGGTTGTCTGTAAGAAGGCCCAAATTCCTTCTTGTCCGCGATCTTTTCTCTGACCAGATCACCAAGCTTTGGGATCCAGACAGGCCTTGCTGGGACGGACGTTTTTTCCCCAGTGATGGTTGGCTTCAGGAGCACGTTGCTTTGTTTCGTTCTTAGTTCATTTAAGTCCTGTAAGACAGCCAAACGATCTTTGATATCAAATTTCTTATTTATCATCACTGTGCCTTGCATATCAAGGTCCGGTGCCAACATTCTAGTTCCAAATAGAACTTCATATGGAGTGACACCCCCTAGAGAACTTCTTGGCAAGTTGTTAAGTGCGCGCTGGACCCCATAAAGGTGTTTGACCCAGCCATCACCCAAACCTAATACCCTAGCTGTTATAGACTGCTTTATGTCCCGGTTTTTTCTTTCCACAACAGAATTTCCATCAGGCTGGAATGGAGAAGAATACCGCAATGCTACGCCCAAACTGGCCATGGCTTCTTTGTAAGCTCGAGAGCTAAACGCAGGACCCTGGTCAGAATGTAGTGTGCCAATTGCGTATGTGCCGATAAAGACTCGCAAATCTTTTATAACAGTTCGAGCATCAGCGGAGCGCTGAGGCCACATCCATAGGAACCTAGATTTAGGGCTCATGGGATTGCATTTGTCCAAGAGGACGCCTGCACGTAGATAGTCTAATGCTGTCTAACAATGGTGTCTGTACTGGGCTGGCTACGTTGTAGACAGGTGCCTGGTGGCGTTCTGTACTGCGATCTCTATTGCAGTCTATACATTCATTGATAAAAATTTGTATCAATGTATTCATTCCTGGCCACCAGTACATCTCTTTTAGATCTAAAATTGTTTTAGAGATCCCCCAATGTGCAGACCCTCTCCCAGATCTGCTTCGTAAATCAAAGCTGCTCTTCATTCCATGTTTGGTATTACCCTATCCCCCACTCTAGGAATTCGAGCAAACGGAACGCTGTTCCCATCAATTATATATGAGTGGGAATTTTTTAGGTAACGCTGCACCGCTGCCTTTGCTTGAAGCATTGACAGCCAGCATTATTTCACTGTCTATTTTCGTTTTCGAACAAGTGATTGCTGCTACGGAAGCCGTTGGCACAGCCCCCTTCGCGGCTTCATCAGCCAATGAATTCCCTTCAACGTGAACACCATCACGTTGATGACTCAGCTTGTGTATCACGTGAGTGCTTTGTAGTCCGTTTCGCAACTGAACTACTTGTTCCTAAAGCACTTTATGCTTAATTGTGCCACCTTTTGCATCTTTGAAACCATTTTGAAGCCAATTCTGTAAATATTCATTGTAAGATTGAACACAGTAAAAAGAATCGCACACTATGAGTGTGGGGAATTCGCGATCCATATTTTCAAGTGCCATCATGAATGCTTGTAGTTCAGCTCGCTGAGCTGTACAATCTCCTAGAGATTGCGTTTTTGTGACCATTGCTCTGAATTTGCCATCGCACATATGACCTTTAACGATCTCGCATGCTGCACTGTAAGCTTGTTTACTCTCCATTGCGGGTTGTGCAGATCCGTCAGTATAAATTATAAATTCGAATTGATCAAGAGGGAGAGGACATTTGTTTTCGTATTGCAGGAATGCTTGTGTTTTCAAATAAGGATCAAAAACGTATTCAACATCCGTTGCAGCAAGAGAATTAACCAATTGTATCCATCTTGGATGTAAAGCTTTTGCATTCGGAATGCTAGCTTTAGTAACTGCCTCTAGGGCTGGTACAGGAGTCACGACCACAATGCGCTTCCCCTGTGCTAGGGCTCTTTCTTTTGCTACAGTGGTTTGAACTGCTGTCAGAATCTTTCCTGTAGAAGTGAATTTCATTTCTGCTTGTGTATACAAGTGTGATTTGTATGCAATTGGTACTTTTTCACCTTTGTTAATAGTTTAGTAGGTGAATCTGTATTGACCCGGAATGATTCGAATCACTAAGTTGCGTACTTTTACGCGTGTTTGCAAGTGTTTTGTTGCTAACATGTCTGTTTGAAGTGAACACAGAATTTCTGTGTGTTTTAGTTGTGGTTTTGAAATCCGGTTTGAATAATTTATAGAGAGGTTTAACCCTCTCTACATAGTTTAGAATGTATGGGCCAGATGTATCAAAGGGTTTTACCCATTCTATGTCTATTGGAAAATGTGTTCATACATATGGCCCTATGTTCTTCCAAAATTCAGGAAACCTAGAATCAACTACGTTTTTCAGTGTTTTTGGAGGTTGGAGCAGCGCACGTTTCTCTAAACAGTTTGCTGCCAGGCTTTTCCCTTCACTTGATAGTTCATATCCAAGGAAAAGGACGTTGAGATGGGCAATTCTGGACTTTTTAAAGTTGAATTTGTAACCCTCAGAGGCGAAGCCCAATATACTGGTGTTCACCCTGTTCAAGTGTCTGTCCAGGTCATCGTCTGTTAAGTATGTCATCGACATATGACAATGCCTCGTCATCATACATTTGTAGTAACTCTGTTACTCTTGCTGAGAATAACCCCGGCTGTTTTCGAACCCCTGTGGAGGTCGACAAATTTGACGCTGGGTCCCCATTATTGAGAAAGCGGTCAAATATCTACTTTCAGGTGCAATATTTTGACAAAAGAAACCATTTGAAATGTCTAATGTGGTTTTGTACTTTTTACGCACAATGTTATTCATTAATGCTGTACTGTTTGCATTTTGCACTGCAAATGTTCTACAACAAGAGTTAAGGTATCTGTAATCCAAAACTAGACGATATGTATTGTCTGGTTTGGGGACAGGAAACAAAAGATTGTTCATTGATGAGGTGCATGTTTCAATCACCCCCTGGTATTCAAGTTGATCTAAGATCTCCCTGACTTGTTTTTAGCTTCTTGCTTAACTGGGTACTGCCTTTGTGCAGTTGGTTGATTTTTTTAACTGGATTTTGTGGTGAGGTGAGTCCTCGTCCCATCCTACATGATTCTTATATAATGCTGGGGCCTGTTCCACTGCCCATTTCCTGGCATAAGTATATTTTAAGTGTACGGGAACATCGTTGGAGAAGGCTGGCATAATGATGTCTTCGCCATGTGGGCTCTCCCTGACAAATTCTGGTGGCCAGTCTTGTTCTGCTAGAAGTATATCATAACCCTTTGAAAGTCGCTCCTAAAAGAGTGCTTTCACTTTTCTTGGTATGTCTCCCTCCATCCGGAGTGTTATTTCATATAACCTATGCGGAGAACTAACCCTGGTGTCTGCAGTTTCAACTTGAATGTCCACATTCAAGTCCACTGTCTCCAGAAGCCCCTTCAGGTTCTAGCCAGCTACTGTAACTTCTGCTGCGCTGTCCAACATTGTCTGAGCCCATTCTCCGTTCTTGAGTTGTGTTCTCAGAATCCTCGGCATGTCTGATCTTCAGACCTGCTACCTTCTTTTTGGAGAATTGAGGTTTTGGTTTGTCTTTCTGTACGTGTTGATCGTCTTTGGACTTCACGCGTTCATCTTTGTTTTCTGACCACCCTCTTCTTTCGGATGTCTGTGATGATATCTGAAAGGTACGAGAGGAACGTCGGGTTTTCTCAAATTATCCCTATTCCTGAGGATGTACCTCCTTTTGAGGAGACCTACCTCGGGATTGAGAATCTTTCTCTTTTGAATGATTTTTATTTTCCCACTTCTTTTTAGAAGAGGTAGGATTGTTTTTAGTGAAGGCCTTTTCAGGACTTTCAGACAGTTGTGGTTTAACTGTGTAATTCTATAAAATTTTGTATCTGATTAAGTAATTCTACGTCTGACATTGCTTCAATGTCCGGATGAGGTGTGTAGCCGGCTAAAATCGGCCATATTGCTCCTGGTCTACCTAGTGGACCGAGCCTGGTAATGTGATTGTAATGTTTTAGGGCGCCTTTAAACCAGAGATCATGCTCCTGGTATGTGAGTGGAATTTCAATATCCTCGAAAGGAATATATTCCTCAGATGGTTCATCATCTTTGTAGAAGTGAAACGTTTTAGTTACTGGATTTGATTCTAGGAATACTATCCTTGAATAGAATACCTCTGTCTGGTGAGATTCATGTGCCTTTATCACAAAAACTGCTCTACCACCTCTTTGGGTTAGGCCATGTTTTATACGTTTTAGAGTGATGGCTCTTCTTAAATTTGGTGGGATGTGTATAACACCCGCCTCGGTTTCATTTAAACCTGTAAGGTCAGCCGTAGCTGTACCGTTGTCAAAGACCTCGTTGTCGGACATGGTTTAATGAAAAATGCAGAACTAGTTTCAAGGGAACAAAGATAAGGTGCACAATATTTTGGAACACTGTATCCTTCAATGTTGAACTAACCAAACAGCTAATACATAGGATTTTTGTCCTCCTCAGCTATGGCGGATACTATCCCTACCCATTCCAGACGTCTTATGGAGTATTATGAGTGGGGGTCTCTGAGAAAAGCACGATTGAGTTACTTCAGTATCTAGCGTTAAATTAGTGCCTTACCAAACCGTTGGGTGCCATGTAGTATAGTTCCTATAACCCTGATAGGCTCTGCGCATTGGAATAATAACACTATAGTTTTGACATAGGACTGTGGTCAGTATTTCTCGATCGAGTACATTAAACTTAATTACTTGTGTGTGCCAGCTAACTCAGAGGTCACTAGAAACTTCTCGAATATACAGAAAGAGATTAGTTTCTGACAAACGCATAAACATGACAACTTTGTTTCCCTTAGAGTTGGAACAATCTCAGAACCGTGGAAACAATAGATGAGTTTCACCTAGTCAATCATGCATGCTTCGTTTCTACAGAGTTGCACAGAAATAGAGAGACGGGCGTTTCAATAAAAAGGGGTTTATTGAACAGTCTTATTTCTCATGCAAGAGATGTGAACTGCTACAATCATAAGACAGGATGCGTAGTACAATACGTACAGAGTTAGCAGTAAGATAAAATAATACTGCAATAGCATGGTTTGTAGCTGTGACATATATTCATAAAATACATACATAAAGAACACAGGCTAAAATGTGAATACTCATCTGATGCTTCTAAATAGTTCTACCCTAGTGTACCTAACCTAAGTGTAGTACGAGGTAAGAAGTAGGTGGTTTTCTAAAGTATAGCTAGCTATAGTTTTAGTCTTGCCAAGAGTTGCCAAAAGTTTCTCTAAGTTCTAGTCTGCTCCATACCTTAGAATGTGTGAGGTTGGAATCTCTTTCCGGGACTTGATATCTAACACCCCGCAAGGGGAGTCAGACACACTGAAGCTGGATTCTCTGCGAGGAGGATGACAGCGTCTGGTCAGTGCATCAGGCGGGAACTCGATTTCCTTCCGAACTTGCTGTGGCGAACCGCAAGTAGACAGTCTAACTGGACCGTACTGGAACTGTGGTTTGCCAGGGCAAGTGCGGGTATATTTATACCTTGAAGGTGTTTAGGAATGCCTGTATTGACGTAAAAGTCAGGCATCGGAACGTCATGAATGAACGCCTAAGGAATAGATGTTCATGCATACTAAATGAGTTATTGGAGAAATCAATATCCAAGCAAGGGAAATTCCTAAAGGCTAAAGAGTCTGGTTTTCCAAGAACTCGTTTTGACGTGGATTGATGGATGTAGGAGACCATGCCTCTATTTGGTCAGCATGGACAATGCCTAAATAAGGGCTGGATTTTCTATGCCTAAATAAGGGCAATATGAATTGTACCTATATAAGGGCATAAATTGGGAAACCTATATACGCAATCTAAATCTACACACAACATAATCCTCCTCGACCTCTCTGCGACGTTCGATACCGTATACCACCACGCCATCAAGAGTCTTCACCATGTCTGGATCCAGGGAGACTCTCAAATGGATCGCATCCTTCCTCACAGGACACATCCACAAAATCTGGCTACCACCCTTCACCTTGGAGCCCAAGAGCATTATCTGCAGCATCCCTCAAGGTTCATCCCTGTTGTGTAGTTCCTATAAGCCTATATAGGATCTGCGCGTTTAGACAACATATACTGTAGGATTGGCGTCAGGCTGATTCTAGACACCCCTACCAAATATGTTAGCCTGTATACCAGCTAGCTCACAGTGCCACTAGAAACCCCTCTTATCAAGGAGAGAATAGTTCTTGGCAACTATCGAACATGACAACCCTGTCCCGTCAGGGATGGTGGAAACAGTGTACTACTTTCCCTCAGTCACTCAAATCAAAACAAGCTTTATTTGATTTTTTTACAAGAAAAATCATAGAAGCGAACAATTGGATTAAAAACACCTCATCTCACTTAATATTATTTTTTTTAAATACATTTCATAACAGTCACTCATGCTCACTTCATCTCAGAGACATGCACAGAATAAACGGTGGGGACGTTTTTCAGTGAGCATTTATTGAACCAGCGTCATTCCAGTGTAAAATAGGTGTGCTGAAACAACCATTAGACAGTAACAGGTATAAATGATTATAAGCACTAACAGAGTAAAAGGATGGTAAAGTTCTACCATAGTGCTAAAACAATGAAGACAGGCAAGTATGTAAATTACATGACAGTAATAAATGCGTACTCCTACGATGTATCCCTAACTAGATGTACCTAGCATATTTGTAGGTGTAAAGGCCAAGAATCCCTCTAGGATAAAGTCAACCCCCACTAGCTTGAAGTGAGAGACTCTGGGACCCCGTCTTGGTCTTAAGATGGACACCTCGCGAGGGATGTCAAACCACTGCAAGCTGGAGTGTCTGCGTGCAGGAGCCTCAGCGTCTCGCGTCAGTGTGTCAGCATGGAAGTCCTTTTCTCCTCTGACTATCTCAGCAAGAGATGATGTATGTATACCCAAAGTGGTACCCCCTGGGGATATACCTTGCTGTGTCATGTCCGGCTAGGATGGCGGAAGGAATGACCCTTATACATAGTTATTATGCTGGAGATGGTAGGCCTGATGTCCTGCTGTGATTCCAAGAATCCTCATGCATAATAAATTAGGATTAAGCTTCTCGGAGAAAACCCCATGTCATCTCTGGGCATTACTGTAACTAGGTAAAAGGTCAGTACTAAGAACCGTTATGCAGTGTAATGGTAGGGGAGAATATAGGTGAAAGTTTAGGTGACTACCTGAGATTATATTGGGGTAGCTGTATGGAACATAAGATCTCTTAACCCAACCCTGTTCAACACCTGCATGACCACCCTGGCCGACATCGTCGGAACCTATGGCCTCAACATCATATCCTACGCAAACGACCCCCAACTCATCCTCTCGCTTATGGCTGACACCTCCACCACTAGAACCAACTTCCACAACACCATGACAACTGTTGCCGACTGGATGAAAATCAATTTTCTGCCTTTTGACATGGATAAGACGTAAGTGCTGATTTTTGGGAACACCTCCATGGGATGACACCTGGTGGGCCGCCAAACTCGAACCTCCACCCCCACTGACAGACCATGCCCGCAACCTCAGCATCATCCTGGACAGCAAAGTATCCATGAAACGCCAGATGAATGCGGTCTCATCTGCCTGCTTCCACGTCCTCTGCATGCTCCGAAAGATCTTCAGATAGATCCCCGTCAACACCAGAAAAAGTGTCACTGAAGCCCTCATCACCAGCCGACTGGACACGGAACTCGCTCTACACTGGTATCACCACCCAACTACTAAACGGACTCCAGACTATACACAACTCAGCTACCAGACTCATCCTCGACCTCCCCAAGGGGACCCACATCACCCACCACCTCAGGAACTTTCCCTGGTTCCCTGTGCAGAAAAGATGCCAATTCAAAATACTGACACACTCCTATAAAACCCTCCATGACCAAGGACCAGCATACATCAACCACAGCCTGAATTTCCACCAACCTTAAAGGCACCTGCATTCTGCCTTCCTCTCACACACTCCTGGTATCTGCCATAGGCACAAAGGAGGCTGTTCCTTCTCCTACCTCGCCGCCAAAGCATTTGAACGCCCTTCCACTTCACCTTTGAACATCACTATCTCTCATAGAATACAGAAAGGGACTTTTTGACCGAGCCCAGTGAGACACCAGCACCTGGATACCCGCATAGGTGAGTAGCCGCGCTCTGTAAATACCAGCTGATTGATCGTTTCTCGTCCTGCCTGCCCACAGGCATTATCTGCAATTCACAGTGGGCCACGAGCGCTTTGTTTGCTATGCTCCCCTTTGGCCTTACCAGTGCCCCTCGGGTGTTCACCATGATGATTGCAGTGGTTGCAGCTCATCTGTGGACAGGGTTGCCAGTCTTCCTCTATGTCTTCGACTGGCTGTTGAAGGCGGGCTTACCCCAAGCTGTAGATTCCCACCTACAACATACTTCCTGCATTTGCTGGGGTTCACAGTGCTCCAGTGTATCAATAGTTACAAATGATACAAGAAAAGAAACAAGAATGCAAAACAAAGTTCACTGGTGGTAAGTATTTACAAAGATACATGTGAATATGGCATTGCAACATGTGGAATTGTTAATGATCAACAACCAAGTGAAATTAAGTTGATGTTTCGACCCCTATACAATTTACTGGGTCTCCTCCGGACAGAAGTCGTCCGACTTATTACCAGGTAATGCTGTCTACTGACTAGTCTGTGATCCAGTTAAGGAATGACGTGTCTCACTGCGATCTATCCGATTTGAGCATTGAGTGCGGGGAGCGTATAGAGATGCATCATTGTACATCCCGCTCCAAGTTACCAAATTGTATAGATCTTAGATGCCAGGGTAGGGAGGAGTTCCCTGCACTGATGGGCATAGACCACACGCTGGCAGATTACACAGGCCTTTGGGTTTTGAAACGACTACGCTATTAATTACGACAAGTGCCATTGACCACGAGGAAAACATTGCAGTGAGACATCTCATTCCTTGACTGGATCACAGACTAGGCAGTGGTATGGTAATAAGTCGGACAACTTCTGTCCTGAGGAGACCCCGTGAAATGTGTAGGGGTGGAAACGTTGACATAGTTTCACTTGTAATCCTCCATGCCGTGAGTGACAATTGTCTATGCGAGACAAGAGGATTCATGTTTCACTACGGATCTGGAGGAGATCTGGGACTAGGGGAAGAAGGATTGGAGAATGGCAAGTTCCATCAGACCTGAATTCCAGAGTTGTGATCTCCAATTCGGGTTGATCACCACTAAAACCGCAACTTGCTGTCGTACTTGAGCTGATCACTGTGTAATCATTGAGAACTGGCAAAATGTGTACCCCCTCACCTTGCTCCAGTCTTGGAGAAAGGCGTCAGCCACCCCGCCAGGGAGTCCAGTCTCCAGCTGAAAAATCTCTATGGTTGGTGATCCAGCTGGAATGCAAACAAGTCCACTGAGAAGGGACCCCATTGATCCTCGATGGCTTTGATGATCTGGAAGTGCAACTTCCAAAGACTCACATCCTGGGGATGCCTGGAATTCCAGTCTGCCACCTCATTGGCCATGCCGAAAAGGTGTTCCATGGCCAGGAAGATGTTACAGTCCAGGCAAAAGTGCCAGAAGCTCTTGGCCAGGAATGCCAGTGCTTTCGATTGCGTCCCAAAGAGATGATTGAAATAGCCTACTACAGACATGTTGTTCATCTTCAGTATCGTGCATCACTGAGTTCTCTCTTTAGCCCAGCAACGTACGGCAAAGGAACCCACTAAGAGTTCTAGACAATTGATGTGTCATTGTCGTTCTTGAGCAGACCATTTTGCTCCTGTGGATGATTCTCCGCTGTGAGCATCCCAGCCTTCTTTGCTGACATCGAATTCGATAACCATGTCAGGATTGGAACCGAAAACTGCTTGTCTGTTCCACGCTTCCACATGTGCGAGCCACCACACCATAACTTCCTTTGCTTCGTCCCCCAGAAGGACCGTCTCAGAGTATGTGGAGGTCTGTCCTTTTGAGAGAGTCTTGAAGAATTTCTGCCAGATCTTTGCTACCTTCTTCTTTGGAAGGCCTAGGTGGCCTGGTGGGAATCTATGAAAAACGTTGTTCTCTGTGATGGCGTCAAGAGTGACTTGTTGATGACAAAGCCCAAGCTTTCCAACAACAGAACGGTCATCTGAAGGTGGTCCCGTAATCTTGTCGGACACTGGTCCAGAATCAGGACATTTTCCAGATTAACATCAAATGTAGGCCTTGGGCATGTAGAAGTTCCATGACCTGTTTCAACACCTTCGTGAAGCACCAATGGGCTGAGGAATGGCCAAATGGCAGAGAGGAAAACTCATATGTTTGGCCTGCCCATATGTTTCGAAGAAAGCGCCAATGTGGTGCTAACAACGGGATTGTGAGCTATGCATCTTTTAGATCTAGAAGGCACATCCAATCCGATGGATGTAGGATATCGCTTAGGAGATGGGTACCCTCCATCTTGTAGTGGCAATAGACCAGGCAGTCAAAGTCCTGTAGATTAAAAACCGGGCATTGGCCTCTATCTTTCTTGTCCACTAGGAATAGATTGCTTACAAAACCTTTGGGATGCAGCTAAGTAGGGTATATATCCCCTTTGTGCAGCAGATTGTCCACCTCTTGTGAGACCAGGAGAGTGTCTCTCGCTGAAAATGCAAGAGGGCAAGGGAGTTGTCTTTGCACCGGAGTGCCATAGACCCCTATGTGTATGCCTTTTATAGTTTGGAGGAACCATGCATCCAACATGAGATGTCCCTAGTTGTCTTCAAACTGAGACAGTCGACCTCCCACCTTTAGTTGGGAAGAAAGGAGAAGACTTACTGGAACTATTGTTGAAATTTCTGCATGATCCTCCTCTACTGCCTCTGTGGCAAGGTCCTCTGGAGGGGTAGAAGTCTCCGCGCTTGGATTGGTCTTGCCATTTACCACGTTGAGAGACTTGGCCCCTGAAGGGGGCAGCTGTGACAGTACGGCTGACCGAGTACCCTCTACCATGACCGACCTCTGTGAAAACCCTTGGGTTGAAGATGTGTCCATATAAACCTAGGCCTCCATGGACATAATGATAGAAACAAATGTACCCAGCTCTTTAATGAAGAGATCTCCAAAGAGACCACCCTGTACAACAGGACCCGCTTCTGAGGATACAAGATCACTCCACCTAGGGTCTACCTTAATCAGGAGGTATCTCCTGCACTTGGTAGACAAGGCACAGTTGGCATTGCCTAAGAATATGATGGCACATTGCGTCTGAACTGGGGTGGCGGAGTGAGCTAAAGAATGATGATGAATTAAACCCAGATCAGTTGACTGGGGGTGAGTTCTTGCAATGTTCAACACTCCGTCCATCATCCCCTTTGGTTTTACGTTGCGGCCAGCCACATAAAATATCTGAGGAGATGAGTAAGCCAGATTGTTTAAGCTCCTTGGCAATGTTGAGAATCTTTGTGAGCGGACTAGTGACATCTAATATTTTATCTAGGCTTGACCAACAGGAGGGGTTGATGCCCTTCATAGGCTCTCTCATGTATTTCTCTAGGAAGGTAGCCATTACAGTGTCTATCTCTGGGGTTAAGGCTACCTTGCCTTCAAGGAAGGAGCGAGGGCACCCTGCTCTACGGTGAACCCGAGACTCTTTCTTCAGAGGCATTTGCAGCCTGCCCATAACATGAATTGCAACTTTCTCCTCCAGGGCCCTTTTAGAAGAGCGGGAATGCATTAGATCATCTGGATCGAACATGTCAGAGGTGTTAGCAGGGAGAGGGTAGGAGGGGGAGTAGCATCCGACTTGGGATGCAATTGCTTTAAGGGACCTGTTTCACCATCTGAATCCTTCGTCAGGGAGTCATCTGCTGCCATGGAGGGCGAGTGAAATTTTTCGGACTGGGGTAACAGACCCTCAGGGAGGTGCCCTAGAGGTCCCATGGAGAAAAGAGTGAGGCTGAAAAGCATTTTAGAGATGATCAGAAGCTTCCATGTCCATGCCCTGGACATGTTTGCGCTAAGCTCCTATTTTCTGGGGGTTAGTGCTGGGCACATTCGCTTGGTGCAGGGAATCCTGCCTAGTGGATAGGTCATCTTTCACGGTAAGATAGATGGTATGCCATTGTAAGAAGTTTTTGTCTCCAGCAGCGCGACAGCTGAGGCAACTGCTTTGTCAATCTACTCATCCACAGCGTCACAGAAATCATAAAGAGGAATAATTGAGGATTTCCCTACCCTGACTGTGCATTTCTGGTGGCCTAGGATTCACTGACTCAGTTATTGTACAGCCGGAGGCTGAGGTATGGTGCTGTGGAACATCGCTATGTGAGCTCACTGGCTCTGTAAAGGGTTTTGGGCCTGGGACAGGTTGCGCCCTTGGGTATCTATGGGCAGTGCACCTGAGCTGTCCCTGGTGTTTGTGCGGAGGAATGGGGCCTGTCTGCGCTAAGTACATACCCCAAATATGGTGTCAGAAAAGTAATTGAGCTTGAGAGCCCCATCAATGATACAGACCCAATTGGGTATTGCAACGCTTATTTGTCTTTGAGCTGCAGCCTGTACAGAACCTAGTAGGGGCATCCTGCTCCAGGCGCTGCGTGCGAAGGCTCTTGATGCGTCAGAATTACTCCTGTTTTCAAAATGGAGCCGCGCTCTGAAGGACTGTCAGGAGGAACCTCTGGTGAAAAAATGGGCTCTTAGCATCCTCCACTGTGGGGAGGACTATACTGCACCAGAAACTGTCCGCATTAGAATGACATAATTTTCACCGCAAGAGGAGCGCTGAGGTGTGGTGCCCCTATGCTCCGGAGGGAGGCAAAAGCTTATTGACATACTGGCAACGTTCACAAAAGCAAGACACCGATTTAAAACGAAATGAGAGGAGAAGCACTTATCTTGTGAGTACAGAGCTGCAAAGAAAGCGGGGACATGAACATGAAGGAAGAACCAATTTTGGACTGTGATTATGTTGATTGGTTGATATATTTTTTCCCTTTTCCGATGTTTCATGGGAAAGGTAGTTTTTAATATACTGTTTAAAATGGCTGCTGTTAAAATACATGCTAAGAAAGAAAGCATAATCCTCGCGTCCAATCCTGAAATAGAATTTGAAAAACAAAGAACCATATAAAGTTTTAAAAAGTCTAGGTCAGGTGGATTTCGGAGGTAAATATAGCTGTGGTAGAAATAGGGTGTGTTGCCTAAGAGGGGTTTTGTTGACTTTTTGGGTAGTGAGGTGGGGATGCGGTTGGGGCAGCAAGGACTGAGAAACCAGTTATCAGGTGTACCAGGATTCCTACAGAAATAGAAGGAACCCTGTCTGTTGTTGGGAGGATACATTATGGTGCCCTTCTTCCCACATGAGGTCAAGTAGGCACATGTTGGGTAGTGAGTGCGATCACCAGAGCTACATGCATTACTTAATATCTACAGAGTGTTGTGCGAAGGTATGAGGAGCTGAATAACAAAGGGAGTCTATATTCTTCAATGGGGATCCCTGATATTCCAAATTAGTCTTGCTCTTGCTAAATCTTTAGGTGTCTTCATTTTTGACAACTTTCTATTTACCTTGAGATGTATGGGCAGTGTACTCTGATAGCGAGTTGTGTAGCACCATTTCAGTGTGTTCTTTAAATATTTTTAAATATTTTTGGACAAACAATTCTTTGTTGATTCGTACACAAATATGATATGCCAACTTTTAGCCCAATTTTCTCTAGGATTGGCATAGAGGTGCAATTCTGAGTCAAGGGGTTTATGGTCGCTTCCAGCCTGCTCACTCACCACCATATCTTTCACAAGCAAGAAATATTCTGAAGATATTGCAGCATAGTCAATAGGAGAAATTGTTCTACTGTTGTCCAGCGTATCACAGGCAGGTTAATCTCTAGGCGTTCTCCCATTAATTATGTTTATATTAATGTTAATTAACACTTGGTGAATTTTCTTTTTCAGATCATTTCTTTAATTGTACTAAGATTTTGCATTTAAAATCGCCTAATAATTGTATTGGGGCTGCAAGATGTTTAAATCCTATTTTCTCAATAAGATGAATTCTGTTTTTTAATTTATTTTCTATGTTCTCTATTTGGTGGTAAATGAATATTCACTTTGACTATTTTTTTAGTTTGTTCATGACATTGTTCTTTGCATCTGATAAGACTTTCAGCTGCAGATTCCTTTACCTTAGATCATTCCACAGGCGTCAGACTGGAACTGGAAACTTTTTTGCAGTACCACTCCACACCGGTAGATGGAATCATTTGGCTCATAGTTGGTGGCGTCTGTGCCAAAAGTGACATGCCTCGTGCCTTTATACGAACCACCCTAGCGAAATTAGTGTTGTTAGAAATTCAGTGTATTTGTTGAAGACTCTTTAACAATGTGATCATTCCTCTTGCTGGACGACCCTCTTTACCCTTCACCGCTGCTCTGTTATTTGCCAAATAATCTTTGAGTATCACACTTTCCTTTACCTTTGCAAGACAACTAATGTAATTTCCTTCTCTGTTAGTTTAGATTGTAAGTGTAACCAATTTCTTTTACGACCTGCAGTATTCCAGGACAGCAGGCAAATAAGGCTGTGATCAGGCGCTACATGGTTCGACCACAATTCTATAAAAGTGCACTATGCCATTTGAATGTGTGTTCATATTCCCCTGTGAGGGTGCCCAAGACCTTCATCACTCGATGTTATTTTGGATAGCAATGAAACCACTTTTAGGTTCGATAAAACCTTAGTGCAGTGTAGAAATGGATTAGGTGACCAGTCTCCAGATGAAATGACTTTGTAAAATCAGATGATCATTCAAATCTTTTTTTCTGTGCAAGCGTCCACTCTGAATTGCGATTGGGACACCTGGGGTTCCTGATACCACTTTATGTAGGGGAGCTGTTTACTGTTATGTTTATTACTTTTAACTCTTTGATTTGATGAAATATCAATCGAACAGGCTAGCTAAAACCTCACATGAATCGGCAATAGCCCAAATCAGCTGAGAGGAATGCTCCTTTTTCTCAAGACACTGATTTCAGAACGCAAATCTTTAATTCATAACTCAGTCATGAAAATCACTGTTGGTTCTACATTGCCTTGAGAAAAAACACCAGATCTCACTCCTATGGTATCAAATTTGTGAGCAAATAAGAGGGGCCAGGAAGCGGAGCAGCTGTAACTAAAATCCTTTTACAGCAATCGTATTTAGACGCTGTGATTATGTTATGCGCCTTAGGCCTGAATGAACAGCAATATTGGTAGTTTCCTTTGAATTTGATTTTTGATCTGGTAGTAATAGTGGAATTGCACACTGACAAAGTAAAGTTTACAGTTTGAAAGGTGGATTCGCCATAAAAATAACTGGTATGGTTAAAAGATTTTCTAAGATTAAATTAATGGTAGCATAAAACATTCTAAATACCTTTTACCTGATGGGTAGACAGTTTTTTAAATTTTAATATTTTGAGTACAAGTGCCATCATGCCTAAAACGTTTACAAGCTGGCACGTCTACCATTGTACCATTTTTAAACCGGAAAAGAGAGTAAATGGATTTGTTTAACCATGTTAGCAGATGTTTGCATCTAGGGAACCCGTGAGAAAGTTTCAATGTGGAGATGTGTATGTACACCCTGTAAATATTGAAAAAACGAGCCATGTTTTTGCAAAATACAATTTCTGATGGATAAATCTGCCTGTGGATTCCTCACCTTATGAATATCCCCTGCGCCAGCATTCCGCGGAAACTTTTTCCTAGCTCTCCACGCCGATGAGGTCGTCACAATTCCATGGCTCTGCACGCGGCTCTGCATGACATCACTGAGCCATAAGAGGGCCACGTCGGCGTGATGACGTCAGTTCCCTTTTTTCCGCGCTGTCGACGCTAACGTTTTTTCTACGGACTCCATACTTTCTCCTGGATACTTGGTATTTGTCTGGTTTCCTTTTGTGGTTTCTGTATGTCTGCTCCAAGGAAGCCGTGTTTCAAGCCCTGTAAGGAGTGCGGGGGCATATGTCGATCACTGACTCCCATGAGGACTGCCTGTGGTATCTATCTTCAGATCATGATGTCGCGCGCTGTCCTTGTTGTAGGAAGATGAACCCAAAGGCCTTGAAGGAACGAGAGGCCAAGCTGTACAAGGCTAAAGTAAGAAAAGAAAAAACAGGTCGAAAACGTTCGAAGTCGAGGTCGTCGACTTCACATGATTCAAGGAGGAAGCACAAGAAGAAGAAGAGGCATGGATCTTGATGCAGTTCGTTTAAGCCTGTGGCTTCGAAGTCGCCTTCTCCGGCTCCTCGACATCGTGTTAAGGACTTCGTCTCTCCTTCACCTTAATTATCTCCTCAGGTCACTCCGGCCCATTCTCCTTTGTGTAAGGGAACTCATGCGCAGTTTTCGACGCCGAGGTTTTTTCCGGCTCCGGAAGGTTCGTCGAATCCGGCTGATACTGAGCTCCTGTGGCTCCGCCTGTGGCCGCGGTGGCTCTGACTCCGGAGGTGCCTCATTTGGATCTCGAGCTGGCTCAATATCCTTCATTCCCGACGCCGGGTTCGGACCCCTTTCATTTTTTAAATGCGATGTATGGTGTGTTTTCCAGGGCCACATACCCTTCTGGTGCTCCTTCGGGTCCCGTGGGTCCTCTGGCATTAAATTTGGGTGTGCCTCATCAATAACCTCAGGCCCCCTTTGTGCCATTCATGCCGATGACGCCGTCATGCAAATTCCGACTCCGATGATGTCGATGCCGTATGGGCAGTCCCCAGCTCCATCCGGCGAACCTTCTTCACAGGTTCGTTCGACACAGGTTACTGCTGCGGATCCGCCTTCGACGCCGCTCCCGAAGCCTTTGACGCCATGTGTGCCGACGCCGCAACCGAAGTTGCGCTCGAGGAGAGAAGCGCAGAGGTTGCTAGAGGAAGAACAGTACCAGGATGAAGATATTGAGGAAGGTGAAATGTATGAGTCTGAGGATATGTTCGAGGGTCTGTGTGAGACAAGTGGACTCGACACCTCCCCGGAGTGAGACTTTGCTTCTCAGAAAGCTTCTCCTTCGAAGGAAGTTGCACCTTACCATACTGTGATAAGGAAGGCTGCAGAGCTCTTGGATCTTCAGCTCCCTATGGCTGAGTATAAGCCGAATTTGTTGAACCACTCTTGCCATTCAATGATGCCCTGACGCAGGCGATCCTTGAGGTTTGGCGCAATCTTTCTGCTTCTGCACTTTCAAGGTCGGTGTCCAGAAGGTACAGGCCTGTCCCAGGAGATTCTGTGTTCCTTTCTTCTCATCCTTCTCCTGAGAGTTTGGTGGTGCAGGCTTCATGTTCAAAGCAGTCTACGGGCGCCTTTCCGCAGGCTCCTGCTGACAGGGATTCCAAGAAACTTGAACAATCTGCAAAGAAGGTCTTCTCGTCATCGAGTATGGCTTTAAAATCCACCAACGCTACCTGTTTGTTGGGTAAATACATTCATGCCCTTATGGACTCTGCCAAGCAGCTTCCTCCAAAATTATCTGAGGAAGACCGGGGAAATTTAAGTGAGGTACTGGCGGACTCACAGGCTGCGGCTCGCCAAGTCATCCAGTCTGGCCTGGACACGGCAGATTTGGTGGCCAGGGGGATGGGCTCATCCATTGCTACGAGAAGCCATGCTTGGCTAAGGTCTTCTGGGTTCTGACCTGATGTACAAGCTGCCCTTCTAGATCTTCCCTTTGACGGATCTAGGCTTCTTGGAGAAAAAGCTGACTCTGCTTTGCAAAGGTTCAAGGACTGTAAGGCCACAGCGAAATCCTTGGGTCTACAGTCTCAGACAAGGGGTTATGGCTATAGAAGATAGCGTGGCTTTGGGAAATCTTCCTTTCGTGGTTCCCGTCAGCCACAGCAACAAAACCACTTGTACAAGTCCTACGGGGGTAAGGGCAGAGGTCGCCTTCGTGGAGCGGGTCATCAGCCTTCTTCCTCCTCCTCCTCCTCATCCGCATCCCCAACCTTTCCTGGTAATGCAGGAAAGCAGCCCTAGATCAGCCATCCTGGATCATGCAGGTCCTGTGGGGGGCCGGCTTACACCTTTTTATACAGGATTGGAAATTAGTCACTTCGGACCTTTGGGTTTTAGATCTGGTAGAAAATGAGTACGCCCTTTCCTTCAGGGAATTCCCTCCTCCTTACCCTCCTTGCCAAGGGTTTTGCACAGAGGATCATTTAATACTTCTTCAGAAAGAGGTCTTGTCCTGTTACAAAAAGGTGCGATAGAAGTGGTTCCGGTGCAGGAAAGGGGTCAGGGATGCTACTCCCGGTATTTCCTGATTCCCAAGAAGGATGGCAGGTTACGACCCATCCTGGATCTCAGAATCTTGAATCTGTTTCTCAAGCAGGAGAGGTTCAAGATGCTCACCCTAGCCCAGGTTCTTCAGGTGCTGCAACAAGAGGACTGTATGGTGTCCATCGACTTGCAGGATGCGTATTTTCACATCCCAATCCTGAAGTCGCACAGGAAGTATCTCCGGTTTGCCGTTGGTTCTCAACATTACCAGTTTGCGGTCCTTCCGTTTGGTCTTACTAATGCACCTCGAGTTTTCACCAAGATGATGGCGGTGGTGGCTGCCCATCTCAGGAGGTCAGGGATCCCGTTTTTTCCCTACCAGTACGACTGGCTTCTGAAAGCAGAGTCGCCAGAGATGGTGCGTCATCATCTGCAGGTAACAACTCAGCTGTTGTTCAGTTTGGGTTTTTTGTTAAATGTGCCCAAGTCTCACCTGGTGCCTTCTCAGCGCAACCTGTTCATAGGGGCAGTACTGGATACCACTGTGTGTCGAGCTTTTCCTCCGCCGCAAAGGATTCTCAACATTCAGGAAATCATCCCTTTGTTTCACAATGGAACGGTTGTTTCAGGTCTGAAGGTCTTACGCCTGCTCGGTCTGTTCGACTCCTGCATTCTTTTGGCCAACCATGCACGCTGGCACATGAGGGCGCTCCAGTGGTGCCTCCGCAGGCAGTGATATCAGCACAACGGAGATCTCAGGGAGTCAGTCAGGATCTCCAGAGAAGCGGCAGCAGATCTGTCTTGGTGGAGCGTGGAGGGCAATCTGTCTCAAGGAAAGCCCTTTCATCTTCCTCCATCGGTGGACACGGTGATAACGGATGCCGCTACCCTAGGGTGGGGTGCTCATCTGGAGGATCTGGAGATCAAGGGTTTTTGGTCTCCAGAGGAAAGATTGCTTCATATCAATCTTCTGGAATTTCTCTCTTCCCTTCGCGGTCAGTCGGTTCAAGTCCTGACGGACAGCACTGCCACGATGTGGTATGTCAACAAGCAGAGATGAGTAGGGTCGTACCGTCTCTGCAGGGAGGCGTTGCTGCTTTGGTCCTGGGCTCAGGACCATCGGATTTGTTTGAGGGCAAATCATCAGGTCGGGGTGCTAAATTTGCGTGCAGACAGTCTCAGTTTGCAGTTCTCCGCCGACCACGAGTGGAGGCTTCATCCGGAGGTAGTTCGATATATCTTACGGACGTGGGGGACTCCTTGGGTGGACCTGTTTGCCACTCTCGAGAACGCGCATTGACCGTCATTCTGCAGTCTCCAGTTTCCGATGCAGGAGGCGTTTGGGGACGCGTTTCAGTTGAGTTGTAGCTCACAACTCCTTTATGCATATCCTCTCATACCCTTGATTCCTCGGGTTCTGAGGAAGATTCGCCAAGACCGGGCCCAAGTCATATTGATCGCCCCGGATTGCCCAAGAAGGGTGTGGTACACAGATCTACTTCACCTCTCATCGCACCCTCCGCTCCGTCTCCCTCTCAGGGCAGACCTCCTCTCGCAGGGGCAGGTTCTTCACCCCCACCTCCAGAGCCTGTACCTTCATGCCTGGTGATTGAACGGGGCAACCCGAGTTCCTTCTTTCTCCCTCCTTACGTGGTGGATGTTATCTTATCGGCCAGGCGGCACTCCACCAAGTCCATTTACTCCTACAGTTGGTCAAGATTTGTTTAATGGAGTGGAGAGAGGTCTATTGATCCCTTAAAGGCTCATCTTTCTGATGTTCTTTGTTTTTTGCTGCATTTGCCCCAGAAGGGTTGTGCTGTGGCTACTGTTAAATTGTTATTTGTCGGCTTTGTCTGCATTTCTTTGTTTGCCTGATCAGCCGTCTCTTTTCAAATCTCCGGTTGTTTCACGGTTTATTAAGGGTCTTACTAATATGTTTCCGCCTACTCCCTTCATTATGCCCCAGTGGGATTTAAATCTGGTTTTAACTTTCTTAATGGGTTCCCTATTCGAACCTATGCATAGTTGTCCCTTGAGACTGCTGTCATTCAAAACGGTCTTCCTTGTGGCTATCACCTCAGCCAGGAGGGTGAGTAAGCTTCAGGCTTTAAGTTCTAGGCCTCCGTTTCTGACTATTCATGCTGAAAGGATGGTTCTCAGGACAAGGGCTGCTTTTCTGCCTAAGGTGGTAACTCCCTTCCATCTAGGGCAGTCTGTTACCCTCCCTACTTTCTATCCTCCCCCTCACCCTTCCAAGGAGGAGGAGAGGCTGCACCCCTTGGATCCTAAGAGGTCGGTTAGTTTATATCTCGATAGATTGACGGACCTGCGATTGGACGATCAGCTCTTTGTGGGCTACGTTGGATGCATGAAGGGCAAGGCGGTGCACAAGCGCACTCTATCCAGGTGGATCATCTTGTGCATCTAGATCTGCTACGCTCTGTCTGGTAAGGGGCCTCCTGAAGGCATTAGAGCTCTTTCCACCAGGGCTAAATCATCATCTTCTGCCTTGTGCAGAGGTGTTCCTGTGCTGGACATCTGTGAGGCCGCAACTTGGGCCTCCCTCCACACTTTCGTGAAGCATTACTGCTTAGATTCCGAGGTGAGGAGAGACAGACATTTTGCGTGCTCGGTTTTGCAGGACTTTTTGGTATAGAAGGGTGGTCACCCTCCTCCGGGAGTGGAACTGCCGTGGAATTCTATTCATAAGGTGAGGAATCCACAGGCAGATGTATCCATCAGAAGAACATATTACTTACCTTCGGTAACTCTTTTTCTGGTGGATACAGTATCTGCCTGTGGATTCCTCACTGACCCACCCTCCTCTCCGTTGTCCACCCTTTTATACCATTGAAAGAGGTATTGGTTTATATGGTTGTCTCATATTGTTATTCTGTATTGCCTCTATTTGCCATTGTGTAGGCTTATAGGAAATGCTTGCTTTCTTTTGCTTTCCTTTTTCACTTTACACTGTGTGTATTTGTGTTAATACTGTGTACTATGAATGCATTGTCTATATGGTCGGTCCTCCCGTTTCGCCTCAGTGGCATGTTAAAAATGGGTGGAACTGACGACGACGTGGCCCTCTTATGGCTCCAGGACGTCATGCGAAGCTGCGTCGGGAGCCATGGCATTGTGACGACCTCATCGGCGTAGAGAGCTAGGAAAAAGTTTCCACGGAATGCTGGCGCAGGGGATATTCATAAGGTGAGGAATCCACAGGCTGATACTGTATCCACCAGAAAAAGCATTACCGAAGGTAAGTAACTTGTTCTTTAGAGTGGTTTATCAATACCTGGAAATTTGTCATCATGTGCATTTCGAATACGAGCATCAAAACCTTTTTTGAGACACTGAAAGAATTGAAGCTATGAAGGAGGATGCCTTGATCATAAATGTTTGCCTATTTTGCAATTGACATGATCAATTTGACAATGAGAATAAACTGACGATATAACATGTATCTGTGGATTTTGTTTAAAAAAAAACTTCATTTGAGTTTCAATGCAATAGAATGGTGATTGTGATTTACAAAAAATTCTAATTACCCTATTTCATTGCTATTTGTTTGTTGGGGATATGTTATTTACATTTGGTTGTTTACTGGTTGTTCCAAAAGAAATTATACAAGGGAATTGGCTCGTGATCAAGGGTTTAACATCAAGAACTCATTTTGGCCTTTATTGGGTCTCACCTAACAAAGCCCATGGGAGGTCTGTTGCAAAACATATCATTTTGCAGTGGACTTAGAGCCCACTCTTTGTTACTATTGGTTGACTTCATTGTCACTCTCATTTACTTGTTTCTTATTCCTCAGCTTTTATAGACTTTCCTTCATCTTCTTGTTTGTCATTCCCCTGCAGCATTGGCACGTTACGTGTGTCCTTCAACTGCTAGTTCTTCAGGCACTACTTTTGTCTCGTTGGTTAAGCACTCAACGGAAATGTGTGTATTTTCTAGCTGTCTCCCTCGTGTACTTCTCTCCCCACCTTGTTCCTGTTTCTCGCCTTCCCATACTTGCTGTTCTTGCTTCCTCCTCACCCACCTTGAATTGCCATTCTTACTTCGCCTGCTTTTCCAATGCTTGTATTCAAACTTTATTGAGAAATTGTTCCTATGTACAGTACTGATGGGGATTGAGAAAAATTGTGTGGAATTAACCAATATGAACCTTTATTTTGAAAATGTATTTTAACTTTGAGAGTATGAGTTTTAAATAAACAAAGAATGGGGCAATACCCTCTATTGGTGCATTTGATGCTGATAGAGAACCTCGAGTGTTAATGTTTAAAGTGAAGTACAGGTCAGCTACAGAACAGGTGTAACCTCTCTGACGTTGTTGGACCCAGGTCAGGCAGTGGGCCACCACCGAGAGCCCGCTGAGAGCTTCCCAAGGTAGTAGGAGACTAACCCCATGAGTTCCCTCAACCTCCAGTACATAAGCAATTCTTACACTAGCACACTCTTAGTTAAACGACTAACACCCTAGGCTTCCTATTGATCCATGGTCCTCACAAGAATTAGCTTTCCACCGCATGAGCAGCAGATGATGCCTCTCTCAAACTAGAGAAGTAGCAGCACCATGTCCTGAGCTTTCTGTGCCAGCCATGGCAGTTTCTTCCAGCTAGTTATGCCCCTTTTCAGCTCCAAGTTGTGTAGCAGACCCAGCTGCTGGGTCTCCAGTGGGGAGCTATGCTAGAGTGCTACCGGACAATGATTGCCCGAGGCAATTCATCTCTTGATCCTTCTTTCAGCAGTAGGTGGATCAAGAGCGTAAACCCCTTTTTTAGCCCATAGGGCAGGCTTTAGAGATCCACTCACAGTCCGCTCCAGAGCATGAAGTGTATTCCTCTGATCTGTTACTTGTTCTCCACAGGCTTGTCCATTGGGGGTTCTTCAGACTGCTGAGCTCCACCTTCCTGAATGTGCAGTTGCATTTGGGTCAACTGGAGACGCTGCGCCAGGTGTCGCAGGGTGTAAGTGAAGGAGCACATAATATTTCTGTGGCACAGTTGTACTGGGCGTAAGGTATTCTCAGGATAAATTACCCTTTTCTTTTTGTTTTTATAACTCTTAAGCATGACCTGGCTTGGTTACCTTAAATGTTACATCACATGGTTACATGCCAGGCTTTGAAGCGTATAATGGATAAGCACAGTACTCTGCAGGCCGTGATAGTGTGTCACCATGCACTCTGAACACTGTGCCATGGGTTCTTGACTTGGCTGTATTCAGGTAGCAGCACAGTTTGAGGTTGCATGATGTGTTGATTAATGAATTGGGTGCTGCCTTAGCATTGCGGGGTGGGTACTAATGTTATATTGCTTGTCTTCTATATGTGATATTTTACTTAGTGTGCTACTGATCCATTAGTACTGTACTTCCTTTGCTTGACTTGGAACCCTTTAATAGTAATATGCTTTTCGCATGAGATACTGGGGGCTCAGCTGCAATTATATTACTCTCTGCCAGGCTTGAAGCCGGTTTTGTTTTGGTGTTTTTATTCATGGGATTCTCCTGCAAATACGTGAGCAATAGTTTAGCCAACAAACACTTGTCATTCTCTTGTCCTCAGAGCTCTCGGAAACCACTTGTTTTTCTCTCCACTCACAAGTCCCAACTGGATGGCATCCTGCTGCCACTCCTCCTCTGCTCCCAAGATCTTTGTGTGCCTCGGGTAGCGTGGGATAGGATGGAATGTACTCCAGCGCTCCGGTAAGTATCATATGTTGGATTTCAGAAGTTTGTGAGACTATCTGGTTATTGCTCTGTATCTGTTCCTGGGGATCTAATTATAGGCTGTCAAGGGGTGTGTGAAATGAGGCACTGAGGAATGAGAATGGTAGCTGGGATTATGAAAATTGACATCCTCTCTTTCCCGCTCTGTGGATCTGTTCTGATGTGGGACTGCTGGCCAGGGATCAGTCTTACTCTTTTTTACTTTTTAACTCTGTGCTGTGATTGAGAGGAGCAGAGAGTCATGAAGGATAACCTCCTAGTAGGTTTGTGCCTTAATATGACAATTTGGAGAGCTGTGTAGTGATGTTCTCCAGTATTGGGGTGTCTTTCATAGATTCACATGCTTGAATATTCCCCGTCGTCGGAGTGGGAGTCCCACGGTAAATAATATAGCAATATATAGAGCCATAATATATATATATATATATATACATATACATAAGTAATCATATAAAACAGAGATATAAGTAAGTAATAACATCAAAAATGTCCCTATATGAAATTTCCATAGAGATACATGAAAAGAGAAAAAAGACATTCGTAGTCTATCTCTGTCATTATGTTAGTCCAAACTACGGCCAATCAGGCGCCAGCTCCTCTCAGAACCTTCTCCTCAGAGCTTCTCACCTCAGATTTTCTACCGCACGTCGTGTGACAGGGAGTCTCCCTGAGCTCTGCTCAGTTTTTTTCAGTCAGAATGTCTTCCAGTAAGAAATCTTTGTTTAGACCATGTTCTTCATGTGGAAAGCTGCGTCTATTTTCTGAGGACCCACACAGTAAGTGTATTTACTGTTTGTACCCAGACCATGAGGTGGCAAAATGTAAAATTTGTAGAACCTTTTCTACAAAGACTTTAAAGGATAGAGAAGGCCGCCTGTTAATATGGCTACAGAGACTGAAGGATAAGGACAACCCAGTTTCTGATGTGGAAAGTATGTATTCTGGCCGTTCTCAACCAGCCTCTAAGCGCAGTAGTGTGCAGGAGTTACCATCTCCTTTCCTCAAGAAAAAGAAGCTTTCTTTGACTCTGACAGCTACCACTTCTGCTGTCGCACCTACTGTTTTGTCACCTAAGAGACACAGTTCTCAGGCTGAAGAGGCGTCTACTTCACAGTCCTCAGGAAAAAGACTGTCCGCCTCGTCGACGATGCTGCCGACGACAAGATCGGCGATATCTGGCTCGTCGACGGTGACTATGACGACGACATCAGCTGCTTCGTCGTCGACGAGCGTTCTGTCGACGTTATCCTCGTCGACGGGGACCATCACTAGTACAAGGGCTGTGACTTCAATTTTGCCCATTACATCGTCGACGACGAAGAAGGCAAAGGTACCGTCGACGCTACCTGTGTCGTCGACTAAGGCGTCGTCAACCTCGTCGACGCCCACTCCGTCGTCGAAGAAGAAAAAGATCCCGTCGTCGGCATCGTCGACGGCGACTTCGTCGACCAAGACCTCGACGACGACAACTCCGTCGACGGCGGCTCCGTCGACGACGATGACTCCGTCGACGGCGGCTCCGTCGACGACGATTCCGACGACGATTCCGTCGGCGACGGTTCCGTCGACGTCGATTTCAAAGGCGCAAGGTTCACCGACGCATATTCCGTCGACAATCGTTCCATTTACGACAGCTCCGTCGACGAGGCCTTCTCCGAAGACATCCACAGTGTCTACCATACAGCAGTCAACGGCAGGTTCTTTCATAAGGATAAAGTTGAAAAAAGTAGCGTCTGCCCCAGAGTCAAGGAGGGAACAGCTACCTCACGCATCTTCAGCATCGCTTTCAGAGGCGCAGCCTCCATCGCCTTTATTTGCTACGGATTCTGATCAGGAGTCCGAGGGTCTGCCGGAGTCCTTTGGAACGGCGCAAAGCCCATCTGACCTTATAATTAAATGCCAGGACAGCAGTGAGGATGAAGATCCAGTGTACATACAGCAGGTACCTGCGAAACAGCCAAAGGCGACTCTTCCTTTGTCGCTTATAACTAATCTCCAACGCATGTTGGATGACTATAATCAACGCTTTCCGCTACCTCCACAAGGTTCTGAGGTCCCGTCAACTCCTGTGGTTCCAACTATACCACAGATACCAATAGAGAATCCTGTACCTCTGCTGCCGTCTGCACCACCAAGACAGGTCCTAGAGAGGTTGTTGCCTCAATATCAGCCTCCGCAGGAAGAAACAGAAGAGGGTGAACTCCCAGATGATGATGGGGATGTGGATGACGATGATGAGGATATGGCGGAGTGGGACAATTACCAAGTACAGACACCATCCCCCTCTCAGATAGTCACAGGGGATTCACCTCCAGTGGACATAGCAAATTTCCATCAATTAATGGAGAGGGCGGCGCAACGTTTTAAACTAACAACTGAGCGCAGAGAGGAAGATTGTTTCCTCTATGATTTCAAAAGTCAGCCGTTTAAACAGACTCATGCTATTCCTATTGTGGAATTTATTTGGGAGGAAGGCAAGAAGTTGATGCAAGCACCGAATACCTTGCCGGCACAGGTGCCTCGATTAGAGAAAAAATATAAGGCACCAATAGGAACCCCAGCATGCCTCACGGGACAGGCTAAACCTGAATCAGTCGTTACGCAGGCAGCGCAACGTAAGGCAAAGAATTCGACGTCGACTGTCACCGCACCACCGGACCGTGACGGACGTCGAATGGATGCCATAGGGCGTAAGTTCTCTTCTATGGCCTCTACTGTGGTAAGAGCAGCTAATGCCTTGGCCATATTGGGTCGCTATGACCGACAGGTGTGGGCTGACATTTGAGAAGTACTGCAACAGTTACCGGAGCCTTCTAAGGGGGAAGCAATGAAGTTGCTTCAAGAAGGAGAAGCAGCATCGACGGAGATAATTGATTGTGCAGTAGACATCGCCTGCATGGGATTCCGTCAGCTTGCCGGAGCGGCTGTTCTGCGCAGGCAAGGATGGTTAAAATCGACATCCTTTCGTCAGGAAGTACAATCCATGATTCTTAACATGGCTTATGACGGCGAAGCGTTGTTTGGAACTCACGTTGATGAGGCACTTCAATCCATAAAGAAGGACACTGAGACAGCTAGATCTTTAGGAAACCTTCAATTTCAAAGGCAGAATTTTCGTGGTGCACGCGGACGCGGCACCTCCTCCTCCTCCAATTTTCGAAGGGGTAATAATCAATACAGACCCTATAATCAAGGATCCAACCGATATTCCAATACCCAGCAACAGCAATCGTCCCGACAGCAGGCTTCTAAGTCGTATAGAGGGAAATCCTCATACAGAGGAAACGCATCTAAGAGACAGTGACTCTTTCCGGACATGCATGGTTGGAGGTCGAATCTCTCTGTTCTTTTCTCAATGGTCCTCCATCACAAGGGACCGTTGGGTTTTGGACATTGTGAAGAAAGGACACGCCTTAGAATTCACCAAATTCCCTCCTTCCACACCACCCTCCGGACCACCACCTGCTCACATGAAAGAACTTTTACATCAAGTTCGACTTCTACAGCAGAAGGGAGCTGTAGAAATGGTGCCAGTATCGCAAAGGGGAAAGGGTTTTTATTCCCGTTTCTTTCTGATCACAAAGAAGAACGGGGAGTGGAGGCCCATCCTCGATTTAAGGGCACTAAACAAATACCTAAAGAGCCAATCCTTTCGTATGATGACGCTAGTAGACATCTTGCGTCTACTCTCGCAGGAAGATTTCATGGCAACTATAGATCTCCAGGATGCCTATTTTCATATTCCGATATTACAAAGGCATCGAAGGTTCCTGCGTTTTCGAGTGGGTCAACACGATTACCAATTCAAGGTGTTACCGTTTGGTCTGCGCTCGGCCCCTCGTGTGTTCACGAAGGTACTAGCTCCAGTGATATCATTTCTGCGACTTCAGGGAGTGCAGATTTTTCCATATCTGGACGATTTTCTCCTAAAATCCCAGTCAAGCACTCACCTAGAACAACACATACTTCTGTGCCAGAACGTGTTTCGCTCACTAGGTCTGTCGATAAATGCAGCAAAATCCCAACCTCATCCTGCTCAACAAAGGGATTTTCTGGGAGCAACTCTGGAAACGGTATCAGCAAGAGCGTTTCTTTCCCAAGAGCGTCTGCAAAAGATACTACGGCTGGTGGTGTTAATCAGATCAAAAGAGTCAGTTTCTGTGAGATTGTTAAAATCGTTTCTGGGGATGGCGTCATCCTCCATTGCCTTAGTTCCTCATTGCAGGCTGAGAACACGTCCTATTCAGGAAGCACTGGACGTTCAGTGGCGTCAAGTCACGGGTTCGTTCCACGATATGGTACGTGTCACAGATCAAATGAGGTCAGCGCTCGCATGGTGGACAAATCCAGCCAACCTCACAGAAGGCATGTCTTTTCTGTCGGTGCCGCCGGACAGGACAATCACGACAGACGCCTCATTAGAGGGATGGGGTGCACATTTGGAAGATCTCTCCGTAAAAGGAAGATGGTCAGCACAGCAAAGAACTTGGCACATCAACAGGTTGGAGTTGATGGCAATTTATCTTGCTCTCAAGTCATTTCTGCCCTTGATCCAGGGAGAATCAGTGCTAATACAAACAGACAACACAACCTGTATGCACTATGTCAACAAACAAGGCGGAACAAAATCCCCAAGTCTGTCCAGGTTAGCTCAAAGAATTTGGGACTGGTCTATCAGTCATCAAATCATGATTACAGCAGTACATCTACCAGGAGTAGCCAATATCCTAGCGGATTCCCTAAGCAGGTCCTCCTCGTCGACCCACGAGTGGGAATTACACCAACCCACTCTAGAGAGGATATTCCATATATGGGGTCGTCCACAACTGGATCTTTTTGCTACGCCGGAGAACCGGAAATGCCGGAATTATGCAAGCTGGCATCCCCACAAGGGCTCGCAGGGGAATGCCCTTTTGATCAACTGGTGCAATCTATTTGCGTACGCCTTTCCTCCAATTCCCCTCATACCTCGGGTCCTTTGGAAAATGAAGACAGCCTTACCACCTGATTCTAATAGCCCCAGGCTGGCCCCGACAACCGTGGTTCTCAGAACTGCTTCTGATGTCCCAATGTCAACCAATCCTCCTGCAACAGCGGACAGATCTGCTCACGATGAGCGAAGGGAGAATTTGTCATCCAAATCCCTCCTCACTGAGCTTATCGGCCTGGAACCTGAACACCATGAGTTCGCCCATCTAGACATCCCGCAGGATTGTAGGGATATTTTGGCCCAAGCAAGAGCACCCTCTACAATCAGGACGTACAAGTTCAAATGGAAAAGATTCTGCCACTGGTGTGCTGCTAACGGAGTCCACCCGATACACCCCAGGGCGCACCAATTACTACCTTTTTTCTTGCACCTAGCTAATTCTGGTTTGTCTCACGCAACCCTACGGGTTTTCTTGGCAGCAATTTCCCGTTTTCGGCAGGATGGCTCAAATTCCCTTTGTTCCTCAAGAATAATCCGCCAATTTTTTAAGGGTTTGTTTCGGAAATTCCCGCCAATTCGACGCCCTCCTCCGTTGTGGCATCTTAACGTTGTGTTGGCGCAATTGATGAGACCTCCGTTCGAGCCCATTCACAAGGCCGACCTAAAATATCTAACTTGGAAGGTCACACTACTTCTGGCATTAACGTCTTCACGTCGTGTCAGTGACATTCATGCTTTTACCGTCAAACCTCCGTTCCTGCAGTTCAAACCGGATGCTGTAGTGTTACGCACCAATCCATCATTCATACCCAAGGTGCCTACTGATTTTCATATTAATGAACCAGTAATATTAAAGACCTTCTTTGCCAACCCTCAGACACCTGCAGAGCAAAGATTGCACTCTTTGGACGTGAAGCGATGCCTAAAATTCTACATCAGTAGGACAAGTTCGTTTCGAAAATCCGATCAACTTTTTATAGCATATGGACGTTGTCATAAGGGACGTCAGGTTACTAAGCCGACCATTGCTCGATGGATTTCGGCAGCTATTGCTTTCTGCCACCAAAAGGCAAACAAACCCCTACAGTCTTCAGTGAGAGCGCACTCCACTAGGGCAGTATCATCATCGACTGCCTTATTTGCTGGAGTACCTTTGCAACACATCTGCAGAGCAGCTACGTGGTCGACCAGACACACGTTTACTAAGCACTACTGCTTGGCAACTTTAAGCGAAGAGGACGCTGCAGTAGGACAGGCAGTGCTACGCAATCTTTTTAAATAAGGTGAGCCTCTTCCTCCCGCCTCCATATTGTTTCCATTTATAATTGACATATGATGCATTTATACAATTACAGTTATTCAGTACTGTCATATGCATGAGAAGATTTATTGTCATTATAATTTCAAGGCTCTGTGATCATGGAAACAATGATGATTGTTACTGCTAGCTATTCTATATTCAAGCATGTGAATCTATGAAAGACACCCCAATACTGGAGAAGAACAATTGTTACTTACCTGTAAACAGGTGGTTCTCCAGTATTGGTGTCTTTCATAGATTCACATGCGACCCTCCCTCCTCCCTTCAGAGGCTCTCTTCTCCTCATACACTCTAAGGTCACTTTGGTGCTACGAAAATCTGAGGTGAGAAGCTCTGAGGAGAAGGTTCTGAGAGGAGCTGGCGCCTGATTGGCCGTAGTTTGGACTAACATAATGACAGAGATAGACTACGAATGTCTTTTTTCTCTTTCCATGTATCTCTATGGAAATTTCATATAGGGACATTTTTGATGTTATTACTTACTTATATCTCTGTTTTATATGATTACTTATGTATATGTATATATATATATATATATTATGGCTCTATATATTGCTATATTATTTACCGTGGGACTCCCACTCCGACGACGGGGAATATTCAAGCATGTGAATCTATGAAAGACACCAATACTGGAGAACCACCTGTTTACAGGTAAGTAACAATTGTTCGTCTCCTCCCTTTGTGATTTCAAGCCATAGCATATTTGTGTTTTTTGAGGGGGTGTTAATGGTGTACCTTAATCTAGAAGTCTCGGTTGGAGAATTGCACTGTGAGTAACGTTTTTCTCTTCCCTCTTATGATAGTTTTTCAAGAGCTTTGAAGTAAATGTTACATCTCCCTTTGTCTTTTAATATGTCCGCTAGTGGGAATGTAAAGTGTTGGTGATCATGAAGTCACTGTTGTCTCTGACTCTGTGCTGTAACATTGGGCTATGCCGATTAAATCATGTGATGACTGTAGTTTATCTGTCTCTGCTTTAGGGCAGTCTTAAAGCGTCTAGGAGGACTGTTCCTACCTTCTCAAGCTGAATGCCCCATGGAAAGTGAATCTCACACCCTCTCTCAAGCGGTGCTCGCCTCGGTAAGTGTTACTTACTTGATCCCCCTTCTTAAAGAATCCGTACATCAGCAGTCTTCTGTATGCTACGAGGCCCCCCAGCTATCTCAGATGTCATAGAAGTGCATCAACTTCACCCTTCTTTCTTGTAGACCTATCTCTTCTCACTGAAGAGGCACACTATATGGAGTCGGTCACACCCAACAAATGTTTTTATGCATTTGTATTTTCCAGACACTTTTATAAAAGATAAAGCACTTACCTAAAAGAAATACATTCATGAATGCATTTGAAGATTTGGTGTATTGCAGTTACATTTCACAAAGACTGGACATTTTATGAATGTCCTTTAACTGTGTAAAATGTTAGTGGCAGTATCCAGTAAAGAGAAGCCCTGCCATATTGTGGGGGGTCCAAAGGAAGATCTTCAGAAAGAGAACTACTTTTCTGTCTTTGCTGTGTAATACCATGAATTAAGAATGTCTTTACACAATATTACTGTCATTTTAATGAATTCCTCATGGGATTCGCCTAAGCTGGCACCAGTATAATGGTTGGCTAGGATCGGCTCTGTTTACACAATAGGACCTAATTCACTCCTACTCCATTTCTTATTGAGGCAAACCCAACCCTTAACGTTCCTAGCAGTCCGTTGTTTGGTGTGCCTATCTTGTACATAATAGTGTTCCTAATTGTTACGCTTTTTGAAAGAACAAGAGTGATAGTATCACTCTTTTTAGTTTTCACAGCACCAAGATTCAAGAATTTTCAAAAGTGACCTGTGTTTGATTAATCAATATAAAAGTAAACCACAAAATAAACTAATAGATGCACGGAGGCAGTAGGATTGAGTAGAGTAATGCACACAGAAAACACTTGCCAGTGGCTTGCAGTCAGGGAACAGACATTAAGAGCACATTGAGAGAACACACCATCTCTTATCTTATTTCTGATTATGCTGCTTTTTCAAATTTTAAACGGATACTCTACTCTCTAGAAACTTGTGTGTGACAATACCCCACCTTCAAACTCACTTGAGGCAAGACCGCATTCAGATACTGTTTTGACACACGAAGGAAACAGTTTTGAGTAGTAGTTGTTGCTTTCTGTTTCCCCACTCTTCGAGTTTTCCATTTCTCCAATCCGTGAACTCCTCTGCAGGGTCTCTCTTCTTTTCTCTGTTCCTGTCTTGTGGGACCTCCTATTTTCTCGTAATGACTTCTACTCTGTTAACCGGGACTCCTTCAGCTTTCTCTTTTGTCTTCTTTTGATACTTTCTCCCCTTCTGTCTCTAATGCCTCTAAATCTCTGTGGTTCTCCTCTGAAGCTCCCTGATGTTCCTTGTCTGCATCGCATACGCGTCCATCTCGACGGTTTATGTGTGTGTACTGTTAGGGGTTATATTCATATGTTTCCATAGTGCTGACAGTTTCTGGCGTTTAGACTTTAAACAGCTACAAACAAAAGACTCCGCAAAACTGACAGAAGCTAGGGATTTTCAAAGAGAAATTTCCTGCAGAAATGTAGATGTTAGAGTCTTCTTTCACAACGCTTTGGAGATCAATGCAAAATTAACACCTGAAACGGTTGGTGATTATCCTATAAGCGTATCACCTATAAACATATGGATGAGAAGTATACTTATGGTGTGCATCTCGACGACCTGCTAGGAGTGTAGCTCTTAACACTTCATCCGGTGCCTGGGGCCTGATAAATCTAGATATTTGAGTCAAATTGTTCGTGTTTTGAATAGAATCCATTAATTGAAATCCATCCTTTTCTGTAGGAGTGTGTTCTTTGTGCCACTGTGGACACTGGTATTGCTGCTGGAGTATGCATTCACTGAAGTCTTCAATAATCTAAGAATAAACTAATATTGTTGGCCCTGCCAGTTTCTTCTATAAATGGCTGGAACCTTATTACAGGCAATATTTAAATGCCGTTGTATTAGCCAATTCACTTTATATTCCATGGAAAGGAAAAGATCCAGTCTAACAACAATGTTCTCCTAGGGTCTGCACAATTAATGAAAGGTAAAAAAAAAACCTTGTGTTTTTACCTCTTAAATTGGACTCTGCACGGTTGAATGAGAAATAACATGGGGTTTCAGTTTAACTGCATGATGAACCTGCATGTTTTCCTCCTTTTGACCTGTTAAATCTGAAATCGGGACCTAATCTTGTCCAGGTTACTTGCAGGCAGATCATGAAGAAATTTGTTAAGAGAAAAAGCTTGAGTTACCTTACTCTTAATCTGAAACCTACGGCTAAAATCGTTTGCTCCAAATGTGAGATTTCCAGTGCACCACTGAACGAAGGCTAAATGTTTTATTTTGGTAAATGTGTGGGACACAACTGATTTAGTGGATAACTTGTTGTAGTCTTTCTAGAGAGAAAGAGAGAATTTTGGACCTAGCAGAAATAGCTGTGCTTTGTATTTTAGACCAAGTTATATAATTCTAATCTGTAATGTAATATCCTTTTAATAGGTAGTGAGGGGAATGAAAAAGATTAATGCGTAATATAGACTGCTCCAAAGAATGGCACATGGGTCCACATATCTCTATAGATAAGTCTTCACTGATGTCCTTGAACATTGAACAGTATTGCCTATTTATGGTATTTTGTGCTGTTTTGTTTATCAAGAGGTTTCCTAGGGCATTGCATGTTGCATTTCATTTACTTCAGAGTGCTTGAAAGTGTTACAGATTTTGAGCTCTCTGTGTTAGCAAAGACCAGTCTTGGCTGGAGGGCCCCATTTTACTTAATTAATCACAGACTTTGGGTATAAGCCCTTCAGTTAAAAGAGAGCCAGTTTTTGAGACGTACCTGAAACATATAATTTGTCGTTTGCCTTCTAAGTTGGATTCACTGCATTCTACAGTTTGGAGCTCTGATCTCCCAATGCCATTCCTCCTTGTTAGATTGAAATCAACAATCTTTGTGAGATTAAATGTGCAGACTCGGATTTCAAGGTCCTGCTGAGAGTGTAGTGTGGGTGAATCATTATAAACCTTTTCCTCAGTAGTCCTTGTGGGTGGTGTAGCAAACTTCAAAGTTTGTTATTTCCCATTAGGAACTGTGAACAAGTGGCCCATAATCACCTTGTGGCTTTGCAAGGGGGAGATAGTGAGACAGACTGGGTCTTTTCAGGGAAATCTGACATATGAAACACACACAAGTTGATGAGAGAAATGCATGCAATAAGTCTAACCACTGGCAATCACTTGGGGTAACATTCCAACACATTGTTCTTTTGCCCAGCCATATGCAAATTAGTCTTGACCCTGCTCCAATAGGAACAGTCCAGCTCAAACCACCAGGTCATCTCCTCTCGGAGCCAGACCATAAGCAACCTAAAACCATTTCCGTCTTGACTGGGAAACATCAGTTAGGTGTAGATTGGTTACAGTAGCACAGTGAGCATGAAACCCATGTCTGGGCATACCCTTGCCAATTAAGGTGGTACCTCAAATGCACACAAGTTGATGAAAGAATAGTTATGCTATTACTGCCGAAGTCTGAAGACTCCATCGTTCCCAAAGTCGGAACCCGTATTGGCATGGAGGTCACATCTGCCATTCCTGTGCCCCTTTTATATCAAGCCTAGGGAGGCCATTATTGCTGAAGAAAGAAGCAGTTCTGTGAGCCTCTGCGTTGTTATCTCCTATTTGCCAGATTACACACAGTTCAGAAGGCCTTGTTGCAAGAGCAAGATAGCTGTGTGCAACCATCCTTTACCACACAAACTGCAGCAGTAGAGCACATGTACCCTTTGGGGCCTAAGACTGTAAGTTGAGGGGGTCTTGGCTTGGCTGCGAATGGAGATGGCCGCATCTTATCTGAGCTGCGCTCGGCTGAAGAATTAACACCAACATCCGTCATCCATCCACCCTCTTAGGTGTTTACTGGTGACAACAAACACCGAGGAAGAAGAAAGAACATACCAGCAGCCATCTGGTGCCGGAGATCATCCCTCAGGCAGAGGAGTCAGCCCAAGTCGACTCAGATTCCTGGCAGTGCGGGGCTGTAGCAGGACCTGGTTTGACTGAGGCCTGAGGAGACGCTAGCCGTGTGACTGAGTGCAGCAGGGGATCCCCCCGCCAAAGGGGATTAAAGCGGATCGACCGCACACTGACGAGTAATCCACCTGGATCAGCCATGCTTGGCCCAGGACTGGGGGCTAGCTCCTGAATACCAACATAGTGAAAAAGGGGGCCAACGGTAGAGACTGGCTCCCACTCTAATACCCCCTGCTTCTCCACCCCCCTCCTCCAGAGGCAAATAGAAGGAGCAGCGGAGAGCCCCCACGGCACAGAATAAGCGAGGGTAGCATCCCCTATTTAGATCGGGAGCTGAGGGCCACCCAACCGGAGACATCAGCTGACAGGATGGTAAAGTCTAAAAACATTGGGGTTCCCCAGATGAATAAGATGGACAACTACGCAGTCCCAAAGCCTCCCACTGTGTCGGAGGGAGGGTTGGCGGAGGAGCCTTCACTGCGAGCGATTATGGCGGCGAAAGTGAAAGGTATGCTGGAGCCCAAAATAGATGCCGTGACCATCGAAGTCAACCTGACTGGTGCAGACCTTCATAAGTTATCAAAAAAAGACACAATGGCCAAGCCAGAAATTGCCCAACTCAAGTCCACAACGAAACGACTGAAATCACAATTCCAGACACTGATCCAACAAGCCACGATGATGGCGGCCAAGTTGGAGGTTCAAGAAGGGAGGGCATTCAGAAATAAAATCAGGGTGGTGGGGGTCCTGGGGGGAGAGGGCCCTAGTGTTGACCTTTTTATGGAAGACTTTATTTTGAACAAACTATAACTAAAGAGAGACTCCAAATTCTTTTCGACTGAACGGGCACATCGAGCCCCAGTTCTCCCACCAAGACCGGGAGTTCAATGGACAATAATTGCAAAGGTCTTCAGCTTTCTGAGACCAAGATGCGATCCTTCAAGAAGCCAAACCAAAAGGGGACCTACAAATTGAGAACACCCAGATCGTTTTTTTCCAAACTTTACGTTACAAGTGCAAAGCCAAAGCTTTGAGGCAGTAAAGATGGAGCTTAGGGAACGAGAACTCAAATATATGATGCTTTTCCCGGCAAAATTGTGAGTAATAGCAGAGGGCAAGATGTGGCACTTTGCTTTCCCAAAGGAGGCATGAGAGTGGCTGGAGGGCAGGCGGTCAATGAACCGGAGCAGGGTCCGGGGCGCGGCCATGTTCAATTGAGCCTCGAGAAGCCTGTGGAACGGCTGGTGCAATAGGCAGAAGAAGAGGCCCCAGAGACTGAGCAAGGCACAGGTGAGGACGGTACGCACTAAGGAGTAGTGCCCTCCCAAAGGTAAAAGAAATGGGACTGGGACTAGAGGTGAGCCATAATGGAACCACAAGAGTAATGAGCCGACACGGCTGAGAAGCGAGATTGCAACAGGGACTACGAACACATGACTGAAGGTCAATTTATCCATGTTAAAAAGCGGATTTCCAATTATGCTTATTCACACAGGGGTTTGATACAAGTATTTCTTCTTTTTCTCTTCTTCTCTCCTTTCTTCTTTCCTTATATTCACACTGAGGTGGCGAGACACCTCCTCGTATAGTTGTTGTATGCAAGTTCTGGAGCACCAGGTGTTCTGCAGGATGGGGTTGCCGCAACCTAGTCTGCAGGGTAGGGGGGGGGGTGTGGGGGGGGGGGGTAATGGTAATTGTGTTAAGTTACATGTTGATGATGCCATTCTACATGCAGAAGTGAGTGCTTAGAGGGGTAACAAGTGGAACAACCTACGACCTAAGTGCGAAGAGGGTACCTTAGATAGGCGGACTATGGAAACCCAACAAAAGGGCTGGTCTGGGGACAATCTTACAGATTGTACCCGGTGTAGGAAGGTGGAATCTGACTGCATGGTTACCCCCACTTTTTTCCTGGTGTTTTGCTGGTTTTCAACGTAGTCTGACTGGATCCTGCTAATCAGGACCTCAGTCTATCTGCTTTCTCCCTAAATTGGTTGTTCATGTACTTTAGGTACACTCCACAATGGATTCTGAGGTATCAGGGTCTGCAGCATGTATTATGCCACCCCTGGGAGACCATTCAAAATGACACAACAGGTCTGCTACAGCAGCCTGTGTAAGGTGGTGCATGCACCCCTTACTTAGATATAGGTTCACTATATCTACTCCATATCACTGCACATATAAACCTATCAGTCACCCCTATGGCAGGCCTTATCAATCCTGAAGGCTGGGTGCTGGGTTTTATGTGAGAGGGTGCACCTGCATGAGCAGAGCCCCTCTGCAGCCTTCGTAACCTCTATTCCGGGGTTGTTTGTGATGCAGCCAACCATATATACTTAAGTGCATTATTACCTCGCGGTAAATGCTAACTTTAAAACGGCTGCATGGAAACATGTTGTGTTTGGTGTCAATCACCTTTGAATCATACCTCCACACCAGTAACTGGTGTGGGAGGTATGATTCCACCCTCCTAGAGGGAGAAATATGACAACACCGGTACACCCGGTACCAGCTTTCTTGACCCTGGCATCACAAAATGGATGCTTCCAGCCACAGACACGAGTTTGCCCTCCTGCTGCTGGACAAAACTCTGGCAGGGAAGGCTGGACAATAGGTTTCCTGTCACAGGGTGGTGTGACCACCTCCCAGACAGGCTTTAGTGTATTGGGGCTGGGTGGGTGCACCCAGAGTGCTATGATGTCTGCAGTGGGGTCACATTTGGTGTCCCTGTGCATAGTCCAGCTCAAACTGGTTGCAGGAGCCATTTTCTCCTGCTCTGGCGCGAAACTGGACAAAGGACATGGGTGTAGCCACCCCTCTGTCCTGACCCTCCCATAGGTGGGTCCCCAGAGTTTGTCCCACCCCTTCCTTGGGTATAAAGTAGGAACCCCTGACTACAGGAGTTTAGATTTTCCTGGATGAAACTCCGCTACAGAAACCAAGTACTTTGGCTATCTACACTACGCTGGATTACTGAAGAATCTCCCTTGGCTTAAAGGAGTTACTCCCCTGCAAGGCAGGCACCTTAAACGCATCTGACCGGTTTGCATCTCCCGAGCTCCTGAGGACTCCGAAGATTTCTGCAACACAGGAGGTGGGTTCCCAAGTGTCCCCAAGGTCGACGAGTGCTCTCAGCAAACCTGAGACCCGCAGCCCTCGTTGGGACTGTGCAACCCGTACCCCTGTGCACCGTGTCCATTTGCAGCAGCATATGCTTTTTGGCGATCTTTGAAGCTGTGCTTTTTTGCTACTTGTAGTCCAGACCCCGAGCAGTGTTTCCACTAAAGGTTTCCGGCCTACACTCCACGAGTGTTCCGTGGGCTAGTATTTTGTGATTCAGCTCGAGGTCCCTTCGCGATCCCTGGTCCGTCGACCTGTGGGTCCCTGAGAAGGGAACTTCACCTTTCAGTGGGCTTTTCTGGTTACTCCAGATGTGCCCGGACTCTCCATTGCTTGGGGAGTCCCCAGGACCTTGCTGGTCCTCACCGAAGCATCTTTTCTCTGACCGCGTGGGTTGCAGCTGCCAAGGCTTGTTGGTGTTCAATTCGGACACTGACCCCCCAGCACTCCACATCCTTCGTAGGACAGCTCACCTGCGGTCTTTGGTCCTCGTCGACGTCTCCTGGTCCCCGTGGCTGCAGAGTCAAGCTTCACCTCTTCTCACCTGAAACACCCGACATCGGTGGGCATTCGTCTATCATGCCCCTTGTCAGTGTGAAGTGACCCAGACTCTGTCCCCTCTTGCTTCCAGGTTCTTCTCCGCTCCGATCCAGGCTTGGATCACATCGGACACTTCTCATCTTCCCGGCAGCAGCACGCCATTGAAATCAACGAGCGTTTCTGACACCACTTGACCCCTATGCACCCGGCTCTCCTCGGATAGTTAACACGAGTACCTTGGTACTTTCTAAGGTGCTGGCCTTAGAAACTTCTATGTTCCAAAGGGTTTGCTTGAAGTCCTCTCCTAAGTGTCCTTAATCTTTAAAATTCCAACCGCGACTTTCCCATAGAGTTGTACGGAGCTCGCTTCTGTGTTCTCACACTGCACCTGTCCTCCGTGGGTCCCCTGTGTCACTACTTTGGGTGGTTCCTTGGGGTCCCAGCGATTCTAAATGCTCTAGGCACTGTGTCTAGTCAAGTCGTAGTTGTTATACCACTTTCTTACTATATTGTTTAGTCTCCCCCTGTAGCCTACTGTGTATTGTGTTATTTACTGTCGTTCTAGTGCTTTAATATTGTGTACCTTGTTCTCTAACCTCATAAAAAGGTTAGTACAGAGTGTTTAGTAATAAATACATATATATTCCATGTGTGGTTCTCCTTTCATTTGGTCATTCAGGAGGTTATAAACTGGTAAACCAAGCTGCTTTACATTCCTTTGAGACTTAGCCTGAAGGCTACTCTCCATAGCTACCACTAGGATAGCTTTCAATAAAGGTTGTCTTTAACCTAATCATCAATAAGGGTCGTTTGGACTGGTGCAAGGTGCGCACTATAAATAGTGGACAGCATATACCAGGCTCACAGGCGGGACAAAAGGCAATGATGACCCCACTGAAAGTGTGGTACTGCAACATAAATGGACTAAATAGTAAACTCAAAAGATCAGTGGTTCTACAGTATATTAAGACATGCTTCGGATATTGTCCCCCGAGAAGACACGCATTTACTGGGTAACCGTTGTAAAACACTGGACAAATTCAGTTACACTCTGATAGCGCACGCTGGGTGCACGACTGGATGAAGAAGGGCGGGAGTGCTTTGTAGGCGATCGTTCCCCTTTGTACAAGGGAATACCTGGACCGATCCTTCGCGACAGTTTGTTTTTTGCGGTGAGTGGCAGATAGGAGGGGAGCAATCTTAATTTCTGTTCATTTTATGCCCCACCAGGTTTACCAACCACCACACTAAAGGCACTGGGTCCATTACTTCTTGATCTTCCGGAGGGTCATCTGATGCTGGGAAGAGACATGAAAAACGTCCTCTCTATAGAGGTGGATGTGGCAGGGAGAGCGCCATTCGGGAGGAGGTTGTGATAATTGGGGTGGGGGGGAGCTTTCTCAGTGCTATGCATTTAGGCGACATATGGCAACACCAACATCCCACCACTAAGCAATGCATTCATATGTCAGTAGTGCACCAAGGCTTCTCCAGGCTGGACTATCTCATCACACAACTGCAGGGCTTGGGGGAGTTAGTAGGAGCAATTCATATGGCTAGAGGACACCAGAAAGGACTATGTCCTACCACCATGAATAGAATTTAAAGACCTATTTTTCACCGAAAATGTAGGCTCGGTGGCCTCCAGTGCAACACTCTGGGAGGCGTTTAAGACAGTGATCGGAGATCAGGCCCAAGCTTGGGTGGGGGGCATGAAGAAAGAAAAACAATTCCAAGCCCATAACCTAGAGCAGGACATTTTAACTCATGAATACCAGATGAGAGATGAAAACATGAGACTGGAGGACATTACGCACAGACTGAGGCTGCGCCAAAAAAATTACTAGAGTTGCTGAAAGATAGTTTCAGGGCACCGGCCTTGACTACTCAGCACAGACTATACATGCAGGGAACAAGGCAAGTGGCCTGGTTAGATAAGAAAAAGGTGAGTGGCAGATGGGTCTCTAGGATAGTAGATGAGGCAGGGTATAAACGTGATTCGGGGAAAGAGGTGGCGGAGGCATGTGCCACCTACTACAAGGAATTATACAAGTCTTCCTCCAAAATGACAGAGCAAGATTGCAGTGAATTCCTGCGTAACTGCAACGGTCAGAAGAAGATAGGGTGGAGGGGGAGTTAAAGGTAGAGGAGGTGGTTGTGGCGTCAAGCTTCCCGCAGTTCTGTAAGGCAATGGGACCCAATGGCCTTCCTTTAGAGATGTACAAATGCATGTTGGGCGAAACGGTTGAACATCTCCTGGGCATGCTGTCAGAGGCCAAGATAGCTGGTGTCCTTCCTCCTGACCGGAGAACAGCTGTAATAGCAATAATTCCTAATGAGGGCAATACCCCATCTGAATGTGTGTCTTACAGACCAATCTCCCTGCTCAACTATGGAGTCAAAGTCCTGGCTAAAATCTTGTCCTCATGATTATGCAGGGTGATCACCTCCCTCATGCACCTGGACCATTCTGGATTCATGCCGCATAGAGGCACTAGATTTACCCTAGACAGGCTGTTTGGTGTTCTGCAAATCGCGGAGACGAGCCTGGCCGGTCAGGCAGCCCTCCTGTCATTAGATGCCAGGATGGCTTTTGACAGTGTGGAGTGGAACTACTTCTTCTCGGTACTGGGCCGGTTTGGTTTCGGTCCCAAATTCATCGGATGGGTAAAACTACTTCTACTGACAACCATAAGCCAGAGTGAGATGTTCCCTATTCACGAACGAGACTAGGATGTCCCCTGTCCCCAATTTTGTTCGCTCTGGCACACCGCTAATTTGTGGAGTCTCAGTGGGGGAGGAATGGGAAGAGCACATCTCGCTACATGCGGAGGATATCTTACTATACGTCAGAGACAATCAGTAGGTAGGATACTACAGATTTTCCGTATTTACAGGAATAACTCAGGCTACCATATCAACTGGGACAAATACCTTTTCTTCCCCTTCTCGGGTGGAATCCCTAGCTTGACCTCTAGATGTAAAGTACCAATCGAAGGAGCAAGATTTTAAGTACTTGGGGATCTATATAACAAGGGGTCCCCTGGAGTTCTATCAGTGTAACCTGGGTTCCCAACTGGACAGACTCATGGCAGACGCTAAACACTGGTGGACTAGCCACTTACCCTCATGGGGCAGGCTGCCCCATTTAAAATGAGGACCTTTCTCATTTACTTTACGCCTTGCTAAAAACGCTTTATGAGATCCTGCCACTCTTCTATTGGAGGGTGGAGACCGAGCTACGATCCCTGTTATGGAGTGGGGGTGTGCCACCCATAGCTCTACTCAAACTTCTGTGGAGAGTCTATGATGGGGGCTGGTGTTGCCTGAAATTCGGATCTACCATTGGGCCACCCAGCTGGTCAAAGTAAATGAATAGGTATTTGGGGACGAAGCGGAGCCGGCCTAGAGGGAGGATAGAATTGCCATGGGCTCCAGGAGCTACCAATACCAACAAAGAAATCCTTGGGTCTGCAAAGAACTAAACAAGCATGCAAAGTGACGCGCAAAATCACACAGGAGAACCTGTGGGATGATCCCTTTCAGGACGAAATCCTTCACCCACCATAGGTGGCATGCTTCATCATTTGGGTTTCTCCTCTTGGTGAGAATTCCTAGTCTCGCCAAGGGCTACAACTCCCTCTCTAAGAGGAAGGAGTTCAGGGATGTTTTTGTATTCCTACTCTGCCGAGGTTATACTAAATCCAAAAGTTGAGAGACAAAGGCCAGTCAGGTGAGGGTGCAGTGCAACTAAGAAAAAACTGTGAAGGGAGTGATCTTAAAACTAACTGGAACAAAAGGGTAACTTTTAATGACTTGTTCTTGCTGACAGGATTAAAAAAACAGTGCACCTGCAGTATGGATTTAAAACTGCATGTGTGAGACGAAGGGGTCTTTTGACCCCTTCGTCTCATTCATGCCTTTTTTTTCTTAGTGTTTTCTTAGTTGCGCTGCGCCCTCACCCGACTCATCTTTTGGATTTTTTATATCCTCAGCAGAGTAGGAATACAAAAACATCCCTGAGTTCCTTCCTTATGATCTGCCTAACTGAATAGAGCAGGTCAACTCTGTCTTACAGACATGGTGCTCTGCCGTGTTCGGTCCTAAATGAGGTCCTATGTTCCTAGCATTTTGTTAGACCACTTTCTAATTGTTGCTGTTCATCGACTAGTTCGTATTCTATGTATAATAAAGTATTTTATGATTAAGGATATCCTGAGTGGCAGGCAGTTGGCATGCTCCTTGTATTGTAGTTCAGCACTATTTATGCCCTGAATAATTATTTAGTAGAAGCTCTTACGTCTTGTACTTAATAAGAAAGTCCTGTTTCTTTTTCTTTTTATTATTGCTTGTATACAATGCTGTGCAGCAAGTTGTTTATGCTGTATTAGTTTTGTCTCAATTTATTTTTATTTATCACAGTTTCACTTATATTACATAAACCTGGGACTTTCCACCCTTGAGATGATCTCGATTTTCTCATTTCCTCAGTATTGTAAAATAGTGTACATAAAAGCCTCACTCTAGCCATGGCTCTACACAATTGAGTCAGACCTAGAAGTACCTTGTCTTGAAACATCATGTCTCTTGTTTGCATAGAGAATTTAAGCACGTTCTTCAGAGTACCGAGTAACAGATATATGGTCTAAAAGAAAATTGTATTATACTCCATACCATATGATTATAACACTTGAGAAGGCACTTTTTGGAAGGAGTACATCATACTCTGGGAAAAGTGTTGAAATAGGAACTGAAAGATGAACCCAGGTGTACCCTATAACATACATCATCTGGCCTAGACACCAATAGATATATAATTGTATTTTTTTGAATTGGTCTTTCTATAGCCAAAGGACACTGTTGCAAAGTCATCCTGTGCCCTGGGCATCCCCATTTCTTTTTTTTTCGTTGACAGGTACTGGTGGAAACTGATTCTACTGTCCCTGGGCTCTGCCTTACCAGGCCCAGGGCCAGTGCTATGCTGAAAACACTTAGAATACAGAGAAAACACCTACACACAATAGGCTAAACTTTAGGTTAGGGTACCCCTCTGATTGGCAAGGCCTACCCTACAAGTCCCTAAGACATAATAGGGCAGCTGTTTTAAAACTACCATCTGATAGAGACAGTAAGTTGTAGATTCCTCACCTTAGAATTTGCCCCAGGCGTCAGTCTGGATCCGAAGATTTTTTTCTTCAGCAAAACCCCTGCGCGTCGGTAAGTGGCGCTGGTTGACTCCGTGTCTGTTTTTTTTTTTTTTAACACTTTATTTTTTATTGAACATATATAAAAAAAAGCACATGTTCATGTAAGGACATTCATCTTTGGTAAGCACATCGGAGATTTCAAATTATCTTGAAGAGGTCACATTGTCTAAGGTACAGGTGTCCTATAATATCAGAAGTCCGTGGGTCTACAACAGTCTACCTGAAGCACGAGAACAACACACCAGCAAAATTCAGATATGCAAAAGTCCTTCTAAAAGGGACCAAGTCCCGTCACCCACCGAAGTGGCATGCTTCATCATCTGGGACCTCCCTTAACCGCACCTGGTGCAGTTAAACAGCTACGACTCCTTTATTTACTGTAAAAAGGAGGAGCTCAAGGATGTTTTAATTGATGTAACATGGAGGATAGAAATCACTTTTTCACATTTTTACACTTTGCAGTAGTGTTATAATACGGTCCTGAAGAAAGCCACTGTCATTTTGTTTAGACACTAGTTGGCTGAAACATGTAGACCCTAGAGGACGTGTTCCTACAATATTTGTGTACACGGTTTCCTCCAAACTCTCTGCTTTTTTATTTTGATACCACTGGATATCGAATAAAAATATTTTTCTATTGGTAATCAATTTTAAACCACTTTTCCAATTTCACACACTGCACTAGCTTCACCACACTTTTGGCAGCCTTTTTCACCAGGAGATTTCTATCCTCCATGTTACATCAATTAAAACATCCTTGAGCTCCTCCTTTTTACAGTAAATAAAGGAGTCGTAGCTCTTTAACTGCACCAGGTGCGGTTAAGGGAGGTCCCAGATGATGAAGCATGCCACTTCGGTGGGTGATGGGACTTGGTCCCTTTTAGAAGGACTTTTGCATATCTGAATTTTGCTGGTGTGTTGTTCCCGTGCTTCAGGTAGACTGTTGTAGACCCGCGGACTTCTGTGTTGTTTAAGTCTCAGTTATTTGGGGATTTGTCCGCGCAGGTATTTAAATTCCCTTAGACCCTCTAACTAATTGTGTTTTTCGGTCCTATAATATCAGCCAAGAGGTACAATGAAAAACACAATGCAGGTCTACGTCCGTCCATCTGATTCTCCCTTTACAAATGGCCCTCAGCATTCGCTAATATATCGTAAATCAGGGCAATCGCCATCTGCAACAGAAAGCGCTGTTTTGACAACAAATAAGAGAAAACGTAGATCAACAATATCCTATTAAGTTTCCTCTTTCTCCCTAAGGTGTATTTTATACAATCTATCCTATACCCATGGGGACTATCCCAGAGTTCGATTGGGAGGCAGAGGAGTTGGGCAATTTCTCAATATCGGTCTTATATGGGCCCCAGAAATCCTTTGGGCGAGCTGTGCTGGGCAATAGACTAGAGTAAATCTTGCTGTGTGTATTACAATGAGCTAGGCTATTCAGCCAGCTCTGCAACGAGGGGGAGACTTTGCGGCCCCAATGCGGCGCTATCTCTAGTTTTGCTAGGAGAAAGCCAAGCGAAGCCAGCTTCCTGACTGTTTTAGGAAAATTAATCATGTAACTCATCAGTGCAACTTCCGGCAGAAGAGCAAGTGTGAGTCCAAGAATCTCCCCTAGTGTTTCATGCACCTGTACCCAATAGGAGTGTATGTGGGGGCATGTCCAAGTTAAGTGAGCAAAATCTGCGAACTGAGCGCCACATTTCCTGCATGTATGGGGCCTGTCCGGGTCAATTTTATGCAATGTGGCAGGTGTCATATATATTCTTCAGAGAAATTTAAAGTGTAATAATTTATGGCGACTATTGAACGAAATGTCCTTTGTTGCTTTACAGCATGCAGCCCACTGGTCATCTAAAATTGGACGCACTAAATAGGCCTCCCACAGGGACCGGTGAAATGCACCGTTTATAAAGTTTGGAAATTAAATGTGTTCCACTCTTATTCTCAATCAGTAGGGACAATGGTTCGAAGGAGACAGGGTCCAGTGGGAATCCAATTATTGTAGCTCTTAATGCCGAATATAGTCTCTGTAGGATGAATTTGTCCATGAACGTGGCTTCTTGGAAGCGAGTGTCCTCAGTAGCCGAGAAGACATGCCCGCCTGGATACAAATCTCCTACTGTGTTAATATCGAATTTAGTCAATGTACGTTGTACCAGTCTCTCTCCCGTAATGGGAAGCCAGTGTGCATTTGGCAGCGGAAGGGCAGAGGAATATAAAACTGCAGTGCCCCTGTAGCAAGTGAGCCTGTTCCAAGCCCAGCTGGTGGTTGATACCGTTTGTATGTCTGCTGGATCCCTGCGCTCACCCTTGGGTAAAACAGCTGCTAATCTCTCCGGGAGGACGAAGTCGGCCTCCGGTCGCAAAAAAGGGATCCTAGCATCCGGGTGGTACCAGGCAAAAGCATAACTGCACTGTGCAATTAAATAATATAGATAAAAGTCCGGAACCCCAAAACCACCCCTATCATACGGTAATGTAAGGATCGCCCATCGTACACGCGGTCTCCCACCTCCCCATACTAAACTGATAAGGTGCGATCGCAGCGTTCGAAAGAAACTGTGTGTAAGGGGCATGGGGATATTATTAAAAAGATATGCAAAATTGGGCAGGACCATCATTTTAATTATAGCGATTCTGCCTGCCATGGACAAAGGGAGTCGCAACCACTTCTCCACCTGGGTCTCCAACCTTGCCACCGCCGCACCATAATTAAGGCGCAAAATCTGGTCCGGATCTAAGTGTATATGTATACCTAGATATTTGACAGAATCCGAGCACCATTCCAGTGGGAACTCAGATTCCCAAGGGATCGTACTGCTAGTCAAGGGAAAAATAATCGATTTGTGCCAATTAAAACCCAAACCTGAGTGTCGCCAGAAGCGAAGGGTTTCCTGGATGAGCGGAGCGAGGTTAAGTTGTGGTTTTCTGACATATAGAATAGTGTTGTCAGCGTATAATGAGGCCAGAAGGGGACCTGTGCGAAATTGCAACCCTCTATGAAGATGACGCTCCTGAAAGTGTCGTATCTGAGGGTCCATGGCCTAAATGAACAGGAGGGGCGACAGAGGACAGCCTTGACACGTGCCTCGAGTGAGCGGGAATGATCCTGAAAGAGTGCCATTTATGCGAAGCCTTGCAGTGGGGCGACTATATAATAATCCTACCGTAGCTATGAAACCTGCTGGCATACCCATCCGACGCATTATGGATAAAAAGAAGGGCCACTCGAGCGTGTCAAAGGCCTTCTCTGTGTCTAATAGAATAGCCGCGGCCGGAGTTTCAGGATTGATCCTAGGCAACACTGCAAACAAGGTCCTCAAATTAAGGGAAGTTGAGCGATGTGGGACGAAGCCTGATTGCACTGGAGAGATAATGAACTCCATTAGCTGTGACAGCCTGTTGGCAACTATTTTAGCTAATATTTTATAATCTATATTTAAAAGCGAGAGGGGACTATATGATCTGCAGAGGGAAGGGTCTTTACCAGGCTTCGGCAGCAGAATTATAGCTGCCTCGCTTAACGTAGGAGGCCAGGTTTGCTTTTCTAGGGCATCAGCATATACCTCAATCAATTTCGGCGTCAGCAGGTCAGAGAAGGCCTTATAAAAATCTCCTGTGAATCCATCGAACCCTGGGGCGGATGAGCCACAGAGTACTTTTATCGCCCCACACACTTCAGTCTCTGTAATTGGCTCTGCCATAAATTCCTGCATGGTCTTTTCCAGATACACTAAGGCGATCTCTGATAGATAATCCTCCTGTGCGGACGTGTCCACACTGTGTCTGTTTGTGTACAATGAAGTGTAGTAAGATAGGAATTCGTCTCTGATGTCTGTGTGAGACGTAAGTAATGTCCCCTCTTTGTTACGGACCTCCGTGATGCAGGTTTTACTGTAGGGTGGCCTAAAGGTCTGAGCCAGTGTGCAGCCTGGACGATCGCCCTCTCCGTATCTACGAGCTGTTTGATATTTACCTAAACACAGGATTTCGCGGTCTGCCGTGCCTCGGTATTCTGACAAGAGGGTTAATCTCCTAGTGTGCAGTGCGTCCGTAGCTGCGAGGCGTGCCTCATTGTCCAGAGCTGTCAGGTCACTCTCTAATCTAGCCAGAGTTGTACGTACTGCCTTTAGCACCCCAGCGTGCTTAGAGATACATACCCCTCGAATGTAAGCCTTGAACCCTTCCCACAGCACTGCCCAGGAGTCCACAGACCCAGTGTTAATAGTGAAATAATCCTCAATCTCTTCCCGGACCTCGTGACAAAACAAGTCGTCTAGAAGAGCGCGTCCGGGAAAGCGCCACTGTCTCTCAAACCCCTCAGGACGTGGGACTCTGAGACAGAGCTGAACTGGGGAATGATCTGAATATGTTCTGGGAAGTGTGTGTGTCTCTTGGTACCATGAGGAAACTCCCGGGGACACCAGCCAGAAATCAATCCTGGTCCATGTATTGTGTTGCCCCGAATAATGTGTATAAGTAGCAGCGGTAGGATTGCGCCTGCGCCAAATATCTGTCAACAAAAACTGGTCACAGAGATCTTTAACTGCGCGCCGCGCTTTAGGTTTGGAGTTGGCAGCAGTGGATGTACTGTCCAGGTCTGTGTTGAAAATGAGATTGAAGTCCCCCCCGATCACTATCAAAGCCGGTTCTAATTTTGAAAGTTGGGTATGCACTGCTTGAAAAAATTCAGGGGAATCAGTGTTGGGGGCATAAACACACATCAAAGTACCCTGTGACCCATCAGCGACCCTACTACAATAATATACCGTCCCTCCTTATCGTTGATGACTTGCTGGCAACTAAACTGGACTCTCTTGTGTATCAGAATGGCAGTACCTCTAGCATAATTACTGAAATTAGAGAAATACCGATGAGCCCCCCAACCAGAGGCGAAACGTGCCGCATCTGAAACTGTTAAATGTGTTTCTTGTAATAATGTGACGTCTATGTTATGTCTATCTAGATAATGCACTGCCGCCGTTTGTACTGGTAATTCAGACGTCTAACATTCCACGACAGCAGGGACAAAGTGGAGGAACCTGTATTTAAACCAAACTGTACCATCTAAGAGCTTTGACAAGCATATTGCGAGCGAACTGCAATAAGAAAACAGTAAACCAATACCAAAGACCATCCTCACAATAATCAATAAGAAAAACATTTAACCTTTCCCAAACCGCCCACCCACCAACCAGCCTCACCACGAAAATGGCAAGGCCTACCCCATCCTGCAGGCATAAAACTGAGTACCAATCGACTTTACAATGCAAAAACTCAACCTTGTATAGGTACATCAAAAGCAACCAACACAAACCCATGGTTTCCAACCAGGGGGGTGGCAACGCCACGCCAGCCGACCAACTGTAAAATATGGTTGAATCAAAATATAGTGTGTCCCCATGTAGTGCCAAAAAAAATCAGAAAGAAGGCAGATACATAGCAATATCACCCAACACAGGAACCTGAAAATAGTTCCACACTTGCAACGGAGCCACTGTGTGGGGGTGATGGGTCGTCTCTATCATCTCATGGCTGATTATTGTTGTTCTTATACGTGCGACAGAATTCTTGCACCTCATTCGACTGTCAAAAAATCGCACACGGCCACCGGCTTCAACCCTAAGCCGCGCAGGATATAACATGCCATATTTGAGGCCAAGGTTCCGGAGGGTAGCCTTCACCCCAGTGAACTTGCGTCTGGCTTCCTGCACCATCACTGTGAAGTCTGGGTATAGCACAATCTTCGAGCCCTGCCAGGTAGTGTCCCCACGCTCTCTGGCCAAGCGCAGAGCTGTGTCTCTGTCCCGGAAGTTCGTAATCCGGGCTATCAGCGGATGCGGGGGGAGGCCCGGATTACGTTGAGGCCCCAGAATGCGGTGGGCCCTCTCTACTACAAAGCCTGGTGTGAAAGCCTACCACCCAAACATATCCGTCAGCAGGGACTCAACAAAGAGGTCAAGGCGGCCAGTAGCTGTCTACTCTGGGACCTCAAGAATGCGTACATTGTTGCAGCGTCTGCGCGCTTCAAGGTCCTCATTCTTAATGGCCACCTCCTTCAGTATGTGTTCCATCCGGTCCAATCTTTTGTTAGCCTGTGTAGTTCCGTCTTCAGCGTCCGAGATCCGCGTTTCCGCTACGTCCAGTCGTCTATCGTGGGCCTGGATCTTGGCGCCCATGGATTCGAGCTTTTTGTCTAAAGAATCAAGACGATTGTCCAGGGACCTAAAGCCAGCTCTCATCTCCTGTAACCAATCGGCTGGAGGGGCCCTGGCGGTTGCGTCAGGGATAGCGCTTTCGGCCTGCTTGGCCATGTCAGGGCCCGCCTCTGTTGTTTTCCCCGCAGCCCTCTCAAACGGCAGTGTCCTTTGTTTCAGGTCCTTACGACCCATGCTACTGTACGACGTTAAAGGATCAATCAGCAGCCGCTGCCCATGCAAAGATAACGCTGATCTTATACTGAAAGGCGAGGTTAAGAAGTATCCACTAAGTCAACCAACAGATGCCTAGTTTGCATAGCTCTGCCAGGACAAAGCGGCGCTACTTATGACAGACGTACCCACGTTGCGATATCGGGAACCTTGACTTAGGACTGAGCGATCACAACATCAGGCTTGCCGACTGGGACGTGCCCACACCTCGCTACCAGAGCAGGCTATGTCTCTTAGGGGAGGCAGCAAAGACAGTCATCCCTGCTCATAGAGCAGCGCTTCACCCCGAATAAGCAAGTCCACCAGATGGGGAATGGTGCAGGATCCACACCGGCTCCTATCAGTGTCTAAATCGCTTCACTCTTGGCGAAGGTGACCTGAGGTTCAGGCTGCTCCATTCATCAGCGCCGCAGTGTCTGAATCTATGTAGGCCCAAGTGGCCGGGGCCCGTCTGGGAGATGCACCAGGCACTGGGGGCAACAGGCCTCCTCAAGCCCACCCCCTCCCAGCAACTCACGCGCTGTCCCCTCTACGGCCGTATCAACGACCTTTGCATCGGTGGGGGCCAAGGAGCTCCGGAGACAGCGCGGGACCGTAACGGGGTCAGTCAGGCACCGCGTCAATCCGGCACTCGAGATTCAGCTAGGAGTGCGGGAGGGAGTAGGGCAGGCCGTCGGAAACCCAACCGGCACCCGGGCACTCACCGGCATGAGGGAATCCTGCTCAGGGTGCGCGTCCGCTCCAGCGCTGACGCTGCCTGGGCTCCGTCGCGATCAGCCACCATTTTCTTTTCTGCCATCCAGCCGGTGAAACGCCGATGTAGTCCGACCTCCGCACCCCACGCCACCATAGAGGATCACGGTGTGCTCTGTGTTGTTTCACGGATGCATCGCTTCATCCGTCTCCCTAACAGCCATACTGGATGCAGGGGAACACGCCGTCTTCGTCAGTCAGCTGCCGGAGCGTCAAGGCAGCGCGGCCATTGCAGTCCGCGGCTTGGCCACGCCCCCCGACTCCGCATCTGTTGACGGTGTGGTGGTCGCCTGGGATGACATCGCGGTGCCTACTTAGACGCTGCCCCTGTGCGCTGACGTCAGTTCTTTCTTTTGCCTGCCAGCCTCGCGCAGATTCTTAGGGAGCTACCTTTTAGTCTTTTTTTGGCTAGCTCTTTGCAACTTTTGTCGATGTCTTTTTTGAGTCTGAGTCTCCTGGTGTGTGTAGGATATCCCAATGTCAGACTGGCTTCAAGCCCTTTGGCTCCTGTCACAAGATGATGTCTGTGACGGGTCCGCACCTCATGTGCCTGCTGTGTCTGGACTCGAAGTCGTGCTCCGACTGCCGGGCCATGCACCCGAAGACTTTGCGGGAGCAGTCCCAAAAGTTGTTGGAGGCCTGGTGGTCAGCTCCACATAGCTACCGGTCTCATTCGAGAGGAGGGTCACGAGGCCGTTCGCGGAGTCCCCAAGCCTTGTTGCACTCCAAGTCGTCAAGGTCCTTGGGTAAGTCAAAACAGAAGAAGAAGGCAAAGAAGCACAAGTGCTCTTCACCTTCTCCCCGTCGGTCGGCTGACGCGACGCGGGTCTCGGAGCATTGTCGCTCAAAGGCTCCGTCTTCAGTGCCTGCATCAGGGACGACTCCACGCCTCCCATCCTTTCCGTTAGCTGGAGCGTCCCCTGCGCAGCTCAGACAGTTTGATGAGGCCTTACACCTCGTCTTTGGGCATCCCAACAGAGTGGGTCGGGGGTTCTGTGCCTTCAATGCTGGCGGCTCCAGGCCCGGCACCGGAGGGCCCCCGCAGATGCAAGCCTGGATCCGGATCGATGCCGGTCGATTTCACTTGACCTTCCCCGGCACCGATCTCGGTGATGGTCCCATCGGCACTGGCTTTGCCCCCGTCCTCATCTCCAAGTTGGACACGGAGCCAAATCGACATTGGGACCGACGTCGGAGGGTACGTTAGTTCCCCTGTTCATCCCTGGTGTTCCCTATCGACAAGAGGGTCGTGATGAGGACTGGGAGGGGTTGCTGGACCCTTTAACCAACCAGCTAGAAGAACTAGACTGGCGAGAGGACCTGAGTGATGCCAGTGGTCTGGACACTGCTCCAGACACTGGTTTGCTTTATCCCCCTACGGTGGCTATGGAGCAGGGAGCGTCCTATGCTGTGGAGGTGAGAAGGGTGGCCGTGGTCCTTGGCCTTGCGCTCCCTTCGGTTGCAGTCAGGACAATGTCAGCAGTATTGCGTTTTGGAGTTTCCAAGGCGACACATGCTCAATGACGCTTTTTGTCACAAGTGGAACTGCGGCCTCCTGTACGCCATTCGGCCTGTACCACTTCTGCGCTGAGTGCTCAAAAAGATAAAGCGTGACCAGGCCCAAGTTATTCTTCAGACTGGGCACGAAGAGTTTAGTACCCCAAGCTTCTGAGCATGGCCACCGATCCTCCGATCAGACTGCCTCTTCCGGGCGATCTTCTGTTGCGGCAGCAGGGGACGGTTCTTCACCTGAACCTGTCCAGTCTCCACCTCCATGCGTGGAGATTGAGCGGTGACAGTTGACAGCTTTCGCCCAAAGTCTTTGATGTCATCTTGACAGCCAGGCATCCCTCCACTAAATCGGTATACCCTTGTATACGGAACAAGTTTGTGTCATGGTGCACAGCAAAGGCTGTGGATCCCTTTCCTGCTCCTCTCGAAGAGGTCCTTTTGTATATACTTTCTTTGGCCCAGCAGGGCTCTGCTCTGGACACTCTCAAAGGTTATCTTGCAGTGATCTTTGTTTTTTTTAAGGCCGTCAGATCAGCCATCCTTGTTAAAGTCCCCTATTGTTAATAGATTCTTTAAGAGCATTACTCATCTGTTTCCTCCATCTCCCTTAATAATGCCCCAGTGGGACTTGAATCTTGTTCTCCCATTTCCTATGTGTGTTCCCTTCGAGCCTCTTCATAACTGTCCTATCAAGCTACTTACTCTCAAGACTGCCTTCCTTGTTGCCATCACCTCTGCTCGCAGGGTGAGTGAGCTTCAGGCTCTGTCTTCCAAGCCCCCTTTCTTCTCTGTGCATCCGGACAAAGTGGTCCTTAGAACGAGGCCTTCGTTCCTTCCTAAAGTGGCTGCAACATTTCATGTAGGTCAATCTATCATCTTATCCACCATCTGGACCCTCAACGTCATTCCATTTGAACGCACCAAAGACTTCCTGGCGGATGATCAACTCTTGATTGGATATGTGGGTGCCAAGAAAGGCTGGGCTGTTCTAAAACATACCATCTCTCGATGGGTTGTCCTTTGCATTAAGATCTGCTATGCTTTAACTAAGAAGGATCCTCCAGTAGGGTTGATTACTCATTCCACTAGGGCTAAGGCAGCAACCATATATAAAAGAACTTTTAAAGGCCCTGGTGCTGGAAAAACTGGATATTTCATTTTCTTCATTGTAGATCCATAGCCACTTGGGTTAACATTTCAATAGTTTATGAATTCATAACTACCGCAAGGGACAGCCCAAAAAGATAATTTGAGGACTTAGGAGAAAGAATGGTATTGATAAATCCAACAATATGGACTGTTGTTGAATATCCTAAAATGTAAAGAAAAGAAGTTGTAAGGCTTTCTTGACTGTAAGCCAAAATTCTTCCTTCCAGCGGTCTGTCCTGATTGGTCAGAGTTAAGTAGATTAGCCAGGCTGCTTTGCTGAGGTGATTAGTGGCACCTAGGGTGAAAAGGCTACCTGTTGTAAGAGGACTTTGCTCCACAGGCTTGCCAGAGCAGGGGGGGGGGGAGAGTGTCGTGAAGCTTCAGTTTCAAAGGCAGAAGGGGACAGGCATAGACAGCCAGGTCCATCTGCCCACTTTCCAATCTGAACCCAGCCAGATGGCAGGCTTAAGGAATGAATTTGCAGATGTAGGAGGGAGGGGGGTTAATCAAATGAAACATCCTGGAGGTTGGTTCAGCTACCTCTTGCTTCTCTGCTGATACTTCAGCCATATTGAATTTTGGAGAAATAGTGCTTTCTGGGAGACCATTGTGCCACACTTTGGAGGAAATGGTCATGCTCTGGGATGTTGCCCTGCAATTCATTGGACAGGAGTACCTTCCTGATTGGCCTCAGAGAATACTGAATAAGTGTCTAAGAGGGACAGAGACACTTAGCACTGGGTTGTATGACTTTACAACGCATTCCGTTGTACCGCATGCCTTTACCACGCATGCGTTACAACGCGAATGCCATCACCACGCATATCCTTTACCACGAAAATTCCTTTTACACGCATACTTTTACAACGATTTTCGTTGTTAAACTATGGATGTAAATGGCATTTTCATGTTAAAGGATTTTCACCCTAAAAATTCACCTCTTAAATTTACCCCTCCGCGACACTACCCCCTCATTCTTCCTTACCTTTCCTCTCCTTGATCTTCCGTGGTGACGTTGTACGTCATTAAGAGGAAGTGGAAGTTTTTTTCCGTTTCCTCTTACGATGCCGATTGCCTCCACGTCTTTTTCTTTATAATTCGGAAACAGGTGCGTTTTTGGGGGGGGGGGGGGGAGAACCCCCCTTTTTTTATCCCACACTTTTTTTTGTGGGGGGAGAACCGCCCCCCTTTTTTTTTTTTTTTACTTTAGCACACATGCCTTTACTACGTATTTCGTATTAAAGGTATGCGTGGTAAAGGCTTTTCGTTGTAACCACGCATGCTGTTATGCGTGGAAACGGCCACCTTGTAGTGGCCATTTCCCTTAGCACTGCTGCTTGAAACTGGGATAAGAAGAAGGATTGCCAAACTGGAAACTTGATTTGCACTATCAGGCCATGCAATCTGACTGACTGCGCCTGCTGCATTGTCTGGAACTACAGCCCTTTGGATGTACCTTGCTTCAAGAGGAATAAAGAGTAAAATGCCAAGCTGGAAGCTTGATTTTCACCATCAGGCCCTGCATTCTGACTGACTGTGCCTGATGCATTATCTGGACTACAGCCCTTTCTATGTACCTTGTTTAAAGAGGAATAAAGAGTTGGCTTCCTGCAAGCTACAGGTTAACAGAGCTCTCCTCCGTCAACTCCACCAAGAGTTCTCTGCCTGGAGTGCATCCAGTGGACTTTTAAGGGGTTTGGCCCATGTGCATTGTGGGAATTGTGGTCCCAAATTTTCCAGGACCATCTTACAGCTTCCAGACCATTGGATTGTGTTTTGTACTCTTTGGATCGACCCTCAAGAGGAAATTCAGGAAGGAATTCCAGAAGTTTGGAAAAGTTTGGGGAAAAACCTCCACAAGGTGACTAAATGCTGAAAAGTGTTTATTTAAAAAAATTCATATCTCAGGATCCCTACATTGAATTATTTTAGTTTTGGTGTCATTTTAAAGATAAAAATATATCATATTTTTATAAATTGGTGTTGGATTTTTATTGTGTGTTTTGTATTAATTGCTTACTGAATTGGTGTTTTTAAATGATTTACATACCTGTCTCTGAAGTTAAGCCTGCCTGCTAGCAGTCAAGCCACCAGTGATTGAGCATTGGAATAATTTTCTGAGACCTATTCTAAACCCTAGACTGAGTTAATGGCTTATTGCCAGTGGTAGATGCATATTTACTACTACTAATAGTCTACTTTCCAACGGGGATCTATACAGGAACTGGAGAAACAATGAACCTGCAGACAGAGGTGTGTATGGGTGTGCTTGGACTGCTGTAGGACTTTAGAAATCCAAAAGATTCCCCCAGAAACATTCTAAAATATGGGAAAGTTTAATACCATGTTGGTGAGTTGAAATAGAAATAGAACAGGGGCAAAGATTGAAACATTGTGTAAAATGTTGAACTTGCATATAGAAGAGAGATTAAAGTCTGAAGAGGTTGGCACAGTTGCATAGGATATCAGCATGCTTTCCTGTTTCACTTTACATGCGAAGTTGCATCTCAAGGATGCTAGAATTTGTGTGGGGGAATCTATCTTACAGTTTTTTTTAAAAAGCATGTACTTTTTTGTACAAATGTAAAGATAATTTTATTCCTCCTAGATTCATCCATTAAAAGTGATCCTCGCATATGTAGTACATAATGTTATGTAAAACCAGTTGTGTTAAATTCAGGTTCCACAACATTTGCAAAGATTGCCAAAGGACAGCCGAGTGTTATACGGTTAGGAGTCCACCAGGACTGACTATAATACCAAGAAAGTTTAAGCTAATTTTCATAACTACTTCCTAATAGTTTTTTTAGGAGGCTGGCTCAGTATATGGTGTACAACAATGGTGAGGCACTGTGCATTGAGTCCAGGCAACCCTTAGTGATAGTGTTTAGGTCCCTGAAAACCAAAGCGCTCAAGAGGTTCCCGTGGAGAGCAGCTAAGGCTTATCCTGAATGGGTGTAAAGCACGTGCATGTACCACTTTAGTCAGTCAGTAAGCTTTACAGACCAGAAAGAACCACACCAGGAAAGGGGAAGGACCTCTTCTCTGGTGACCCACCTAGCATAGGGATCAGGGACCCTACTCAGCTGTCCTAGCCAGTCAGATACTCCCAGGTGGCAAGATTCAAAATGGCAAAATCAAGCAGCCACCTGGAGGAGCTCTGGGGCACCTCCCTTGGTAGGAGCTGGACAGGATGTTGGTCACTCCCCTGTCCTTTGTGTAGTCTCGCTCCATAGCAGGAGCCAAGGGCTCCTGAGCTGGGCAAAACTGGTTTATGCACCGAAGGCACCAAATGTGCCTTTTAGTGCAGTCTGGTGGCGCTCCGAATCGCCCCCACCCTACCTAGTTCTAAAGCAATAGTGCTCATACCTCTCTTTCACAGGAAATCCTTTGTCCTGCTTCCCCTGCCCGAGTTAAGCTCATCAACGGGAGGAGGGACATAACACTTTTCAGGGACTGCAGCAGCGCAGGCCGGCAGCCAGACCCTGTAAGGCTACACAGGTAGGTACTGGGAGGGGTTCCTCTAAGGAGCCCCCCAGTACATGGTATCATGCAACTAACACTGGAATAGATGTAGTCGCATGATTCCAACATGTTTGATACCAAAAATTACCAGGTTTGGGGAAGCTATTATGTGATTAGACATCTCGACTCGCCAGTGTCCACTTCACATCATAAATGGCTGTCCTGCAATTGCAAAGCCCAGAAAATGGGGCACCTCTGCTTGTGTAGGGGTGGCCACACACATAGAACCATGCACCCTGCCCTTGGACTGAAGGGCCTACCTTAGGGGTGACTTCTAGGTTTTCAGTTTAGTGACTGGGATATAGGGGAAACCTTATATCTGAAGTGAAAGGTGCATGCACCCTGTCACACAGACTGCAATGGCAGCTCTGCAGATACAATTTGCATTGACTCCTATTGGTGCCACAATACATGCTGCAGCACACTGGAGACCCCTGGTGTACCAATGCCCTGGGTGCCTAAGTACCATATACTAGGGACTTATAGTACCCCAGTATGCCAGTTGTGGGGTGTAGAAAGTACTCAACAGCAAATTTAGAGGAGAGAGCACAGTCACTGGGGTCTTGGTTAGCAGGATGCCAGTGAACTAGAGTTAAAGCACACTGACACAAGACAAAAAGTGGGGGTATTGATGCCTGAAAGATTCTGCTTTACTACAGGCTTCACCATTGTCACGCCTGAGTTCAATTATAAGATAATGATATACTTTCATCTTCTGTTTAAAAGCATCTTCAGTTTCTTGTTTATTTAATTACTAGCATAAATAACAGATTTAAAGTGTTATCAAATGTCCAATGAATATATCCCCTCATAAGGTTATATCCTTCAACTGATATTTTAAACATCTACAATCTATTGTTGGTTTAACTACTAGTCAGGATACCAAACCTAAGGTGTTTCCAAAGAACCAGTAAATATGCTAAGGCAATGTCTTGCACACAGCACCGTTAAGTTCCCCTTCAGACAAACAGCATGGCGAAGGGGAAAAGAGACTTGAGAGAAAATAAATTAGATATTTTCCTATTGTAATCTAATGTAATAGATATAATTTAAATGCCATTCACATTTACAAACTGCCAACAATAGTGTTAATTAAAAATTAAATTTTGCTCAATCATGTAACCAACGTGCCTGCGTCCGTTCCAGAGTCCTGGGCAACAGTGAGTCTTAATCTTCACTCTAGGATCTCTTTTCTGAGATTTTCCTTTTCTGCTGATAACTGTCCAGGATCAAAGCATCTTCTGTCTCCGAGATCTTATTTTTTATGTGTTTTTTCCTCTTCCCTCTCTAAGGATCTTCCATTTCTGTTACCCGTTTCTTGGATAGTTGAGGTCCGCCTCAGAGATCTTTTTCTGGAGTACACAGTTAAGGATCAGTGTACCTATTCGTCTTCCTGGATATTCATCCTTTTCAGCAATTTTCCTTTCTTTCACGCTCTGATAAGAAGGTGCTGATCTGCAAACACTCAAAAAATCGAGGTCCCGGTTGTAATTCTTGCCTCTTTTTGCCTCCTCTTAGTATATTGAGATGCTGCTGGCTGATGGTAACAGTCTGGTCTTGTTCCTGGAAGAACCCTTCTCTGGAGCCCGGTGCTTGTGTCCTTATGGCAGGCAGTGGTTGGAGCTGGTCTGTGCAGCTGTGCTTTCTGGTGCTGTGCCTGATGTCTTCATGGTACCAGTTGGGATTTCATACGAGACCAACCTAGGCTTTTCCAACCTAGCACGATGGGTAAGAGCAGCCGATCTTTGTTAGTAGCAAGTCTAGCAGTGCCTTGAATGACTAGTGACGTGCAAATAGTCTTGGTAATGAATGCACACTCCAGAGTGACAGTATCCTCTCTGCAAAAACTTTCCCAGTTGTTGTTCTTTCATAAGTTGGATATGGGAGGTAGAGATACATCAAGTGAGAGTGAGTGATGGAGGTTAAAGAGATGGCCATTCTGTAGGATGGGTGAGAGTTGGAGCAGAAGGGTTAGACCTTGTCGAAAGTGAGATCTGGAGCAGGAAGTGGCAATATGCTAAAGAAGGATGTATAGTGTAGAGGTACTTAAAGAGGAGAGGCAATTTTTCTCAGATTGGTGAGAAAGTTGAAACCTGAGTGAGGCAGAGCAAGACCTGGTTGCAGAAGATTAAAGATGTTGGGAAAAGGTGAGAGCACTGACAAGGCTCAGAAAAAAACTCAAGATGAAGAGAAGAAGAGAAGCCTGGCTGCAGAGTATTAGTGTTTTAGGGGATAGTTGTGAGAGTGGCGAAGGGCGGGGCGCAGGTCAGTTGACAGAGAGAATGGAGTAAAGAGAGGGTGATTGCAGGGACTGATGGTGTGAGGGGAAAGGGAGAGTAAATATTTTCTGCAGAGTAAAGACATCCTTTCTCATATTTGATCTTTTGTCTTACGTCTTCCAGCTGCTGTCTGGCCAACCCAGCCTGCTTTCTGTTGCTTTTGCTGCTCTTTGTTTAACCTTTAGCCGACTTGGTTGTCTACGGGTGGACTTTGGTCAGCCATTCTCCCTGCAGGTAATTTATGTGGCTTTTATTCTGTACGTCTGTCCTCACTCCATTCTCAATAACATTCTCTCGATTTTAGGGCTCTAATGCTTATTCTTGTCATTGAATACTTTATCAAAGAACTATTATTTTTCACAGAAAACAGATTTTTAATATCAAAGAACGCAGTTCTTATTGTGGGCTCAAACTGCTTGTTCTAGCACTAGGAAAAGCTCTGATCAGATCGCTGATCCTTGTTCTCCTGTCGCATGTCTCTCTTTCACCTCTGGTTACCATTGTTTGATTATTCCTATTGTGTTACTATTTGGTATTCACTTTCAAGAGGCCACTGACTTGAAGCTTAGGAAGTCTTTCAGTGGTAGTAGTGGTGCCATAAGACGCCTGATCCCCATTGTTCGATTTGTACAGTGCGCTGCTGAGAGTTCTGAGGGAAGAGGCTGGTATGTCCAATCGCAACTTTACCTGAAAATGTTCATGTTCATCAAGCCACCCTAAAAAAGCCTTATAAGCATTCATCAGTAGATATTTTCAAACTTCCTCAAGATAAACCCAGAAAAAAATGAATGTGTCTGTTTGCCCGAGAAGCTAACAAAGATTGATGAAATAAAATAGAGGCTTTTCCCGAATCATGGCCCGATAAGTCAGTTGCCCTCTTTCCCTTAAAAATGATTAACTTTTCCCTTTAATAATTCGAGCATTTATAATTTCAAATTCTTACTAAATTCGAGCATTTGTAATTTCAAATTCTTACTATGGAAATGTAATTTCTAGCAACACAACCAAAAACTAGCTTGTGCACATGAAAGCCCCTTTACATTGAACTCCTGAGATTGGATTAAAAATATAATCATATAACATCAGTATTATGACGACTTCACTGGTTACTTCTAGAAGCAAGAATTCATTGAATATTTTTTTGCCTCAATTTCAAAGAAAGAATACATTCTGGGTGTCTGCATTTAACAATAACATTATTCGGAGAGGTAAGACACCTATCTATTACTTGAAGCTAAAGTATTTGAATTGCACTCAGGAGGGATTCAATCTTTTATTGGATCTGCTCCATCATTACAGAACAGCATCCATGGGCATTTCTGATGCCAGCAAAACATTGTCCCCTTTTGAATGATTCTGAAAATGTTAGTCAGTTTGCACCTCAAGTAAGTAAATATGAACTGTCGAAATTGGACCTGTGTGTGCGCGTGTACTAGTGCACAAAAGTAATATGTACTCTCGGGCATACCTGAAAATATTGTTTTCAATTTTAAAAATAATGTAAGGGACGTTTACCTTTAAGAGACAATATTTTCTTACTTTTTAAATGCAACCTACGTAACAAAACAGTCTTAATAAGGTGCATTAGACTGAAAATACCTCTATAGAAAACCATTTAAAATGAGAAACTGTGTCCTAATACTGGGCAGTAGCAGATAACTGACAGTCACTTCAGTAATTTCAGAACATTCTTATCCCATCGTGCTTTGAAACTGCAGGGCCAGTTAAGCACTTTTTGGCACTCAGTGCAAGCATCCTTAAATAAAGCAACCTTCAGAAAAAAGGTTTTTCTAGACTTTAGTAGGACTCCGTATCCTAAGATGTTTTATTGGAGTAGTTAGTTGTTTGTCTCCTTTTCTGTTGGTGTTTTCTCTCCTCTGCTATTTTTGCAAGCACCATACTGGCTTTCTTTGACTAAAGGCCAGCTTGTGAGGGGAGAAATTCTGGGAAGGATGAGCTTGACATTTTAATAAAAAAATAGGGAGTTATCAAATGGCAATTCCAGTTTTAATGGAGCATATATTAAGCCATTTTAAATAATCCATGAATTCGTTGTGATCCAGTGATTTTCCTTGATCTTTATTGACATATACTTGAATCCAAACAGTGCAATTTTCTTAAATAGGTATTATCATGCAGAAACATGTTTAAAGAAAGACCGAGTCAACATAAAAAATATATTTCATTAACTTTATCCCAAATTTACAAATTACTAAGAACATTACACTGATTTTCTTATAGGAGAATTTAAACATATAAAAAAAATGTAAACTTCTTTTTATTGTTTTTCAATTCAACCAAGACTATTCCAAACATTATTGCGAGCAAAGGACAACATACCAGTAGCATGGATGACTCATCAATCTTAACAATAGTGGCCCATTATACAATATATAACACTTCATCACATTATACTGACGACACCGTATGCTGCATTCATTTCATCCCAAATTTCCATTGGCTCCTCTCCTTCTCACCATACTAGTCGCCTCTATCCGCTCTTGTAGGTATGACGGTCCGTATGTAGTCCGGCAATCTGTATGCATTTAGTTTAATCAGTACCATTAACCACTCCATGTGATCCCCATCAAGAAACCCTCCCACACAGACCTGCGCATACCGGTCCAACGCCCCCCCCCCCTCTTCTGTATTGCACTGCTCTGTGTCAGCTCCCCCATTTCCATACACATCTCCAGGTGGGGGCTCATGCCACCAGGTCCGGGCGCACTCTCGGGAAGCAACAGTCTGGTTATGGGAGGAGCTCCCATAATATGGGAGGAGCTCCCCCCATGGTATCTCATTCGCCCCTCCCATCATAGTAAGCAGAATCTTTAGGAGGACCCCTCTGCGTCCGATGACACGGACCTCTGTCTATCCAACAATCGTTAGCATGTCTTGAACTTGGGTGCCCGCCCCCTACCCCAGCGACAAGCCACCCGTCGTTTGGCCATAAGCAGGGCAAGGGCAACGTACTTACGGTGCACCGCCTGCACAGGCTTAACATAGCCAAGTAATGCCATCAGTGGCGTAGGTTCAATGCGTGTATTCGTCATCAGAGTCAATGTGGCAAAAACTTGCCCCCAATACTCATGCACCTCAGGGCATTCCCACGCTAAATGGATAAAATCTGCCCCAGGAGCGTGACATCTATCGCATCTATCCGAGTCCCGCAACTTAAACCTATGCATCTTGACTGGAGTGTAGTATAATCTATGGAGAAACTTATAGTGAAGTATACGGAGACTGCTACTGGCTGAAACCCTCTGTTTGCAAGCAACAATATTCCCATTGTTCATTTGCCAAAACTATTCGCAGCTCCTTGTTCCAGTGCCCTCGTGAGGGCGTATCCGGCGTTACACTCTGTGCATGTACCGTCCTATATATCTGGGAGACGAGGCGTTTATTTGAAGCATTTTTCAGCATTGAGTGGAGTGGGGCTGTTGCCTGTGGCTCCGCCGGAAATTCTGGAACCACTGACGGTATCCCAAGACGCAGGCGTATGTATTGGAAGACATCCAACAGTGTCTGTTGCACACCCTGAAAGATATGCTCAAGAGTCCGAAAACGCCCATTATGAAAGAGGTCTCCCCAATTGGCAATCTTAGTGCGCTTTTGAAAATGACGAAATATGGTCTCCTGGACCAGGGGTATTCACGGGTGGTAACTGAGAGGCAACAGAGGGGAATAGAGAAAGGTTACACTTAACAAGCGTCCTATGCGCTGCCAGGCCCCTGCCGTGCATGTGATTGTGGTCGGGTCCCTGTGTCTGGGCATGACCGGGTCGTGCATCACTCCCTCCAATGGTGTAGGATGTGCAAGCCAGTGCTCAGCCGCAACTTGCGGCATGTACCTTGGCTGCTTCACCCAAAACCATGCATAGTGTGAGATAATAAAGTTCAAAATTTGGTATTCCGAAGCCACCTTGCGCATATGGTCTTATAAGTACCTTCCATTGCAGCCTTGGCTGTGTTCCTCCCCACACAAGACGTGTCAGCTCTGATCTTAACGTTTTGAAAAAGTAAACTCCTGGATAATAAGGGATGCTTAAAAACAAGTAGAGCAATTGCGGGAGTATTATCATTTTAATTAGGGAGGCCCGCCCCGCCATAGAGAGGGGGAGCGCTATTCAGCGATTGGCATCTTCCGATATGCGAGTCATAACAGTCCCATAATTTAAGCGCATGAGTTCCTCCCTATCATTGGTGACTCGAATACCCAGATACTGTAGTTCATCTTCGCACCACTCCAAAGGGTAGTCCTGCGAAAATCTTGTCGTCGCCGCTGTCAGCGGAAAAAAGCAAGACTTCCCCCAGTTAATTTGTATTCCCGATAGTACCCCGAATGTTATAAATTCTCTCAGTACCGGATTCGGGTTTTGCTGCGGGTCTCGTATATATAGTGTGATATCGTCTGCGTACAATGATATGAGAATCTGCCGCATATTGCACTGCAGAGCCTTGTCATTGTGATGCTGTCTCAGTTTTGCCGCCAGGGGCTCTACTGCCAACGCAAACAACAAAGGTGATAGGGGGCACCCCTGTCGGGTGCCCCTGGTAATTTGGAAGGCAGGGGATGCGTGCCCATTGATAAGTACCTTAGCCACTGGCTTGTTGTACAGTAGTTTTATCCAGGATAAAAAAAGAGGTGGAAAGCCCATCCGCAACATCACTCCAAAAATATAATCCCATTCGATGGAATCAAATGCCTTAGTGGCGTCTAAGAATACTGCAGCTAACGGCAATTCAGGCGACACATTATTTAAGATGGCAAAAAGCGTTCTCAGATTGTGCGAGGTGGCTCTTCCGGGCACAAAGCCCGACTGATCTGGGAGAATCAAGTTCTTCATAAGCAAACTTAGACGTGCGGCGATAAGTTTAGCCAGAATTTTGGCATCACAGTTGAGGAGAACAAGCGGCCTATATGAGTCGCATTGCCGGGGTGGCTTCCGGGGCCTTCAGAAGAGAGACAATAATAGCCTCCCTCATGGATGCGGGCAACCTGCCCACTTCGAGGGATTCCTCGTATACCTCTCGCAATATAGGGGCCATTAGGTCTATATATGTTTTGTAGAATTCTATCGGGAAGCCGGCCGACCCTGCGGCTTTCCCGGATTGCATACTCATGATAGCGTCCTTGACCTCATCCAGCTCAAATGGTGCACACAAAAATTCCCGTTGTCTATCGCTCAGCCAGCCAAGCGCCACATCCCCCAAAATATTCTCCAAATCCAAGTCATCCCTCCCACTGGTGGTATATAATTGCTGATAATGCTGCGTGAATGTCTCCCGGATTTCGTCAGAGTCCCAGTAGGCCGTACCGTCTACATCCTCCAACTCCATAACGTAACCAGAGTATCGGGACTTTCTCACCATCTGCGCCAAAGCCCTACCAGGTCTGTCCCCCTCCCCGTAACAGCGCGCCACCCAATATTTGCCCCGGAACCGAGTCTCCCTCTGTGCCATGGCCCTATAATCTGAAAGAAACACGTTAGTTAGATTCCTCACCTTAGAATATCCCCAGGCGTCAGACTGGATCCGGAAGATTTTTCGTCAGCAATACCCCTTGCGCGTCACTAGGTGTCGTCTGCGGCTCCGCGTCCGTCGTCGGCGTCGTGTGCCGGAATGACGTCGTCGGAGTACTTAGACGCCGCCCTCGCGCGCTGACGTCAGTTCTTCTTTTTTCCGCGCCAGTAAGCGCAGATCCGGGAGAGCTACCCCTTTAGTCACTTTTTGACTAACTTTTTCGATCCTTTTTGATCTTGTCTCGACTCCGGTGCCGGTAGGATGCCTGGTTTTAAAGCCTGTGCTGACTGTAGCCGCTTGATGTCGGTTACGGACCATCACCGCCGGTGCCTTTACTGCTTGGGCCTCGACCACGACGCGGAGTCGTGTTCGGACTGCAAGGCCCTGACCTCGAAGGCTAGACGGGAGCGGTCCCGTAAGCTTCTCGAGATTCGCCACTCGGCTCCGCGCCCCTCTCGATCCCGGTCCAGGAGGAGGTCCAAGGATCGGTCGCGGAGCCGCAGCCGACGTCATCATCGGTCGTCGGGATCCAAGTCTTCGGGTAAGTCGAAGCACTCCAAGAAGTCCAAGAGGCGACACCGCTCTTCGGACTCCCCTCGCCGGTCGCGCGACTCGGCCGAGGGTCAGGGTGGTTCCACCCCCACGGCTCCGGCGGAGCTGCAGGCGCCGCGCAAGTCCCCATACCCACCGGTCCCTGGGACTGACGCGACGCCGGCGGAAGTCAGTGCCTTCCTCTCGGCCATGAGGAACCTGGCTCCGCCGACGACGCCCGCTGGCGCGCCTTCGGGCCCCGTGGACCCGACTGGGCAACCTTGCCTGCCGGCGGCCCCGGCGCCGTTGACGGCTCCGGCCTCGACGCCGCAAGCGCCCGAGGGACCCGTTACCGAGTCCCCGCCGACCTCGTCACGCCTCCTCCGCCGACGTCGACACCAGTACCACCTCCGACGCCGAGTCCGCTCGGCGTCGAGCCCCGGTTCAGCCCCACTCCGGGCCCGGCGCCGATACGGCGTCGATGGACGCCGCGTTCGGCGCCGCTGGAGACACATTTTGTCTATCGCCCGGCTCCGATCCTTCCTCCTGCATACCAGGAATCGGATGATGGGGACAACTGGGAGGGATCCGAGGATCCTATGGCCGTTCAGGCTCAACTGTCACAGGACTGGGCAGATGAACTGGGGGAGGCCAGTGGCCTGGATACCTCTCCAGACACTGGATTCATCTCTCCTCCGACTGTGGCTTCGGAGGAGGGTGCTGCTTTCTCTGTGGTGCTGCGCAAGGCGGCCGCAGCCCTTGGGCTCGAGCTACCTGCCGTGGCTGTGAGGACGAACGTCCTCACTGAGGTGCTTCAGTCTGCAGCAAGCTCCACTGAGCCTCTGCCGCCATTCAATGAGGCCCTCACTGACGTTCTGCAGGGCACCTGGTCCAAGCCCTCCACAGTTCCTCCTGTGGACAGGAACGTCGCCAGGCGCCACCGCCCTGCTCCGGGCGACCCCAGTTTTCTGTCCCAACACCTACCCCCGAGAGTCTGGTTATCCAGGCCTCTACCTCCCAATCCTCCTTCCCGACCGCTCCGCCGGACCGGGATTCCAAGAGGCTGGAACAGTTTGGCAAAAAGCTGTTCTCCTCCCTTAGTTTGGGCCTGCGGTCTTTGAACACCGCCTGCCTCTTGGACCGTTATTCCCACTCTCTGTGGGATACGGTGGAGGACGTGCTGCCCCTGTGTCCGGAGGTGGTCGAGACACGACTTACCCAGGCTCTGGCCGATGGGAGGGATGCAGCGCGACATGCTATCCGATGTGGGCTTGACACTATGGACTCGCTGGGTAGGGCGATTTCTACCTCAGTGGCGCTTAGACGTCACGCCTGGCTGCGGTCCACGTCCTTTTCGGGCGATGTCCAGAGCACCCTCATGGTGCACTCGCCTTTTCGGCGAGAAAGCGGACAGTGCGCTGAATCGCTTTAAGGACTCCTGGGCTACAGCCAAGTCCTTGGGCCTCTCGGGCCGCGGCCGCACATTTCCGCTTTTCGCCCCTTTCGTGGCCAAGGAAGGGGTGCCTCCTCAAGTACGCCTAGCCACCAGCCGCAGAACCAACCTGCGCGCGGTCGCAGACGTGGTTTCCGCCGAGGCGGTTCTGGAGGACGACTAGTTCAGCCCACATCCACCCTGGCAGCATCCGCCTCAAAGCCTTCCTAGTCCGAGCTTTCAGGCCCATTCATCGCCAGTGGGAGGCAGAGTTCACCATCACCTGCTCCACTGGCGGTCCATCACATCGGACAGGTGGGTGCTGCAAATCGTCCGAAGGGGCTACTCCCTCCCCTTCGAGACGACCCCTCCAGCCATGCCACCGCAGCACCACCGTATCTCGGGGGATCATTTGAATCTTCTCCACGAGGAAGTTTCGGCCCTCTTGGCCAAGGGGGCCGTCGAGCACGTTCCGAGCCCAGAAGTAGGTCGTGGTTGTTATTCCCACTACTTTCTGGTTCCCAAGAAGGGCAAAGGGGGCCTACGCCCTATCTTGGACCTCCGGAAAGTCAATGCCTTCCTCCGGAAGGAAAGGTTTAAGATGTTAACTTTGTCTCAGGTTCTAGCTGCCCTAGACCCTGGAGACTGGATGGTAGCGTTGGACTTGCAGGACGCATATTCCCACATCCCCGTCCTGCCGGCCCACCGGCGTTACCTGCGGTTCACGGTGGGCCAAGGGCACTTTCAGTTTACCGTGCTCCCCTTCGGCCTCACCAGTGCCCCTCGGGTGTTCACGAAAGTGATGGCGGTGGTCGCAGCTCATCTGCGCAGATCAGGGGTTCCAGTCTTCCCCTATCTCGACGACTGGTTGTTGAAGGCGGGCTCGCCCCAGACAGTCGTCTCCCACCTCCAGACTACGGCGGATCTCCTGCATTTGCTGGGATTTTCCATCAACGTGCCGAAGTCACACTTGAGTCCCTCTCAGAAGCTCCTCTTCATCGGAGCGGTTCTCGATTCGGCGCAGTTCCGGGTCTATCCGCCGGAACAGCGGGTCTGGGATATACAGGCCCTGATTCCCATCTTTCGGCCTCTATCCTGGGTTTCGGTCAGGCTAGTGTTGCGGCTTCTGGGGCTGATGGCCTCCTGCATCCTACTAGTGCATCACGCCAGGCGGCGCATGCGGGCTCTGCAGTGGGACCTGAAGTTTCAGTGGGCCCAGCATCACGGCAACCTGTCCGACCATGTCTTGATCTCGGAGGGCACTGCACAGCAGTTGCAGTGGTGGCTCACGGACCGCGATTGGGTCAAGGGCAAGAGCCTCTCCCTTCCCCAACCGGAGCATGTCGTAGTGACGGATGCGTCCCTCCTGGGATGGGGTGGCCATATGGGAGAGGCGGAGATCAGAGGCCTCTGTCCTACGGCGGAGTCTCGTCTCCACATCAACCTGTTGGAGTTGAGAACGATCCGACTTGCACTGAAAGCCTTCCTTCCCTCTGTCAGGGGAAGTGTCGTGCAGGTATTCACGGACAACACCACCGCCATGTGGTATTGCAACAAACAGGGCGGGGTGGGGTCGTGGACCCTTTGTCAGGAGGCTCTGCGCCTCTGGACGTGGCTGGAACACCAGGGCGTCACCCTAGTGGTTCAACATCTGGCGGGCTCTCTGAACGCCAGAGCAGACGAACTCAGCCGCCGGTGCATGATGGATCACGAATGGCGTCTGAACTCCGAAGTGGCGCAAGGTCTCTTTCAGCAGTGGGGAGAGCCTTGGTTAGATCTATTCGCCACCGAAGAGAACGCGCAATGTCAGCAGTTCTGCGCGTTGGAATTTCCAAGGCGGCACTCGCTCGGCGACGCTTTTCGTCACGAGTGGAGTTGCGGTCTGTTGTACGCTTTTCCGTCTATACCACTTCTGCCCAGAGTGCTGAAGAGGATCAGACACGACCGGGCCCAAGTCATCTTGGTGGCTCCGGATTGGGCACGAAGGTACTGGTATCCCGAGCTACTCAGTATGTTGACCGATCCTCCGATACGTCTGCCCCTTCGGGAGGATCTTCTGTCGCAGCAGCAGGAGACGGTCCTCCACCCGAACCTGTCCAGCCTCCACCTCCATGCGTGGAGATTGAGCGGCGGCAGTTGATGCCATTTGACTTGCCTCCTGAAGTCTGTGATATCATTCTAGCAGCCAGGCGTCCCTCCACAAAGACGGTATACGCCTGCCGGTGGAACAAATTTGTGGCATGGTGCACAGCAAAGGCTGTGGATCCCCTTTCCGCCCCTCTTTCTGAGGTTCTACTGTTTCTTCTTTCTTTGGCCCGGCAGGGCTCTGCCCTGGGCACCCTGAAAGGTTATCTTGCTGCCATCTCTGCCTTCTTGCGGCTTCCTGATCAGCCTTCTCTTTTCAAGTCCCCTGTAGTTACACGCTTTCTAAAAGGCATTACTCACACGTTCCCTCCTGTCCCTTTTGTAATGCCTCAGTGGGACTTGAATCTTGTCTTGACATTCCTGATGTGCGCTCCCTTTGAGCCTCTTCACAATTGTCCTCTTCGTCTTCTGACTCTTAAGACTGCTTTTCTGGTAGCCATCACCTCGGCTAGACGGGTGAGTGAGCTCCAGGCTTTATCTTCAAAGTCTCCTTTTCTGTCTGTTCATCCGGACAAGGTTGTCCTTCGGCCTCGTCCCTCCTTTCTTCCGAAAGTGGTGACTCCATTTCATCTTGGGCAGTCTGTCACCTTGCCCACCTTCTTTCCGCCTCCGCATCCTTCCAAAGAGGAAGAGAGACTCCACCGTCTGGACCCAAAACGTGCGCTCTCCTTTTATTTGGACCGCACAAAGCAGTTCCGGGTGGACGACCAACTTTTCGTTGGATACGTGGGTGCTAAGAAGGGGAAAGCTGTGCACAAACGGACCATCTCTCGGTGGGTCGTTTTGTGCATCAAAATTTGTTACTCCTTGGCAAAAAAGGACCCTCCTGTTGGGCTGCGCGCCCATTCTACTCGGGCCACAGCGGCTACTACTGCTTTGGGACGGGGTGTCCCTTTGCAGGACATCTGTCAGGCGGCGACGTGGGCTTCGCTACACACGTTTGCCAGACATTATTGCCTTGACAGCCAAGTCCGGAGGGATGGCTTCTTTGGCCGTTCTGTTCTCCAGGACTTTCTGGTGTGATCTTGGTTCGCAGACCCACCACCGGGGATGGTATTGCTTGGGTATCTATTCTAAGGTGAGGAATCTAACTAACGTGTTTCTTTCAGATGAACAAGTTACTTACCTTCGGTAACGATGTATCTGTAAGAAACATTAGTTAGTTAGATTCCTCACCGACCCACCCATCCTCCCCGTTCTGCGAACTGACATCTAGGGTTAAGGTTATCCTTTTCAGGCCCCTAGATTTTATTTTTGGCACCAGTGTCGGTCTTTGCATGGCTCTGCGTTCCTGGCGCGGAAAGCTATGTACAAGAACTGACGTCAGCGCGCGAGGGCGGCGTCTAAGTACTCCGACGACGTCATTCCGGCGCACGACACCGACGAGGAGCCGCAGACGACGCCTAGCGACGCGCAAGGGGTATTGCTGACGAAAAATCTTCCGGATCCAGTCTGACGCCTGGGGATATTCTAAGGTGAGGAATCTAACTAACTAATGTTTCTTACAGATACATCGTTACCGAAGGTAAGTAACTTGTTCTTCCGTGAGTGTCTCTCGAAACCTGAGCTGGGCGTCGCTACTTGGGTCTACGGCTAACTGCGTTTCCAAGGACCGAAGCTTCCCCTCCAGTTTGTTTAGCGTATGTGATATGTCCTTCAACACCTTTTGCAATACAGAAACAGCGGAGCGTGGCCTTAAACGCTTCCCAAATAGTCTCCATGCTGTCCACAGAGTCCTTGTTATGAACAAAAAACTCCTTTATCTCATCCTGCAACTCAGTCTGGAACACTGTGTCTAGCAAAATAGAAGCGTGCATTCGCCAAGCCCCACGAGGTACGTAGAATGCCGACGAGGCCAATGTGAGCTTAACAGGGGCATGATCCGAGTAAGTACGAGACAAATGTTGCACTATCGCTGGAGCCACCCCCCTGGATACCAACCAATAGTCTAGTCGCGCCCAAGACGCGGCCTGTGTTGCGTAGTGCGTCCCTCCCTTTCATGCGGATGGGTTTGCCGCCATGCGTTCGACCAGTTGATAAGCTTCCATGGTGTCTTGAATAACAGCCCACGCCCTAGTGTAATGGTGTGGCGAAGGATGTGACCTATCCAGACTGGCATCATACACTACATTAAAGTCCCCACCCCATATTATGTGACTGGAGCCTATGTCGAATATCTTAGCCCATAGTGTAGTGAAGAAGTCAGGTGCATCCACATTTGGACAATAGCAACAGGCGAGTGTGACCGAAGCTGTGCCCAATCTCCCCCATGCCAAACAGTATCGTCCCTGCGGGTCACAAAGGGTTCCAGCTAATTGAAACGGTACCTGTCTTCTAATAAGAATTGCCGCCCCTCTCGCATACGTAGAGTAGGAGGAGAAAATCCTATACCCCGCCCACCTAACCGCAAAGTTGCTCGGGCGCTGGGGAGCGAGATGCGTTTCCTGCAGCATGACAATGTGCACTTTGTGCCTATCTAAATATGCCAATATTTGTCTCTTCTTCCTGGGGTCCCCCATGCCTCTGATATTCCATGTGATGATATTTAGCGTTCCAAGGCCACTATCCGTCATGGATCGAGACATTCTCTCCCAACCGGGGCAGCAATCATTAAATAGTCATCCATGCTCTGTTCCTTATTAGTCTGCAATCTCAGAGATCGTATGACATGCCCACATTCCAATACATCAAGTAAAATCTCTGAGTCCTCCAAGTAGGAACCTTGCGTGAAAATCAACATTCGAATAGCCCAACATAACCAGTCCCTGCCCTCCCCCTCCCACTGAAGCAACCCCAACCTGCCAGAAATCATCACCCTCCCGCCCCTCCCCAAATCCCCCACACACAAACCAACCGCACTAACATCCCCACATACATCCTGCAATGAACATTCCCTGGGGCACACCCGCAGGGGGACGTTGCCAGAGGGCAGCACAGGTACCTCCCCCCCGCAGAGCCCATCACTGGCTCCCATTCCAGGCTCAGGCAGGAGGAGGGTTCCCGGTGCTTCGTTAATAGTGCTCAAGAAAGATGGTCCCCGCACGAAGAGCAGGAAAAAACATATTCATGACACTGCCGAAGAAATCACACTCCAATGCAGCTTATGTGTCGCTCTCATCACGGGGCACCGATATGTCCCAGGGACCGCTGATCTTATTAGGCCTCTCCCGCTCCAGACTGTGAGGATCGCTGCTGCGCCTCCCCACTTCCCTCCATGCAGTTCCCACGCTTGAGTCGCTTAAGGAAGTCCTCCACCTGTTGCGGCTTAGTAAAAAATTGTTGTTTCCCCTGGTGAGTTACTCGGAGCCGTGCTGGATAGAGTAACGCATAAACGATCTGTGCGCTCCGCAATTTAGCCTTCACCTCCATAAACTTGCGTCGCTCCTCCTGAACCAACGGCGTGAAATCCGGGAAAATGGTAAACGTATTCCCTTCAAAAGTTAAAGTCTGTTTGTTTCTTGCTGCCCTTAGAGCCACATCTCTGTCTCTATAGTTCAGTAGGCGCGCTATGATGGGCCTAGGTACGCTGCCGGGTGGGGGGCGAGGTCCCAGGGCTCGGTGAGCCCGCTCCACTATGAACTGATTGGAAAAGGACTCAGCTCCAATAGCAGATACCAGCATTTTCTCTACATACTCCTCCATTTTCCCTGTGTTGGTGGACTCGGGAATGCCCATTACGCGAATATTGTTGCGCCTACTGCGCGCTTCCAAGTCCTCATTTTTTGCAGCAATGATTTTGAGAAGCTTGTCCATGTGGGCCAGCTGCGTCGTGTGGCTGGACGTTGTGTCCTCCACGTCGGAGATCCGCCGCTCCGCTTCCTTTAGGCGGTCATCATGCCCCTCCACTTTGTGTGCTATGGTGTCCATTCGGGTTGACATCCTGTCCACCTCATCAACAATGGTGGCGAATCCCTGTCACACCTCCTGCAATATACTTTGCATGCCCGAATTCGGGGGCGCCACTACAAACACCCCCCCCCTCCCCCGTTGATGTCACGGTCATCCGGCAACACCCGGGGAGTCTTCCTCGCCGCCTCGAAGTTCAACTTGGGCTGCTTGTTGTCTGATTTGCCCATGACCGTATGGGGCACCGAGCTTCCACTGTGTGCCAACCTCCGTCTGCCGGGCCCGGCCTTGCACCCCACGACCACTCCTCGGCACCGGGGGGGAGGGGGGGAAGATCAGCCCGTCGCACCCCGGGGCCCTCACCTCCTCCCTCCTACACCACCTGGCTTGCAGATGTGGGCTTTCGAATTCTCCTTACTCAATGCTCAGTGCCAGGGATGGATTCGGGCCGCCGGGCGCTCCGTCTCCCCGAGCTCCGCCGCCAGTCTCCTCCACTCCTTCATTCACCCAGACACTAGTGCGGCCAGTGGAGCATCCACGACCCCCTCCTCCACAGGGCAGTCTTGGTCCCCCGCGGTGTCCTAGACAAAAGCGCTAGCAGTCAGGCAGTGTCAGTCAGTTCAGTCGCCCACAGAAGGCCTCCAGCCGTGATCCAAAGAGGAGACCCCAAAGTCCAGTGCAAGAGCGGCGCACACGCTGCGTATTAGTGTGGGAAACGCTGGCCCCCCTACCCCGTCGGGGTTGGTCCGCTAATGCCACGCTGCCCTGTTTGCGGAGCTCAGCAGGCAATGAGTTGAAGGGGAAGTGCGCCATGGGCCACCCGATTACCACGGCATCCTGGCGGGGACCCTCGCCTGACTCTCACCGCTGCACGGCCCCGGGCCGTTGATCCGCTTCTCTTCCCTGGTGTCCCCGCCGCCACGCACTGCCTCCACTTGGATCCTCACAGGGGGGTCAGCGCCCCCCCCCCCCGGGCTCCTCATCAAAGCAAGCGCACCGCTATAACTTCCTCCAGCGCGGGCCGCAGAGGCAGGCAGCGCCCGCCTGGCTTCAGTCCCCGGCCGATTCCCGGCAGGTCCCCGGGCTCTGTCTCCTCCTGGCACCACCGGCAGCCACTTCGCTCGCCTGCCTGCCTACTCCACGGCGCGGGCCTATACCTCACCCGCCGAAGCCGCTGCCGGCAGAAGGGACTCACCCCAGGTAGGCCGCCACTCGCAGTTCTCCTGGACGCCGGCCTGATCTCCACGTGTGCAGCCGTGGCCTCGCCGTGGCCTCGCGTTACAGGCGAGGCCGCTCCGTGGTACCACAACACTCAGTCCGCCCGCGCGGGCGGGCGGATGTTCTTGAGGTCCGTGCTGGGGCAAAATCCGCCCCTCAGCTCTGCAAGTCGCAGCGAGTCTGCAGACAGTGCCGACCCGTCGATGTCCCAAGTTTCAAGGCAGGCAGATAACTTCTTGAGCAGGATAAATGTTGGATAAGGCACCGGGCCGCCAGAGCCTCACATTTGGACATATTGAGTTTAAAAAAAAGTTTGTTATATCACAGATAAATTTAGAAGATATTTAGAGGGGGCGTGTTCTGGCCGTGACGCAAGATGGCCGCCTAATCCCGGAGCGCCGTGCTGTGGAAAGCTTCGAACGTCTGTGAAGAGCCTCTTAACTCCCGAATGGCAGCCTTACTTCAGAGAAAACATTGTGTGAAGTCAAGGGCCTTACAACGCAACGTTTGTTGCAAATGAGGAACGCTTTTTTCTTCAGATATACCTGTTTCCGGCCGCAGCACTCAGTCGTTGAGCTCACACAGCTGACTGGACTTGCGCCTTCCTACTCGAAATGCGTGGCTATCTTCTGACAGAAACGCTCCAGGCAGATAAGTGGGAAGTGGTGTTTACGGCTTTAGAGTATTGGGGAAAAGAGATTGCCTGAGCATATTCAGCAAGCTTTTGTCGACTGTTTAAGGAGCCTGAGGCAATTTTACACCTTTGTCTGCCGCCTTGTGTGTATTTAATGAGGTGAGAGCAGAGAACTGTTGGGGACATTGTGGCTGTTTAACGCTTCTCTCCTCAAAGTGGAGTTGCCTAGAGCTGACTTGCATTTGGAGGCAACCTATTTGAAAGAAACAGGTGACTTGTGGTGACATTGTTTCTCTTTAATGCTCCTATCCTGAGGAAATTTTCCTTATCATTAAGCTCCCCTGCAAGTCTCCTACATTGTTGAAACAAGGCTGGCTAGAACTGAGCTGCCTTTGTATTTGATGAGCTACTATTGTCTATTTTGAAACAGCGCCTGAAGTGATTTTACACTTTTAGTTACCACCCTGCGCACTTGGTGAAATATAAACATATAATGTCTAGCAGAATTCCTATTTTACAACGCTCCTTGAACTATGGTTGACTGAAGGCAACTTGAAGCGAGGTGCATATTCAGTTATCTATGCATTAACAAGTAACTCATATTCACTTTCCCTCCTTGCCTGGAACCTTTTCTTTCTTTTTTTCCTTCTTCCTTTTACTGATTCATCTCTTATTTCTTCATTTTCCTATACATCTCAATTAACATTCCGCCTACTAACATACACATGGCTGCGAAAATCTCATCTGCTTCTCATCCACTGCATATTATCTCGTGAAATGTTGACTGCCTTACACACTTTATTAAGCGCAAGAAAGTACTCTCTTATTTACAAGCAAAAAAAAATAATGTTGCTCTCCTGCAAGAAACTCATTTGGATGCTCTAGAATCTTCCAAGTTACAATGAGATTGGGTGGGAAAGGTCATCCACGGTGGACTAACGACACAACTTTCTCCTAAAGAGAGTCAGCCACGGAAGTGCGGTGTAGCTATTCAACTACACAAATCTTTACCTGTTACTATTCTCAAACCCTGGATTGATCCGGATAGCAGATATATTTTTGCAAAGCTGAAAATAGGAGATAAGACTCTTTGTGTGGGCTCAGTATATGCTCTGACACGGGCCAAACACCCCTTCTCACTCAGTTTGAACTGTTTGCTGGTTGAGATTGGTGCATCTAGCTATATTATTGGTGGTGATTGGAATATTGCCCGAGACACTATAATTGAGAGAACAGGCCCCATGGATAGATGTAATGAGGGGGACAGAGCTTTACTGAGAGTCATAACATCAGATCACGGACTAGTGGACCACTGGTGCCTTTGTCTCCCTTCTGATCAGGAGTACATATTTCTCTCCTCTACCCATGGTACACAATCCAGGATAGACTATTATCTCATTTCGAATTCAATAGTTGCAAATACCACTAAATCCCTTATCTTAGAAGCTGCAATATCAGATCATGCTCCTATCCTTATTACTTTAGAAATAGGTTTAACTTCCCCAGGCCGTAAACCATGGCGAATGATTATCCAAAGATGCCGTCCACCCAAAGGCAAAACTCTACTTCCTTCACATATCTCTGATTATTTATCTGTCAATAAATCTTCTGTTACTTCTTGCAGAATTGTCTGGGCAGCCACCAAAGCAACTATTTGTGGTCATTTAATGAAAGACACCGCTGAGGCCAATAAGCCTGCGTCCTTACATTGTGCTGAATTGTAGACTCAAATTACTTCCCTCACACATCAATACACATCTCACCCCACAATAACCAACCGCAGATAACTTTAACTTGCTAAATTGGCTCTTAATAATTTATACACCTCCAAAGCTGAATACGCCCTTCAACGCCTGAAGGGTAGGCATTATGAACAAGGAAAAAAGCAGGTTGATTGCTTGCAGCACAGTTGAAACAACATGAGGCAGCTATGGCCATTCCTGCATTACGTGCAGAAAAGGGTGACATTCTTACAAGACCACAAGAAAATGTAGACGCTTTTGCAACCTTTTATTAAAAACTCTACTCCCCTGAAACTCCAGTAACTGAGGATCAATTATCTCGTATCTTGGTGGTGTTATTAACCTCCCTTGCCTCACAGATGAAGGTAGAGCCCTCCTTGGTGGTGATATTAGCAAAGAAGAAATTGCCGCAGCCATCACCAAGCTGCCTTATCATTAATCTCCAGGTGAAGACTGGTTTCCTGCGTAGTTTTACAAATGGACTTAGACAGAAACTGTTGAAACCTAATTTTCTGCCTTTCATGAGGGGGGTCAAACACATTCACTTGCCCCTATCTCTAAGAAAGAGTTGATTGCAGTTATTCCCAAACCTGGCAAGGATCCACTTGCTTGTAGTAGCTATCGGCTCATCTCAGTAATAAATCGTGACGTCAACATTCTAGCAAGTATCTTAGCGGCACGCCTTCTTAAAGTTATCCCTTCCCTCATACATCATTCACAGGTTGGTTTTGTCCCAGGTCGCTCATCTAGGAATCACCTCTGAACTCACACTTACTGGTCTGCAACTAAGTTGACAGAAGATGCTGCAGCCCTTTCACTGGATGCAGAAAAAGCATTTGACCGTATTGACTGAAATATCTTTTCAGTTTATTTCTAAAGGTTGTCTCTTATATAATACTCCAACAACTCAAGTCAATTGCGGTGGGTTTCTTTCTGACCCTTTTCCATTCCAGAGGTGCACCCGCCAAGGTTGCCCTCTCTCTCTCCCCTTTTATTTTTACCAGTGATAGAGCCTCTTGCCTCACTTATTCAGCATTCACCATACATTCAAGGTATATCCATGGCAGGATGTATCTCTAAACTATACTTGTATGCAGATTTACATACTTCTCACGTTAATAGATCTCCCTCACTCTCTACTAGCATTACTTGAAATCATTGATTGCTTTGCAATCCACTCTGGTTACAAAGTGAACTGGGATACAAGTGAGGCTCTTCCGATTTCTCCTGGTACCACAAGAGCGGCAATTGATGAGTACCCCTTCCACTGGAATTCATCCCAATTAAAATATTTGGGTGTTCTCGTCAATAGAGGTTTAACAAGTATGGTCTCAGACAACGTATCCCCCCTTATAACACAAATGGAAACTGATTTTGCCCAATGGTCCCTGTTGGTTTTCTCCATTTGGGAATGGTACAGGCCGTCAGGATGGTCACCTTACCTCGCTTTAATTACATACTTGGGATGCTCCAGATCCTCGTTTCCTTATCTACACTCCGTAAGGTAGACACCTGAATCCAATCTTTTTTCTGGCGATCCACACGCCCTCGTTAAGCTGCTACAAAATTATTGGCTCGTCGCTTGTATGGCCGTCTTGGATTACCACCTTTAGAACATTATTCTTTAGCCTTGCACCTCTCACACTTAGTTTATTTACTTCTGGGTCTAACTGATCCTCCACAATGGGTTGCAATGAAACATTCCCTACTCAATCCAAGCGATGGCCTTGATTTTCTTAATGGAACACGAAACCACATTCTTCCCCCTCACATCCAGTAATGTAAGCTACATATCAATCGTGGCAACGAGCACACCGCCTTTTCTGAGTTGCCCATCGCTTGCACTGTAAAGCTCCACTTTGAGGCAATGAAAGTATCTGAATAAATGGTCAAGCGCTCCAACGGTTTAGTTGGAAATCAAAAGGCATCCATACAGTGGACCAAGTTATAGCAAATGGAGAGCTAAAATCTCTTAATTCGCCTAATGAAGAGTTTGGTCTTCCATTACACCAGGCCGCACGCAATTACAGCACTGTCTGAAAAGATGTTTAAGTTCTCCTCCCTGGACTCTGAATCCCTCACCAATCATAAACTATCTTCTTATCTGGGGTTGACACAAAGTGTTGTCAGGTTTATATAGTGTTCTAATTCAACACCTATATTCGCAACCACTTCTTAAAGCTCTCCAAGAGAAATGGCAAGAGCGCCTACACATTATTATTGAAGAATATGCATGGTCGGACATGTTAGAATCACTGGACAAAGGTACCCGAGAAGCTCGTTTGAAATTCTGCCTTTTCAAAACTTTGCATGATTGGTACTGGACACCTCTGAAATTGAAAAGAGCAGGATTACTGCCACAATCTAAGTGTTGGAGATGTCCTGGAGTCAATTGTGACCTTCTACATATATTGTGTGAATGCTCTTCCAAGCAGTGTTTTTGGCTATATGTGGGGGACACCCTGCAGGGTCTAATGCCTTCCCTTACTACTTCTCTCACTTCCTGTATCATCTTATAACATGATTTTAGAACTCTTCCTGCCATCACACCTCCGCAACGTCTTCTTCTGCATACCGCTCTTTCTATGGCAAAAATTAGTATTCTAAGTCATTGCCAATCGTCTTGTCCTCCCTCGCAAGAAGAATGTATGGTAGCAATGATTCAAACAGCATCCCATGAACGTATTATAAATAGATTACAGGACCAAGGGGACATTTTCAAGCAAGTGCGTGCTCCTTTTCCCATGACCCCTGAATTGTTTTCTTTCTTTGCTATTTTCTCTGTTTCTACTCTATCTAGGTAAGGAGTTTACGTTTACACCTATTCCTCCCCTCATATTCTTTCAACTTTTCTCTATATATATCTATATACCTCCTTTCTTATTAATTTGCCCACCTGTGAATTATCTATAACCTTCTCCATCTCTTTTAATGTCCAATCCATGTTTACTATAATTCTCTTTATTATATCCATAACTATATATTTACTTTCGATTTCCTTGGTAATTGTTATATAATAACATTTATGAACTCCCAAATATATTATAGTATATATAACATCCATCTCTGTTATTACTCATCTTGTTCATTCTGTAACCTCCTTTTTGTAAAAAAAGAAAAAATCCCTTTAATATTTGTTTGTTTGTTTTGTTTTGATAACTTTATTTCGGTCAAAAGACCATAAAAGTGCAATAAAATATGTACAGGTACAAGAATAAAACCATAAATACAGAGAGAGTTTTTAAAAAAAATTATTAAACCTTAAGTTATCATGAATATTTAGTAAGGAAAAAGGATAAAAGCTCAAAAGGCCATTACTTTATGTTAATAAAACCCATCCTTCTCCGCCACATACCATATAAAAAGCGGGAAACTGCATAAACAATGAGAGGATCTGTGTCATAAGTTAAGACTCTGCAGGCTTGTACACATTGTCTGAGACCCAAATTTTTGCACAGAGGAATAAGCCAACATTTTCGAATCGCACTATATGCTGGACAAAAAAACAAAATATGCACAATATCTTCATTGCAAATTTTGCAAGCAGGACAATTGCCCTCCATCAATTTTTCCCATCTAGATGTGAGCGCCCCGATTGGGAGAGAGCCATGTCTCAGCTGAGTATATAATTTTCTTGTCAGTGGAGGCTGTACTAAGTCCAAGAATACCTCCAACTTAGATTCAATTTTCACCAATAGGAACTCAGAGGTCAGTCTGCCCAGGGAAGTTGAACAGCATAGTATTTTAAAGTTATAAGATCTAACAGCTGCCAGTATCTCAGACCTTTGAGTCCTCACACAACTAATCTTCGGAGTATCCCAAAGTTGGGGCAAACCGACTTGATAGAGAGAAGTCTTTATATGGAGTAGCCAAGGTATTCTCTTGTACTTTAGCTGCCCCCAGATTGCATTAAATTCTGCTCTAACAAAAGCAAGCTAAGGGACAGACCAGAGCCTTCTCCAATAAAGTAATGGTTGTGCAGCTGCCAATTCATTAACGGGTTCCAGATCCATACCCAGCCGCAGTGGTATAAGAGGCGTGCTCAGGGGGAGGCCAACCAGACCACGCATAAAGGCTTGTTCTACCTTCCGTAAATTGGATGTATTTGTGTGGCCCCAGAGTTCAGCAGCATACAAGGCTGCTGACCTCACCTGTGTTTTATAGATCTCTAATACAGGAGTGACCGGTTTAAATATAGAAGTTCTATGGAATCTACCGATACCCCCCGTTATCTGAGATAGCCTCAGGGAAGATTGTGCTACTTGAGCATCCCATACAAAGTGCTCAGTCAGCGTGACCCCCAGATATATAAAGGTCTTAACTCGTTCTAGGGGAACACCACCTAGTACGGGGTTCGGGCGGGTGTGCCTCGGGGGATTGGAGATCATAAACGTAGTTTTCCCCAGGTTGATCTCCAATCCCCGCGAGGCACAAAAGGTCATAAACCCATTCAGGACCCGCTGGATGCCCGATGATGTCCGCGACAACAACGTGTCGTCCGCGAACATCAGATCGGGCACCCGACCAGAGGCCAATCGCGGGGCATCATTATCCCTGAGACTATTTAATTCATCTATCAGTCCATTAACATATAGGCTGAACAGTGTAGGGGCCAGTACACAGCCCTGGCGTACCCCCCGAGTTACAGGGAAGCGAGCTGATAGTTCCCCATTCTTCCCACACCTCACCTGTGCAAAGTTCCCTGTATGAAAACGAATCAATACATCTAGTAAATAGGTTGGGAGACCAAGTTCCTTCAACACCATCCAAAGCTTTTCCCTGGGAACCAGATCAAATGCGGCCCGCAGGTCCACAAAAACAAGGTAGAGGCTGCCACCCTCCACTCTTGCAGTTTTCCAGTATAGGACCTGGAGCCGAAAGATCTGGTCCAAGGTTGAAACACCCGTTCTAAAACCGGCTTGTAAGGGAGTCAATATTTTATTCACCTCCATCCAGCCTGACAATCTGTTCAATAAAATTCGGCCCAACAGTTTTTGAGTGGTGTCCAGTAAACTGATGGGTCTATAATTGGATGGGACTAATGGGCAGCCCTTCTTAAAGATCGGAACAATCTCGGCTCCGAGCCATGTGTCCGGCAATGCGGAGCCTTGCAGAACCGCATTGAACAGAACAACCAGGTATGGAGCCCAGATTTTAGGTTGAGAACGGAAAAGGTCCCCCGGGAGCTTATCAAGTCCTGGTGCTTTATTTAGGGGCAGTCCCTCAATTACAGATTCTACTTCCTTAAAAGAAATGGAATCTGGGTAATTAACATCGATCCTATCCTGAGGGTCCTGCAAGCTTATCCCTATCCGAGTGCCCAAAGGTTCCGGCAGACTATATTCGAGGGGGGAGTCTAAGGACACAGAAGTCCCATGAGATGGTATGTTATCCTGTTCCTGGCACACAAAAGCCCTCAACTCAGGACTTGTATAAAGTTCTTTAAAATGCGCCTCCCACACTAGGGGAGCAATATTTGAGACCCCTTCCTCTCGCTCCCCACTCATTGTTGAGGTAGCAATGCCCCAAAAGGTCTTAGAGTCCTTTGAGAGGAGTGCTTGTCTCGGATCATTCCATCTGGATTCCTCCCACTCTCTCTTGCCCCTGGTCAATTCCTTCTTATGCAGCATTCTAGATGCTCTGATTTTAAGAGTGTCTTTAGATTTGATTGCTGCAAGCAAATCTCTCTTTGCTATTTTACAAGCATGGTCATACCAGGGGTGTGTTCTGGGCCTTGACTGCCTAGACCCGGTAACTGGATAGAATATCTCCCCTGGGCTCGTAGTCAGCTTCCTATGTATCTCTATAGCCTGCCCAAAGGAGATAAGACCCCCCATTTCACTTATGAGCGGAGTAGCAATCTGATAAATTTCTGCAAGTCGAGTCGGGGATTCCACACATGTTGGCCATTTAACCCTTCTCCTGTTATTGGATATAATGAAAGGTGGTGCAGCCAGGTTTGCGCTTAATTCTGGGTTGGTTAAGCCAAATGCACCAGGCTTAAGCGTCAGGACCAGAGCATTATGGTCACTGTCATGTCTTAATACAACCCTAACATCTTTGAGCTTATCCCAGTGTTTAGCTTCCAGTAAAATTTAATCTATAATGGAAGTACTATTAAACCTGTTATATGTGGGTAGACCAGAGTTAGCATTATCGGACCTTCCATTGCACGCCCATAAGGACGTTGCAAGTGTGAAGGATTTAATTTGCAATACCAACTTGGTCCAAGCCCTTACTGGGGTAATCGTGGGAACCGGAATGCACCAAAGCGAGTCGACTTCATCTTGATTGCCTTGCTCAAGATCGCTCAAAGGTTCGTACTGACAATTAAAATCACCACCCACAATTATCGGTATTGAGGGATCAAGTGACTGAATGAAAAGGTCAAGTGCAATAATAGTACTTGATTCCTTTCTATTCATGGTAGGCCTAGAATAGATATTTATGATGGCCACTCGTGACTTATCAAGTAAAATTAATAGAACACATTGAATATCTGGGGAATTTGTTTCGAGCTGAATAGCCCGTATACCTAAATGTGTTCCTACCCAGATGGATAGCCCACCCGAAGGGCGGCCCTTGCCCCTGAAAACTGCGGGAGTATCAAAGGTCGCAAAACCAAGACATACACTCCCCTCCAGGGCCCAGGTCTCTTGCATCAAACAAATATCATGCTTGGCCATAAAAGCGAACCACTCCGGTACAAGTAATTTGTTCTTTAGTCCCGCTATATTCCATGAAAGAATCTTTATACACCCTTCCATCGCTTTTTCAGAGCCTTGCTCGTGCCCCTGTTCTTTTAGGGGGCCCTGGTCTAGGATACCTTCTACTCTCTTATCCACCCTCCTAATGTCAGTGGGGCAAAGATCATCGCCAGTGGGTAGGGACAAAATATTCTCCACTAATCCAGAACCATCCGTGCGTTCACTATTAATCAATTCTGGGATGGGGGTTTCAGTCTGAATCAGTCAGTCAACCTCCTCTAGAACACTAAACCTATTCCAGTGGGCATACGACTGAAAAGGCGGAATAGGGTCTAAGGGACACTCCACAGGTGACTTCTAATGTCGAATCCCAATAGGTGGCAGATAGTGATTCCTATCATATTGGGGCCTCAGGATACAATTCAAATTATAATTGGGGGTAGGATAAAAATAAGACAGATGCAATGGAAATATCTGAGAATTCCACCAAAGAGGGGTTTTACAAATATGGTCCACTGCGGAAGGGTCCCTAAAGTTTATTGTTATAACATCTCCTGCCACTGTTTTGGGAACCCTTCCAATCCAATCTATTCTTCTCACCGCCAGAATTTCCCCTGAAATATTAGGAGGGAGAGGTCTATTTATGCTCAACCACTGGATGCATTTATTTTTAAGATCAGTCTCATATTCTTTTTTCCCCTCTCTAAGAACCGGAACACCTACTAAAACTACCACATAAGGTTGGGCTTCTGGAGGCAGGTTTATTGAAGGCAACTGGCAAGAGACTGCCCTGGACTGAGCAGATCTCGTTGACAATAGTGTACCAGTTTTTTGCAGGATTTCATCCTCCTTAGAATGTAGTCTAGAATTACCGACTGGAACCCTTGTAGACTGGGAGGTATGACCTAATACATTTGAAGTAGAAGGGGGTGGTGGCACGGGGCTTATAGGGTTAGGAATAGTTGTTGGAACCCCTAAGTTTGTGTTCTGTGCTACTGGGATATCAAGTGTAACTACCCCCGAACTACCAGATGCAGAGGATACTAACTTGTCATGGAGAATTATTGACTTCGTTGTTCCCACCACCCTATTATTTAAAATGGAAGCTATTCTATCCAATTTCGAAACTAAAGGTTTAATATGGGTGACAATGGTCTGGTCCAAGCATGCCTGGAGATCAACCACCATATTGGTGACCCAACACATCTGAGGATAGTATATCCATGGGTAACAGCATTCACCGGGTCCGGGCCCGAGTTATCATTGGCCCATATCTCCGTAACAAAGAGACAATCCAGATTATGAGTCTGGATACTCAGTGCAATTTCTGTCTGGTGTTTAATCATGGAGCGGGCATTCAGCAGTGCCCCTTTAATAGCCCTAGATTTATGACCAGGTGAAATGTTAGTCCTGACGTTTGACTTGTTACTCCCCGTTACTTGGGGCGCTGTATAAGCTAGACCCAGGCACCAGTTCATTGGTAAGTCTGAGGTTGCAAAGATGACAGTGCCCTGGGCCTCTCAAAGAGGGTCCAGCATGACAGCACATTTTCCTGAGATGGCATTTGGTATGTAGCTCCTGGAGCTCTGTCCTGGAGTAGGTTCTGACCTTGTTGCTCCTGTTACCTGGGGAGAAACGGGTAGGGTGCCTGGCCCCTGGCGCCGTTCAGGCGTGGACGGGCGTAGACGGGCTTGCCTTTGGCACGCCTTCAGTATGCCAGTGGCGTGCCCGGGGTGGTGCTGCAAATTATTGCTCTCATCTGGAAGCGTATGCAAGGCAGGACTGCCAACCTCCGAAAATGGCGGCCAGCCGGGAGCAAGTTCTGGTGCAAGAGGCTCTCTCCGCACAATAGGGAAAACCCGTGGCGGACCAGAGAACCCCTGAGGGAACTGAAGGTGGGAGTAGGACCCAGGGGGGCCTACTAGAATACACACTGACTCTGGACCCAATGGCCACTGACATAATGACTGGGCATGTTTATAATGTGGCACCTTCCAGACTTCGACCTATTTGCTCAATACTGGCTAGTAATTGTGAATGCATTACTGTCTCAATGAATCTTTTCTAAATGATTGAAACAAGGTCAGATCATGCCTATTTCTAAACAAACATTGGCAAAGCCAAAAGGTCTAGGGTTGGCAGCTAGCTGTTTTGTTTTGTCATGGTTTTTGCAAAACTTTATTTTTGGGCGCTGCTAGGTATTTGCTAATCTAAAAAAAAAAGTGGACTAAAGGCAAAATGTTTTTTTCCTTTAAAACGAGCGGATATTTCCATACTACTGGCAGTGAACTGAACAATTTTGTGTGTGGATGTGCTCATTTTGAAAGTGCAGCATGCCTGTGACAGGGTGGCCCCGACACACCCTCCCTATGCGGGTGTGGGCGAGTGGTGGTCTGATACCTCCCCTTCATCCATTCTGTTTCATCCCTACCAGGAAGAATGGAAAGAAAGCACAGACACCTGGGAATCGGTGCTTCCTAGCGAGTCTGTACCTATTCCCTTTAAACAGAACAAGCAGCTCCTCGAAGACCCGCCTTGGCGCAACGTCATTGGCCACTCATTGGACAAATACCCGGAAGATCCAAAGGAGGTTTGTCTTTTGACCAGCGCGAGGACGACGGCGGAGAGCACAACGGAGGAAGTGGCGTGTCAGCGGTCTGCGGAGTCGGAGAACACGGAGAGTACGAAAACGGGAAGCAGCCCAGCGAAGACAGCAGCGGAAGGCGAGCCTGGAGGCCAACGACCCGGCGAACCCCCGAGCCACGTACCTGGGGGTACGTGGCTGCTACAGGTACGGGAGCGGCTGTCAAGGGTATTTGGGAAGCGGGAGAGGGCGCAAGTGTAGAAGCGGTGCTTTGAACACCCGAGAGCCGCGCGGCTTCAATCCAGTCACATAAGCCTTGTCTCCCCCTCCCCCAATCACAGTTTAGTCACTCAAGTGCACGTTTACGGAATCACGTTTTGGTGTACTCCCTCACTCCAGGGCCCCGGGGAAATTCATGACGTTATCAACCAAAAACTGACCCCGTGCCTCTCTGTTCCTTTTCTTACACACGCGAGGGGAGTCCCAATAAAGACACCGGCCTGAGTACGTCAGGAGTCGAAAAGAACCCGGAGGACGTCGGAACAGGAACTCCGAGCTACACACGGGGAAGGAGCTGGTCAACCAGAAAAAGGACTGTGTTAAACAGCGGGAAGCCCGGAAACACGGACTCCCTCCAAGAACTGCCTAAAAGACGTTCCCTATATGTAAAAAGGAAATACAGAGGAATAAAACCTTATAGCAGCAGACCTGGTCTCCGGCTCCTCACTGTCCCATCTTCACAATGCCATAATTCAAAGTGAAGTCAACCAATGGCTGAAGTTGGTTGACGCATTGCCCTTAGATGCATGGTTGAGTGGTATGGAAAAAATGTGAACTGGACAACTACAGCCAAATGAATGAAGTGTGGCTGAAATCCCCAATAAGTGACTATACGCCATACAAATAATTTTAGTGAAATTAAAAGTTCGTGGCTAAGACAGACCTAAAAACACAATCATTCTGCCATTGGTACCAGCCTCTGGCCTTTAACAAAGCAGGAAAGAAAGCAAGCAAGATAGAAGGCAATGAGGCAAAAAGAAAGAAAGCAGGAAATGAACATAAGCTAGAAAGAAAGAAAAAGAATAGCAAGATGAAAAGAAAGAAGGAAGGATAGGAGGAAGGAAAAGAAGAAAAAAACGGAAAAAAGAAAGACAAAGGAAGCAAAATATGAAAGAAAGAAAAGAAAGCAAGATAAAAAAGAAAGAAAATAGTAAAGAACAGGGAAAATAAAGAATGAAAAAAAGCTAGAACAAAGGAAGGAAAGCTAGAAAGAAAGAGGTAATAAAGGCAGGAAAGGAAGATGAAAAGGAAGGAAAAAAGGCAAGAGAAAGCAAGAAAGATGAAAAAAGAAATAAAGGAAAGAAAGAAACAAAAGGAGAAAAGAAAGAAGGAAATACTTTTTTTTTCAAGCGTTACGAGTGCTGCAAATTGAAGGCTAATTTTCTTCCTGGGCAAAGGGCATTAAGGAACTCACGAATAAATGTGTTCTGAAGAATTTGCCGCTGATTAATTTACATGCATAATAATGAAGCTTTTGGTTTGTGTACTACTTACTTAGTAAAAGGACAATAACTTAATACTGAACAGTTTCAAATGAATGCAATCTTTTATGCTGCGAAATACCAGCAGTCAGATAAACAAAGGACACTTTGAAAATAATTTACAACAACATTGGTAGGAGACGGGAACTGAGAAAGTGTGGAATGTGGCATGTGTTCACATCTGGTATAAAATTCCTGCTTTTACCTTGGGTTCTAACACAAAGGCAAAACTAAAGTAATAATAAAGTAAAAACAAAACACTGGCACTGAAGGGAAGTAGCTTATGTGAGGATGTGATCCTTGTGAGAGAGCAAAATGCAACCATTCAAACTGAAGCTAACCAGTGGCTTAGTTGGCTGACCCACTGCCCAATGCTCTATGCTGCGGTGTCTGGAAGCAACATGTCAATGACACAACAACTGACCAAGAGATGAAGAGAGATGACTGAAAACCACTTTAAGTAAGTATATTATACATATAATTTTAGTAAAAGTAAAAGGTCTTGGCTGATGCCAAACCTAAAATTCTAATGCAGACCCACAACATTTAGAGAACTATAGACTTGTTTCCAAATGGGGAATTTCATCTGCCTTTCAGAACAGATTTTCTGTGGCGTCCTGAAATGCTTGACCCTTTTTCCAATCTTATTCAATCTTTGGTGAGCCTCAAAGCCAGCTTCTGGAAAGCACTGGCATTCATTTTCATCGATACACGGATGACATTCAAGTATATATAAAAATGGCTTCTATCCACACTCCAGTGACACTGCAGAGAAATATGAAGAAATTACGCAAACGAATGTCAGCCAGTTGCCTAAAATTGAATCCATGAAGGCAGAGTTTTTACTAATCTCCCCCCAAACTCAAGAATAACATAGACCATAATCCCTATCTATGCAATCGCAAGTGAACAAAGTGGTTAGGGCTGCATGTTTTCTTTTGCACCAGTCGAAGGTAATTACATTCCATCTATATAGTGACCAGGTGAAGTAAGCAGCTCATTTGCTATTTCCAGAATCAATATAGGAAATGACATTGCTACTGAGCTGGTTTGGTCATCTATGAGAGGTGGAGATCAAAGGGCTCTCTTCTCCAATGGATAACCGTCTCCACATCTACCTGTTGAAGTTGTTGGTTATTCACTTGGTGCCCTACATCATGAGAAGGTGTGTTCAGGTACTTACAGACAGCATCACCTCCACATGGTATTGCAATAAACCGGGCTGAGTGAGGTCTTGGACCTTGTGCCAGGAGGCCCTATGCCTGTGGAACTGGTGTATTGTCAGGTCATTTGCCTTATTGCACACCCCCTGGTGAGATCTTTAAATGCAGGGCAGACAACCTCTGACAGTGATCTACAAGATCATGAGTGGCAGTTATATTTGGAGGTGTTGCAGGGCATCTTCCAGCAATGGCTTGATCTCTTTGCCACCGCCGGGAACATGCAATGTCTACACTTTTGTGTGCCGGAGTTCCAGAGAATTGTATAAATAAAAGTGGTAAATGGCTATGATAATTAGGAAACACTTATTCTAACCAAGTCAAATCAACGTTTATCCTTTCACATTTAATTCTGCAACTATTAACACTTTCACTTAATGTAGTTTTACAATATGTCGTACAAAACAACTATTCTCTTATTCAGTGAAGCCCTCTTTTAAAGAAATTTAACAAGTGATTTGACTTGGTTTTGTTAGAATAAGAATTTCTGACTTATCACAGCCATTTATCACTTTTATTTATACGATTTGAAGAGACCTAATTTGGCTGGTAGTAATAGGGCCCAACCCCCTAGTATGTAGAGTTCCAGAGAAGGCACTTTCTCTGAGGTGCATTCCGCCTAGAGTGTAGCTTGGAACTCTTATATGCCTTTATGCTGTTATCTCTCCTGCCTCGAGTTCTGCAGAAAATCAGGAACGAACACGCTCAAGTCAACCTAATGACTCCAGATTGGACCAGGAAAGTGTGGTACCATGAACACAAGCATCTGTCCTCCGATCAGTTTTCCACTTCGGAGGATTTTCGGGTGACGCTGGAGGGTTGGATCTTGCACCTAGGCCTGTGAAATCGACACCTTCATAAGTTAAGATTGAACGCAAGAAGTTAACTACATTTGATCTCCATCCTGAAGGAGTGGATGTCCTCTTTGCAGCCAGGCGGCATTCTCCAAAATCAGTATACTCTTGATGCTGGGACAAGTTTGTGGCCTGGTGAGGCACCCGTAATACAGACTCATTGCATGCCAGCTGCCAAATATTTAGTTTTTGTCAATTGCCCTGTGGGCACTTTTAAAGGCGATCTGCCAGCCCTGTTGCTTTTTTCAGATTACTGTACCAGCCACCCTTGTTCAAAATACCAGTTGTGATGAGATTTACTAAAAGTTTGATCCACATGTTTCGTCGTACACTTCTTGTAATGCCACTATAGAACCTCAATTTGCTCATTATATTTTTTTAACGTGCACTCCTTTTGAGCTACTGCACAGCTGTCCTCTGGACTCTGCAGGCGGTCTTCTGCTGTGCTATAACTTCAGTCTGTTGCTTGACTGCTCTTTAAGCCTTAGAAGTCTATCCAGCCTAGACCATCTTCTTTCCGTTCAAATTGGTGCTGAGGACTAAGGCTGTCATTCTACCGAAGGTTGTGACTCTTTCACATCAGACTGTCCATCACTCTTCCAACGTTCTTTGCTCTGCTGTACCCAATAAAAGAGGAGTGACTCCATTGTTTGGACCCGAAACTAATGCTACGCATCTATATTAAACGTACCAAAAACTATGAGGTGGATGATCAGCTCTGTGAAGGTTTCTATGGGGCAAAGAAGGAGAAAGCAGTGCAGAAAGGGAATTTGTCCCGATTGATACTACTCTGTGGTAAGATCTGCTACTCATTAGACAAGGCGCTGCCTCCAGAATGATTAAGGGCTCATTTTATCAGGGAAAAGGCTGCAACCACTGCTTTGGCACTCAAAGTGCCTGTCCTGGATATATGTCAGACTGAAACATGGGCATCCGTGTGAACACGTTTAGGAAGCACTACTGCATTAACACCCAGGTCCGATGGGAAGTGCACTTTGGCTGTTCTGTCCTTCAAGACTTTTGGGTCTGAGTCAGTCCACAAAACCACCATGAGGTAAGGTACTGCCTTAGTACCTATTCTTAAGGTGAGGATTCTGTGGTTAGAAGTATTTATAAGAAGAACAAGTTCTGTAGTAGGGGATCTCTGTGTACTGTCACAATCATGTGAATAGTCCCGCCCATGTGCGTGGACCCCGGAGCAATCAAAATATTCTCTTAAGTTGTCCTCTTCTGCAATCCTGCATAGACGCTTAAGAAAAATAAAGACAAATAATGCAGCCTGAAATAAACAAGGCTACTCTGGTCAGTACTTCATCCTGAAGTGAAAAAGGATAGCCAGATAACACTGAAATTTAAACATTTTGCTAAGTTTCACACATAGAGAAACTCCCCTTCACAAAAATCCTTTGTCACGATAGAGAGGAAGGGTTGGACAGACAAGCCCCCATAGGCTGCCATTATGTATCTGTGAAAGGATACCGTGCCTTTAAGGAACCCTCCAGAGACCCTCGGTATCCCATGATGCACAGCCAAAGGCTAGTTACTTTCAGTTCTTTTTTCCGGCTCCTGCTAGCAGGACCCTGGAGCATTGAGCACTACTTTTAGTGTTATAGCTGAAAATATTTGAGCTTTTTTGATAATTTGAGTGTTTCACTTGACGTCTGAGGCCTTTACCTTCCTTTTGCTGTCTTTGTGGAGCAGTTTAGCCACTTTTTCTTGTCAAAATGCCATCTTTATTTGACAAGTGCCCAGAATGTGGCAAGAAGAAGGCCAAATCGGACTCTCACAGGGTTTGTATACTCTGTCTTCCTTCATCTCATGTTCCTGACTCCTGTGTCATCTGCAAGTCATTCTCCAGGAGGACCCTGCGTGACAGGGAGGAGATTCGTCTTCAAGGCCTGGAGCAGAGAAGACAACAGGCTGCAGGTGGGGCATCTGGGCAGAGAGAGAGCCTTTCCTCTTCCACAACTCATGCGTCAGCCTCTGGGGGGCTCCCCAGTCGAAAGAAGGCTCAGAAACGACGCAGGTCCCGGTTGATGTCGAAGGCGACAACGTCGACGTCGAGGCCAGGTATGACCATATGCTCCCCGTCGACTCAGGGCTCTGGGTCCAAACAACGTCGAAGATCAACGTTGAGGGGAAGGACGTCAACGTCGAGGACTTCACAGACGACGTCGACACATCATCGCCATTGATCTGAGTCCAGGAGACATCGGCGCTTGCCGTCAAGGTGACACCGTTGACGCGCAGGTTGCCGTCGACGAGAATATCAACGCCGTCGAGGAGAAAGTCGACGTCGAGAGGAAAATTGACGTCACGAAGACAGTCGACGTCGAGTAGAAAGTCAACATTTAGGAGAAAGTCGACGTCGAGAAGAAAATCGACGTTGAGAAAGAGCTCGTCGTCGAGAAGCCTGTCACCCTCCGTGGTCAGCATCTCCACGTCTGGGAGTTCAAGGTCAAGACGGCGTCGACATTCACCGTCCAGGGGCACTGCTTACAGAGCTTCCTCTTCAGGCCTGCCCGCAAGCGGAGGAGGGTGATTCATACTTCGGACTCGGAGTACTCCAGGACCTATTCACCAACCAGGTCACCAAAATCAGCACGGCTTGTGGCTCCTTGTCAGTCGCCGCTGCGACCTAGGACGCCTACTCCTCCTCCTCTACCTCCTCCACCTTCTCCTCCTCCTCCTCCAACCTGCCGACGCCGCCCCCGCCGCTTCCTCGGCCGCCGGCTGCTCCACCTGTGCCAGTTGTCCCAGCGGTGCCAAGAAGGCCAAGATCACGATCCCAACCGAGACATCCCTCTCGTAGCCGGCACCGGTCTTCAACCAGATCACGCCGTCGTCATCATCACGAGCGGTCACGTTCCAGGTATACTAGGGACATGGAGTCCTCTAGTGCAGGAAGATATTCGCTGACTCTGTCGGATTCCCCACCTCCGAGGGTGTCACCGGTTGATGACATTACCACATTTCAGGAGGTTCTGGTGAGGGGAGCGGCAAAACTGGGCATTGCACTGTCCGTGCCTACCCCGTCCACGTCTGTGATCTTTGAGACGCTACAACGGAAGCAAATCTCTTGTCCTCTGCTTCCTCTGATACCCGGTTTGGAGGAACCGGCGATGGAGTTATTCCTGATGCCTGCATCAGTGAAGTAAAAACCAAAGGAAATGATGGACACAGTGTTGAACATTGCAAGCACTCACCCCCAGTCAACTGATCTGGGTTTAATCCATCACCGTTCTTTAGCCCACTCTGGCACCCCAGTTCAGACATGGCCATATGCAAATCAGTCTGACCCTGTGCCTCATGGGAACAGTCCAGCCCGAACTGCCAAGCCATGTCTTCCCTGGACCGGAAACAAGCTTCCTAGGACCGGTTTCTGGCATTTCAGCCGTCTTCAGCCAGGCTTGCTTGAATCCAGTGGCAAAGTGAGCAAGGGACTCACGTCTGAGCATACCCTGCCAACTTATGGCGAACAAAGCAAAAACCAAAGGAAATGATGGACGGAGTGTTGAACATTGCAAGCACTCACCCCCAGTCAACTGATCTGGGTTTAATCCATCACCGTTCTTTAGCCCACTCTGCCACCCCAGTTCAGACATGGTCATATGCAAATCAGTCAAAGTCAGTGAAGTCGGCTCCCTCGAGACTTCAAAAGAAATACTGGCTCCCGGACTCGGACCCTGCATTCCTGCTGGTGGATCCCCCTCCGGATTCAGTCATAGTGGTGGCGGCGAAGAAGCAGCACGCTACGGCCCCTTCGACCACAGTTCCACCGGACAAGGAAAGCCGTAGACTAGATTCTGCCGGGAGGAAAGTCTGCAGCACTGCAGGCACTTCGATGAAGGCCGCGAGCTCAACGACTCTCTTGGGCCGGTATGACCGCTCCTTGTGGGAGTCTCTCCAACAGTTCGTGGAACTCCTGCCTAGAGACAAACGCAAGGACTTTCAGGAGGTTCTCAATAAGGGTCTGATGGTCTCCAATCAGATCATCAGTGCGGCTGCGGACACCTCTCTCCTGGCAGCTCATGGATATTGTCATGGTGTGACTCTGCGGCGCCTTTCATGGTTGCGTCTCACCTCCCTGAAACCGGAGGCTCAGCAACGTATCCCTAACCTGCCATTCTCGGGTTCCACCCTCTTTGGTTCCCATGCAGACGAGGAAATGGCTCGTATGAAGGCGGAGGTTGAGACCCTCAAGGCTGGTGGCTTGGAGAAGCCGAAGGAACAGCGTAAGAGTTTCCGCCCCTACCAACGGCGATACTCTTCCCAACGGTTCCAACGCGGACAGGGACGTCAGGATGGACAACAGCAGCAGCAGCAGTTTCAGCGGCAACCCTTTCAGAGACATCAGAGAGGCTGGGGCAACCAGCAATCCACATGGGGGAACAAGGGCCCTGCTGGTTCTAAGCCCTGAGGGATTACTTCCCCCTCTTCTGTTACCCATTCCGGTGGGTGGAAGCATTCAAAATTACCTGGCAGAGTAGAGAAAAATAACTCGGGACAAACGGGTGCTGAATATTGTTCGCAGGGGATACTGTCTACGCTTCATCAGTCCTCCTCCATCTATTCCACCAGTTCGTTCACAATACCTGTTGCGCAAACTTCAAGTGGAGGCCGATACCCTGTTAAGCAAAAGGCCGATAGAACTGGTTCCTCCTCCACAAAGGGGAAAAGGTCTATACTCCAGGTTCTTTTTGGTGCGCAAAAAGGACAAAAACGAATTCGGGCCCATTCTCAATTTGCGGCAAGGAAACAAATGGATTCGCAGAGAGAAGTTCCGGATGCTGTCCCTGCACCAGATTTACCCTCAGCTGCATCAAGGGGACTGGCTCTGCGCCATAGATCTGCAAGACGCGTACTTCCATGTACCCATTGCAAGGAAGCATCGGAAGTTCCTGTGGTTCCTAGTCGGCACCAATCACTACCAATATACAGTGCTTCCATTCGGCCTGAAGTCTGCACCCAGGACTTTTTCAAAGTGCATGGTGGTGGTTGCAGCGCACCTGAGGAAGAACAAGATCTTAGTCTATCCGTATCTGGACGACTGGCTGATCAAAGCCTCCACGTTTCAGGAAGCGCAGCTACATTTCAACAGGACGGCTGTTCTGTTGAACCAATTGGGCCTTCAGTACCTGGGAGCCTCCATCGATACACTCCAGGCAAGCATGTGTCCTTCGGAGGAGCGTCGCTTATCGATCCTTCGGAAGGCTCATTCTCATGTCCGTTCCTTCTGCGACGGTGAGGACGGTGTCCTCTCTCCTGGGTTTGATGGCCTCTTGCATCTTTCTCACTCCACATGCACGCCTCCACATGCGGCATCTGCAGGAATGTCTAGAGCAGAGGTCTTCAAACTTTTGATGGCCGAGCCCCCCCATCTAAACCTTTTTACACGTCGAGCCCCCCCATCACCACCTGATAAAAAGTTCTGGAAGCTGGTACTCTGCATCATTGATGGCCATTCCCTCCTGCAGAGCCCCGGTTGTATAGGGCAAATAATATTAAATGAAGTAAGAGTGTTTAGTAAACTGAAGTTTTTGTAGTACATGTGCTTATTCTATAGTTCAACTAAAAAGAAAACAATTAGCACAAAAAATTTCATTGATGCTTTATTTTTCACATAAAACACAAAATTTAGGATAGATTAGCAAAAACACTCCCAAAACTCAGGTGTGGGAGTGCATGTTTTTCTCCACAGAGACAATGTGTGGATTGATTCTTGCTTCTGCCATCCTTAGGTTGTGCTCCACTTCCAGTCTTGAGCAGTGCCTGGAAACGGGAGTGCTCACAAAATGTTGTAATATATTTTTTTCAGTTTTATATAGCGTGAACATGACCCAAATGTATTGGAGCGCTTTGCAGGAGCATCTTTTACATTACACAAGCACACATTCATTTTTTGTAAGCACAGGGAGATTTAGTGATTTGCCCAGAATCACAGGATGTTGAGCAGACATCAAGAATTGAACCTGGCTCCCCAGCTCCACAGTCTTCAGCTCTGGCTGTTGCGCCACATCCTTACCCCTATACAAGATATCAGAAAAAGAAGTTCCACAAAACATGCTTTCTGACACAATTAAAAAATCCATGATTATGTGGAGTATGGCCAGGTGTTGCCATGTCAGTAGGAGGCCAGCCGCAGTTTTCCAAGAAGGCCTAGGGGACATTTACATCATACACATGTGATATAAGTGATTCAGAAGGATATATACATCTTTATTCTCTAGCAGCATCAAGAGTCAATTTGTTAGCATAGTTGGCTTATAAAGAAGATCGCCTTCCAAAGCTTCAGAAATAGCTGCACAAGAAAGCATTTAAATTTGGTCTATGAAAGAAGCGAGGACAGATGGTAGGCATACTTGACAATATTTGTTATATTAGGCTTGTGGACTCCGCATAGGGATTGGAACATGTTAAACAAGCACCAGTGACTTTAATCAAGGTCAAATTCATTTTTCGTAAGTCACTGGTAAATTAAGTGATTTTGCCCAGGATCACAAGATGTTGACCCGATACCAGGACTCGAACCCAGGTCCCCAGAACCAAAGTCAGCACCTATGGCATTAATGCCAAATCCGCTCCTCCTTCATCCAACGTTCCCACTAGTATTGGGACAAAGGGGAAAGGAGCGAGGCTTTAAAAAATTAATACAAAAAGCTCTTAACTCTTACCTGCCAGAGAATGGAATCTTCAGGAAGGTTCAAAAGCAGTAGCCCACTGACCTATTTACATTATGTGCACTTTGTGATCTGCATGGTACATGTTCTTTGCAGCAGGCACATTAACCCTCTGTGCTACCTATCCATGAGTCAAAACTTCCACTAGACAAAACTCTGATCTCTCTCTAGGAAGAACATTAAACACCAGAGTCATCATGACATTTTTATTGTTGCCGAAAATTGCTGGAGGCCAGGAAGGAGGCAGCAAGCACTTTTAAAAGCTTAATATACTTGCAAACATAATGCCTGCACCCAAAGTCAGCGCCCGGACACACCGGTTGCACTGCCCTAGAGCTGGCCCTTCTCAAGGGTCCTGTGACCTCAGTGACAGAGTCACTGTTGTTCTTGGCTGTGCTGCTTGCCCGCAAGACTGGAGGTGTAGCATGGGATTGTGCTCTCTCAGGAGAGTGGTCTGGTGGACTGGTTATTAAGGCTGAACCTGGTTCCCCACTTCCAAATTCAGCAGCTCTGGCCATAGTGCCACATCATCTCCCCCACTGAACACCATTACTGCCCCACTGAGAAAAACTCACACTGCCTTCAACTACAACCCAATTGCTGCCAAATATAAACACCTGGATGAGGCTCAGTTTAAATGACGCAATAGACAAGAGCAATATACGGCCTACAAAAAAAGTAACAACATCCTGGAAAAAGCAAACTCATAGGGAATGCAAAATTTAGCAAGCCATGTGAAATTTAAGCAGGAACAACATGGTTACCTTAACGCTTTTACACTCACTATTCAGAAATCAGTGAGTTCTTTTGCCTCAAAAGTTAAAGACAAGACTACAGGGCCCTGAATGGACCCATTTCAATGTCCATTGCTTATATCCTTACAAAACGTAAGCAGTATGGTAAAAAGACCACATCCCTGGACGCAGAGCCGCAGTACACATTTTGTTTTCCAATCCACACTTTGCAGTACCTCCAGGATTGGTGCACTAGTTGCAAGCCCAGGGAAAACAAAGACAAGAAAACAAAAATAGAGCTTCACCGGCAAACTCTGTAAAAGTGGCGCTAATGCGCTTAGGTGTGAATAAAATCAATCTGGCCAGTTTGCTACTACTCTGTCTTACTTTATTTAGTTATTTTTCATATTTTTAACCTTTTATTCCAGATGCTGCACTTTGGAATTAAAATACGACATTTCCAGCAAAAATGATTTTCTTTTTTGGATCCATTTCACAGGGGAGCAAATAAAAGAAAGAAGAGGAAAGAGTGTTGTTAGAACCCAATCTTGAAGTCACGTTTTCAGTAAGAGAAGAACTGCTAGACAGAAAGAGAGGGAAGAATGAAAGAGTGTGGGGGGGGGCAGCTGAAGCGGCAGAGCAGAAGTGGACACTGTATTTTTCTTCTCTGAGCAAGAAGGAAAAGACAGAGTCCTGTTACTTCTCTGCCGCCCGTCCTCGAACGCCAGGAAAGGCGGACCTTTATTTAAAGGTGATGGTGATTTCTTGTCCTGGGACGCATTTTCAGAATAAAAAAGTAGGCGAACAGAATCCTAGTAATTGAAGCAGGAGGGGCACGTTGTGCCCTTCCGCTCCCGCCCACTTCGACCACTGGGCTTCTGACTAAGACCTGGGGATACAATTGCCTTCACATCAGGTGCGCAACGCCCATAGGACTCAAAGGGCTTCAGCGCCCTCACCCCCCCTGGCCCCCAAACCCACCCGTAGTGTGTGTCAGCCCTGGCTGAGACAGCTTCCCGGGCAAACACACACACAGTTTTGGTGCTGCCAGCCGCACCCGTACTTCACAGGTCTTTAAAAGACCATTTACTCGTTAATGAGGCTTTGTGTTTTTCACCCCTTCTTAGAGCCCCTGCATCGCCACTCTTCCTATTGCTGGAAAAATTAGCCCCCTTCTACTCCCCACCACCTCCGAAATCGTTGCGCCTCTGGCCTTTAAAGACCTGTGACTCCTCTCAGCCGAGCCCCCAGCAGCTGGAGCTGCAGCGGCCCGGGCTGAGTTACAGGACTGGCGCCTGACAGCAACAATAGAAGGTGAAGTGCGCACACCCCTGGAGGGATGCTGCGCCCTCCCAGGGGGGCGCGCCCCACAGTTTGAAGACCTATGGTCTAGAGGATCAGTGGGACCGAAAACGAGGGAACTGGGAGGACAGGATCCAACTTTGCAACACGTTGCCCAGTCCCTGAAGTGGTGGTGTTCACCTCACAATCTCCTCGGAGGGATTCCGTTCCACAAAGAGATACCGACGCAAACCATTGTGACAGATGCGTCTCTCTACGGCTGGGGAGCGCATTCGGAACACCTTCAAATACAATGGACGTGGTCCCAGATGGAGTCCACGTATCACATCAACATTCTGGAACTCTGTGCAGTTCACTTGGCGCTGAAAGCCTTCCAGCTGTCGTTCCACACCAGTTCCCTGCTTGTACAGACGGACAACACAACAACAATGTATTACCTCAACAAGCATGGGGCTCAAGATCGCGCACACTGTCTCGGGAGGCGCAGACGATCTGGAACTGGCTGCTGGCCAGGGGACTGACTATCACGGTGACTCATCTGCCAGGTGTCGCGCTCAGCAGGCTAGTTCAAGAAAATCACGAATGGGTCTTAAACAACGAGGTGTAAAGGGGCATCTTCGCATGGTGGGGCACTCCAGACATCGATCTGTTTGCCACCACAGAAAACAGCAAATGCAGACTTCGCCTCCAGGTTTTACCAACCAGGGACGCTGGGGAATGCACTGTGGATCAACTGGTCAAACCACTTTCTCTACGCTTTTCCACCCATTCCCCTGATCCCGGCAGTGTTGATCAAACTGTCCCAGTCCAGGGCCAGGATGATCTCATTGCTCCGGAATGGCCTCGGCAGTGGTGGTTCACCGACCTCCTACACCGGTCTCTTCTGCCGCATCTTCGACTTCCGTGTCGGCCGGACCTTCTCACGAAGTTTGGAGGGCAGATGGTGCTTCCCAACCTCTTGTCGTTGAGTTTCGCAGCATGGCTCCTGAGCTAGTGCAGTTTGGGCATTTAAATCTGCCTCAGAACTGCTTGGAGATATTAAAAGAGGCAAAAAGACTGTCTACAAGGACTTCCTATGCATACAAATGGAAGAGATTTTGCATTTGGTGCACGTTCAAGGGTGCAGACCCTACATCCTGCAAGGAGGATGTCATCCTCCCATACTTACTGCATTTGGCTCAATCTGGCCTTAACTTTCATTCCATTAAGGTTCACCTAGCAGCTTTAACTGCTTATAGGAAATGCCCCTCACAAACTTACTTTTTCTAAATCGCAGTCATCAAAGATTTTCTGGAAGGTTTGAAGAAGGTGTTTCCTCCCATTAGGTGTCCTTCGCCTCCGTGGGAGCTTGATGTGGTGCTGTCTAGACTAATGAAAGAGCCTTTTGAGCCTATTCATAAGGCTTCTCTACAGCATCTATCCTGGAAGGCAGCTTTCCTTGTAGCTATAACATCGGCTCGCAGGGTTAGTGAGATCCAAGCTCTTTGTTGCCAAGAGCCCTATACTGTGTTTCATGCATCTAAAGTTGTCATGAGAACTCACCCAAAGTTTCTTCCTAAGGTGGTGTCCAATTTCCATGTGAATCATGCGATCACATTGCCCACGTTTTTCAGCATCCTTCCTCTCCGGCGGAGAGGTCCCTTCATTCTCTCGATGTGAGAAGGGTGTTGAAAGTCTACTTTGATCAGACTAAGGAGATTCGTAGATCGGATCAATTATTTGTTAATTATGGATCGGCCAGGACTGGTCTTGCTACCTCTAAACAGTCCATCTCTAGGTGGATTGTGTCCTGTATTCAAATGTGTTACCAGAAAGCTAACAAGACTCTAGGGGGTAAGCCTAAGGCTCACTCTACCAGAGGTAAAGCTGCTACAGCGGCTTTGCTGTGCAATGTCCCCATTGCAGACATCTGTAGGGCTGCCACTTGGAAGTCAGTCCATACCTTCGCTAAACACTACTACCTGGACTCTGATGCCAGGGCAGATGCTCAGGTTGGGCAGGCTTCGCTGAGATTTTTTTTGCACAGTAGTGATTCTGTCTGTTTCTTCCACCGTTGGGTTTGGTTTGTGGGGATGGGCTTGCCATTCTATTCACATGATTATAACTATACACAGCGATCCCCTACTACAGAAGGAGTAGTTTCTTACCTGTAACTCAGGTTCTGTAGTAGGGGTATCTCTGTTATAGTCATAAGCAACCCGCCCTCCTCCCCGGTGGATGAAACGATAATATCCTGAATGCTACAGGCCTGGCTTTATACACCTTCAAAAATAACTGAAAGTAACTAGCCTTTGGCTGTGCATCATGGGATGCCGAGGGTCTCTGGAGGGTTCCTTAAAGGCACGGTATCCTTTTACAGACACATAATGGCAGCCTATGGGGGCTTGTCTGTCCAACCCTTCCTCTCTATCATGACAAAGGATTTTTGTGAAGGGGAGTTTCTCTATGTGTGAAACTTAGCAAAATGTTTAAATTTCAGTGTTATCTGGCTATCCTTTTTCACTTCAGGATGAAGTACTGGCCAGAGTAGCCTTGTTTATTTCAGGCTGCATTATTTGTCTTTATTTTCTCTTAAGTGTCTATGCAGGATTGCAGAAGAGGACAACTTAAGAGACTATTTCAATTGCTACGGGGTCCACGTACATGGGCGGGACTATTCACATGATTATGCTCTCTCTAGTGGATACTCTATCTAACCACAGATTCTGTTAATCTAACAAGTTTCCAAGATATAGATGTGCACACTGACACAAATAGGTTTTTGTTTTAGCTCCACGTCTGAGGGTGCAGACTGTCAAGAAAGGGACAGAGTGAAGTTGGCACAGAGCCTCAGGACACCACCCACCGGCACTCAGGGGCTATCTATGCTGAAATATATTCCGGTTCTAGTCTGGTGCCTTAGGATTTTGCCACTAGATAAAGTATCCACCACAAAGAGAGTTACTAAGTAGGCATGTAGCTTGTTCTTTAAGTGCATAAAGATCTGGCAAGATTGCATTTGCAGCCATCTGTAAAGCTGCAACATGTAGTATTATCCACATATTCAGTAAGCATTGCTGTTCCAGACGAGAAGCTATGGTTGACATTTAATACTTAAAACGTTTTCCAAACATCTGCCTTTTCACTCACAAGCCATCTCTTCAGGGAGGTGATTACTGCTTTACCTTGGATGCACTAGTATTTGCCACAGGAGTATAACCCATAAACCACGTTGAGATTAGGGTAGGTATGTAAAGACAAAGTATCTCAACTGGTATCACTTAGAAAGACAATTAGACATGTATGTATAATACATTACGCGAAAAGAAAAACGGGAGACTCTGAAATGATTTTGAAATGTGCACATGGCATCATATAATTACGATCAAAATTAAAAAGGTACAGTTGTAACAGCACTGTAAGCAAAAAATGCGTGGACAACCCGAATTGGACTTGGTGCTCAATTGTGTACGTGACACAACAAGTGGCGACGCAAGTGACAATTGTGCAATCAGCGAAAACGGAGCAAGGTGCGGATGTGAACAAGTATATACAGTGGATGTTGCGGCTCAAGACAATGATTTACAATGTTCTGTTTGAAAAATTGATAACAATTTCAATTGAGCCACAGAAGGAGGTGCGCCATCAGTTGCGCTGAGGAGTCGACGATGTTTCGATCCTATGAATCCGGATCATCTTCAGGACCGGGCTGTCAGTAAAGGCGGTGCTGAGAGGACACAGTTCTTTGATCACGTGTAGCGAAGAGAGCCGGGGTTGAAGGTCTCCACTAGTAAACAGAGATCCTTAGTTCATAAAACATCAGGGGGATATATAAATGCGGACGCCGTGTTCGGAAGGACATTGGCGGTATGAAAGTATGGGGATCCTCTGTGTCCCAAGCAATGGGCACTGGTAGGGGAGACCTTGATAAGCGGATTTAATCCAGCAGCGTTGCAGTCAATGAGGACCCGCACTCAGGATCTCTGTTTACCAGTGGAGACCTTCAAACCTGGCTCTCTTCGCTACACGTGATCAAAGAACCGTGTCCTCCCAGCACCGCCTTTACTGACAACCCGGTCCAGAAGATGATCCTAATTCATAGAATCTTAACGTCATCGACTCCTCAGCACAACTGATGGCGCACCTCCTTCTGTGGCTCAATTGAAATTGTTATCAATTCTTCAAACCAAACATTGTAAATCATTGTCTTGAGCCGCAACATCCACTGGATATACTTGTTCACATACGCACCTTGCGCCGTTTTCGCTGATTGCACAATTGTCACTTGCGTCGCCACTTGTTTTGTCACGTACACAATTGAGCACCAAGTCCAAATCGGGTTGTCCACGTATTTTTTGCTTACAGTTCTGTTACAACTGTACCTTTTTAATTTTGATTGTAATTGTATGATGCCATGTGCACATTTCAAAATCATTTCAGAGTCTCCCGTTTTTCTTTTTGCGTAATGTACTATACATACATGTCTAATTGTTTTTTCTAAGTGATACCAGTTGAGATACTTTTGTCTTTACTTACCTTCGATGCATAGCATCTGATCTACAGCAGCACATCCTTCAAACTAAAAACCTTAATTACCTCTAACAATTAGTTTGCAGCTTATATTTCTGTGGATTAACATATCACCTCTCCCCACCCTCCAACTAGCCGAATGTGAGCTCTTGGTACAAAGTCTAACCATCACTATATTTCTAAATAGATACTGCTCACATAGTAAACACAGACTTTATTGCTTTTCATCTCTACACCTACTTACACTTAATCGTAGGTGAAAAGCGGTATCTTAGATGGAGTCTGCATCCCAGTGCATTGTGCGTTTCAGAGAATGTATTACGAGTCACCTCAAAACCGAAATTACTTTTTCGAGGGAACACAGCTGGCAATGTCCGCACCCAACAGTCGATGGTGGGAGTGTTTTCAACATGTGACTCTACAGCATTAAAGGTGATAACTGATTGTTACAGGTAAGTCGTGCTTTCCTTCTACATGGTATCTATATCAAAGGAGGAACAAGGGCACCCAAAGGAATTAGACAGGGACCTTGGGTAGATACGTATTGCAGGAAACAGTGGTCCCTGAAACCAAACGATAGAGCAAAAAATGAATATAGTCAAAATTGGAACTATATTATAGCCAATGTCCAGCCGGGCATGGCAACTTTAATAAGTAGAAATTCTTGACAGTAAACAAGGAAATGTAAGTAGAAATGCGGTGGGACACAAGCCTGTATCCTCTGACTTACATACCAAGTAGACAGAAAATGACAAAACACATTCAGGCAATTACAGTGATGTTTCTTTGAGAAATAATGAATAGCGAAACATCTGATATTCAGATTGCCACCTTCACACTATATTACATACAGCAATATTTAAGGTGTAGGGTGGGCAACAGAGTCGACGGCGTTTCGATCCTTATGAGAAAGATACAGGATCATCATCAGGACTAATTTAGTTAAATTGCCCTTATTTTGAATGCCTCATGTTGCTGACAACTGACAGTTGATGCCGGATCAACTGTCAGTTGATCCGGCATCGTCCGTACACACTGCATGGCCACGGAACCCATTTCTGCAAGTTGATTGAGACCTATCCGTGTCCTTCCTCCCGGAAGAATTGTGCGTAGGCATTGTCCTACCGTAAACCTTAACTCAACGTTACCTTTTCGTGAATCGGCATCTTTTCCGTTGCCTCCATGGCAACATGAGGCATTCAAAATAAGGGCAATTTAACTAAATTAGTCCTGATGATGATCCTGTATCTTTCTCATAAGGATCGAAACGCCGTCGACTCTGTTGCCCACCCTACACCTTAAATATTGCTGTATGTAATATAGTGTGAAGGTGGCAATCTGAATATCAGATGTTTCGCTATTCATTATTTCTCAAAGAAACATCACTGTAATTGCCTGAATGTGTTTTGTCATTTTCTGTCTACTTGGTATGTAAGTCAGAGGATACAGGCTTGTGTCCCACCGCATTTCTACTTACATTTCCTTGTTTACTGTCAAGAATTTCTACTTATTAAAGTTGCCATGCCCGGCTGGACATTGGCTATAATATAGTTCCAATTTTGACTATATTCATTTTTTGCTCTATCGTTTGGTTTCAGGGACCACTGTTTCCTGCAATTCCTTCTACATGGTGACTCTTCTGGATGTACTTCGTGCTCCTCTATATAGTAGGAACTCATGACCTCTCGAGATCTCCAAGATGACCTTTATCACATCCCCAACCCTTCCAAGCTTTGCAGAGTCTTGTCATTAATTGTGGCCGGATAGCTTGCCAGTTCCGACTTCAACTCCTTTGACCTCAAATGGGCACCAATGGCTGCATTTCTTGGATATCTTGGTCATCTTACCCATATCTTGACGACTGGCTAGTCGAAAATTCTCAAAAACCTACCTCCGGTTGTTCAGCTAAGTAGACTTTACAATAAACAAAGTAAAAATCAACACTCTGCCTACCACGTACCATCCAGGTCATGGGTACAAGCCAGAATACCACAAAAAAAAAGCATACCCTTTGCATGGAAAGAGAACTAGTATGTCCACATTAATGGTCCATTCACAGATAGACAAAGATCACAGTACGTCTGTTGAAAAGATTGATGAGAACAATGTCATTGTATAAACCTCTGATTTCATTGTGCTGCTTGAGCATGCAGCCAGTACAAGAGCAGTTGAACAAACAATGAGCACAAGTTTTATTTTCTCTGTGAGTTGGTCGTCAAATGAACCTGAAAGGCATTACCCTCATGGGCGCCTGAAATCAGCAAAGAAGTGGGTCTTTACTTCCATCAGCCACAAGACTGCTTTGTAACGACTGCAGATGCATCTATGGATGCCTCGAGTGCACACCTCCAATAGGTAGCTGCAAAAATGTTTTCCTCCAGGTAGGTGGCGGCCCTACTTATAAATATGCTGGAGATGAAGACTATGAGACTAGGTCTGTAGCTGTTTCTAACTTGTACAAATTGTTTGTCCATACAGATCCAATTTGTCAGACCTGGGGTCTCCAGGCCCTATGGGGCGGTAACGTGACACGAGCGGTCGGGCCACCAAAGGTCTGTGTGTAAAGCAACCATACAACATGCACCTCACATGGGACAAGGAACACACACAATAAGTGACGCCACACGGTAGGAGTTAAGTAAATACTCAAGTTTATCCAAGCAGAGCACGTTAGATGCAGTTCATGAGGTAGCAGTACATTTCATAAGCTGGTAATACCACAAATGACATTCAGTATACTTCAGTACTGCCTGAGGTACAATTACCCTTCACCTGGAGGTACATACGTGCTTCGCTTTCCTGTAGCGCCTTAGGGAGGTGACGAAGGCGCTAGGCGCGCTAACTGGTGACGACCTCAGAACGGGGCATCTAGCATAGGGCTACTCGTAATAGATGTCATTTAGCATTTCATTATGGAGCATGAATAACAGCGCGCTACTCGTAATCAATAGCACGTAGTACTTCAACATGGGCGTAATTAACAGCGCGCTACTCGTAATCAATAGCACGTGGTACTTCAATATGGAACATGACTAACAGAGCGCTACTCGTAATCACCAATACGTAGCACTTCAATATGGCACATGGATAACAGAGCGCTACTCGTAATCACTAACACGTAGCACTTCAATATGGCACATGGATAACAGAGCGCTACTCGTAATCACCAACACGTAGCACTTAAATATGGCACATGAATAACAGAGCGCTACTCGTAATCACCAACACGTAGCACTTCAATAGGGCACCTGACTGACAGAGCGCTACTCGTAATCACCAACACGTAGCACTTCAATACAACACATGGAAAACAGAGCGCTACTTGTAATGGTGGGCGCTGAGTACTTCAATGTGGGGTAGGACAGTCAATGCGCCTCACGGAGCTTTTAGCAGGAAGCGCCCGGGATGGGAGGAGCGAGTCTCTCGGCTCCGGTGCAGTTCGTAGGGCACCTCGCTTCAGAGCAGTCACGGGGACACAAGGAGAGGATCCCTCGGCGGAGTCTCTCCGTCGCGCTGGCAGGGGGAACTCCCACGGAGAGGGGACCCGGGCTGAGGGTGCTGTGTGCGGTTCCCGACCAGTAGGGGGCGCACCAGGGGCAATCCCAGCCTCCGGGCTTACCTCGTTCTCGGCGTCCGACGGCGTCCGCTCCAGCGACGATGGTGGAACTCGGCCCCAGGCCTCGCGCACCTTCTCTCACAGCTGCGACGGCAGTGGCGGGGCCCCAGGCTTCTCACGGGCCTCACGACTCTGCAGGGCACTTCTTCCGGCCTCCAGGCCGCGGCGGTGAGCGCGCTGGCTTCCACGTCACAGGGGGGGGCTCAAGTTAAGGTTGGGGACTCCGCGCTCAGTGGAGCACGCTGCCGGGGGTCCCAGGCCAGGTCAGGGAGCGCAGGGGTCACAGCGCTAATACCTGGTCGATCCCCGGTGGCTCTTCAACCTGCTTTGCATACGGCTTCAGGGGTCAGTTTGGACACGCAGTCTCAGTGCTTGGCATATAAGTTTGAGAGTTCAATCTGGACACGCAGTCTCAGTGCTTGGTATATAAGTTTGAGAGTTCAATCTGGACACGCAGTCTCAGTGCTTGGCATATAAGTTTGAGAGTTCAATCTGGACACGCAGTCTCAGTGCTTGGTATATAAGTTTGAGAGTTCAATCTGGACACGCAGTCTCAGTGCTTGGTATATAAGTTCTGTCCTCAGATGTTAGATAGAGTCTTGTTGGCGCAGATGTATCTGGCGCCCTTAAAGGGTTCTGTTACAGGGGGGTAGGGATGGAGAGGGCGACTAGATCCTTCCTAGTCAGGCTGGCAGAGAGTCTCTGAGTCCTCCTACTGCTGGGCAAGATCAGTGGGTTTCACAGGGTCCCTCACTCACTTAAGAGGCAGCACCTAAATCCTGTCACTCTCAGAGGCATAAGTCCCTGGCTAGGCCCTACCGCCTACACTCCTGGTGGATTCTTCCAGCTCTGCTTCACCCCAATGGCCAACTCACCCCAAAAGTTTCCCTCCCACTCTTAAGTAGCCCTAGGTCAGGTGACCTCTAGCCAAGGCGGCAAAAGAAAAACCACACCTCCCTTCTAGAAGGTTCCAGCACTTTCCAGGAGCTTCCCCACTCTACCTATGGGACAAAAAGGCAGGCTGGAGTCGCAACATTGTTGTGGGGTTCCAGCCAGCTCCTGGCAGCTAGGGTGCTACTATGAAAGACCACTCTGCAGTAGCAGGGGCCTGTGGCAGCCATCTTGGGAGAAGGGAGCACCTGCACCTTAACACTGATTGGCAATGAAAAGGCGCCCGGAGACCTAGTCCAACATAAAATGAGGGTGGAAAAAATGAGGCACGATACAAAAATAGAAGGGGAGACCACCCTAGGGCTGACAGGTCCAACATGCGTCCCCCCCAGCCGAAAGAGGGGAGAGCTACCCAACCTCTAGGGAGTTCTCATCACTAAGGCGGAAAAACCTGGAGAGACCGTCAGCATTGGCGTGGTCAACTCCGGGCCGATGTTCCACCCGAAAGTCCATCCCCTGTAGGGAAATGGACCACCTCAACAACTTGGGGTTTTTGCCTCTCATCTACATGAGCCAGCGAAGGGGCCGGTGGTCGGTCTGGATAAGGAAGTGAGTGCCAAAGAGGTATGGCCTCAACTTCTTCAGAGCCCAGACCACCGCGAAGGCTTCTCTCTCAATGGTGCTCCATCGCCGTTCCCGAGGGAGAAGTCTTCTGGACATGAAGGCCACAGGTTGATCTTGGCCCTCGGCGTTGAGTTGTGAGAGCACCGCACCTATGCCGTGCTCTGAGGCATCTGTCTGCACAATAAATTACTTGCTGAAATCTGGTGTTGCTAGTACTGGAGCGGTACACATCGCATTTTTCAGCGTGTCAAAGGCCTCTTGGCATGCAGCTGTCCATATGACCTTGCGGGGTTGCTTCTTTGAGGTCAATTCCGTCAAAGGGGCTACGATGGTGCCATATCCCTTGACGAACCGGCGGTAATACCCAGTGAGGCCGAGGAAAGCTCGGACCTCTGTTTGGGTCTTGGGGGGCTCCCAAGCCAAGATGGTTTCGATTTTGGCCTGGAGGGGTTGCACCTTACCTCCGCCCACCAGGTGTCCCAGGTACACGACAGATCCCTGTCCAATCTGGCACTTGCTGGCTTTAATTGTTAAGGCAGCGTGTTGCAGCGCATGCAATACCTCCTGGAGGTGTTGCAGATGGTCCTCCCAGGTGCCACTGAAGACAGCTATGTCATCCAGGTAGGCCGCTGAGAAGGACTCCAGGCCAGATCGTACCCGATTCACTAACCGCTGGAATGTGGCCGGAGCATTTTTGAGCCCAAAGGGCATCACTCGAAACTGATAGTGGCCCTCGGGGGTGGAGAACGCTGTCATCTCCCTTGCTCCATCGGCCATGGCAATCTGCCAATATCCAGATGTCAGGTCAATGGTGCTGCGGTACCGGGCTGCTCCCAGCCGGTCCACCAGCTCGTCTGCACGTGGGATGGGGTGAGCATCTGTCTTCGTGACAGAGTTCAACCCCCGGTAGTCCACACAGGACCGAAGCTCCGGTGTCGTACCCGGTGGGGCCGCTTTCGGCACCAACACCACTGGACTAGCCCACGGGCTGCTGGAAGGTTCTATCACCCCCAGCTCCAGCATCTTTGCCACCTCACGCTGGATGCTATCCTTCACTCGGTCAGAGAGCCGGTAAGACTTGTTCTTCACCGGGGGGCTGTCCCCTGTGTCCACATCATGGGTACACAGTTGAGTGATTCCAGGCGTGAGGGAGAACAACGAGGCGAACTGTCCCAGGACATGGCGACAGTCCCTCTGTTGCTCTGGGGTCAAGGATGGGGAGAGAACTACACCTTCCACCGAACCATCCTTCTCTTGTACCGCTAGAAGGTCAGGAAGAGCTTCACTCTCTTCCTCTTCGCTCCCATCCGTCACCATAAGGAGAGCAAGCTCTGATCTCTCATGGTGCGGCTTCAGGCGGTTGACGTGGAGCACCCTGAGGGGCTGACGGGGGGTTTTCACATCTACAACGTACGTGGTCTGGCCTCGCCGCTCCACAATGTCGAACGGGCCAGTCCACCGGTCCTGGAGGGCACAAAGCTCCCCAGGTTCCATAACCCACACCTTCTGTCCAACGTCCAACTCGACCGTCCGAGCGTTGCGGTCATACCACTCCTTCATCACGGTCTGGCTAGCCTCCAGGTTCTCTGTGGCTGCCTTCCACAGCTTGGCCATCTGGCTGCGGAACGCCAGCATGTAGCTGACAATGTCACGGGGAAGCTTCTGTGAAGTCTTTTCCCACCCCTCCTTCACTAAACTGAGGGGCCCCCGAACGGGATGGCCATAGAGCAATTCAAACGGGCTGAACCCGACTCCCTTCTGCGGTACCTCCCGATAGGAGAATAACAAGCAGGGGAGGAGGACGTCCCATTTACGCCTCAAGCCCTCTGGTAGGCTTCGGATCATCCCCTTCAATGTCTTATTGAAGCGCTCTACAAGTCCGTTCATCTGGGGATGGTAAGGAGTGGAGAACCGGTAGGTCACCCCACACTCCTTCCACATGGCCTGCATGTAGGCCGACATGAAATTGGTGCCCCTGTCCGACACCACGACCTTGGGGAATCCCACTCGGGTAAAAATCCCCAACAGTGCCCGCGCCACCACCGGTGCAGTGATGGTCCTCAGAGGAATAGCCTCTGGGTACCTTGTGGCGTGGTCCACCAAAACCAAGATGAACCGGTGTCCCGCTGCGGTCGGAGGGTCCAATGGCCCAACAATATCGATACCGACCCTCTCAAAAGGGGTCCCGACCACGGGGAGCGGTTCCAACGGGACCTTCAACTTAATCCCAGTCTTGCCACTAGCCTGACAAGACTTGCAGGTCTTGCAAAAGGTGTCTGATGCAATCCTCATCCTGGGCCAATAAAAATGGGGTCTAACCGTGCAAAGGTTTTGTCCTGACCCAGATGTCCGGCTAAGGGTATCTCGTGCGCTAACTCCAGCAGAAAGGCCCGGTAACATTGGGGGACCACTATGGCCCTCGAAGATCCATGTACCGGCACCCTGGGCTCACTGTATAGGAGACCATCCTCCCAATACACGTGATAACCTCCCAGTTCCTGACTGGCCACTTGGGCTTCGGCCTGCCGCCGCATGCCTTCAAGAGTGGGGCACGCCCTTTGTGCCTGACAAAATTCTTCCCGGGTAGGCCCTCCTCCCACATGCCAGTCAGCAAGGGTCGGCAAGTCCTCCACCGGAACAACATCTACCTCCGCGGACTCCGGGGGCACCTCTCCGGCCTCCCCATCCATCTCACGAGGCTTGTCCTCTACCACCTTCTTCTTTCCACGTTGGGCTTTGGGTTGGGCCATGATTCCAGGCTCCAACCCAGGGTGAGTTCCATGCCGGGCAGCCATGGACCGCGTGCTGACGCAAGTCCACCCTGGTAATCCCAGCATCTCAGTATGAGCGTGAAATTCGACGTCTTTCCACTTGGTGTGCTCCAGGTCGTTTCCTAGCAAACACCCCACAGGCAAGGCAGGGCTCACAGCAACTCTGAGCAGGCCTCTGACTCCTCCCCACTCAAATGAAACACGAGCCACTGGATAGTGACTCATACTGCCGTCAGCCAATACGGCCGGATGGAACTCCTCGGGGACTACTTGATCTGGGGACACCAGCCGCCGCACGACAGTGGTCATGCTGGCCCCTGTGTCTCTCAGAGCTTCCACCTCCTCCCCATTAATTCTCACCCTCTGCTGATATTTAGCAGTGTTCGGGGGCAGGGACACTACGGGGACCACTTCTCTATCCCTGAGTGAAACCAGCGTCAGGCCTGTCCACTCCCCTTCCCTATCTAAGGGCAGCTCCACCCCAAGCGCTATACTACTCACCCCGGGACTTGTCCCGCCCGCTGGGGCTGGGGCTGGTGGTCGCTTGCGACACTTGGGATCTCCCCTGTAGTGTCCAATCTCCCCACACTCGTAGCACCGCACAATCCTAGGCTGCTGACTCCTGTCAGGGTAAGTGGGTCTTGTGGAATTGGACGGGGTGGGGTTCCTACTCCCTTCCCAAACTTATTTTGGGGACCTTTCGAGAACTCCACCTTTTTATCTCCCCCCTCTTTCTTCTGGGGGAAACCCTGTCCGCCTTTCGAGCCATCTCCCCCGGGGCCCTTGTGAGACACCCGGGTGCTCACCCAAATATCTGCCTCCTCCGCAAGCTCACAGGGATCCATCAACTTGCGGTCCACCAGATGTTGGCGCAGCTCCGGAAAGCTCTTATCCAAGAGGTGCTCCCTTAAAAAAAGATCGTACAACCCTTGGTAGTCCTGGACCTCGCTGCCACGCACCCAACCCTCTAGTGCCTTCCTCGCATAGTCAAAAAAATCTACCCATGTCTGTGTGGACAGCTTATGGCTGCCACGAAACTTTTGCCTGTACCTCTCGGGGTTGAGACCAAACTTCTTTAACAAGGCCTCCTTCATGGGGGCATACCTTACCTGATCCGCCTTGGCCAAATATAACAGGGTGTCCCTAACATTGGGAGGTATATACCGGTATAAACCACCTCCCCAATTACTCTCGGGTACCCCATGGGCCGTCAAGGCTACCTCGTATGCCTCCAACCATTTCATGATGTCGTCCCCCACTGTGTAATTGGCAATTACCTCTTTAGGTAGATAGAACTTTGACTCTTGAGGTTCCTTAGGTATGCTGCCACCATTGTCCTTATTGGACGCGTTCAATTGGAGGGCGCGTAACTCCAGCTCTTTTAGCTGAAGCTCGTGCGCAAGCTTCTTCTCCTCCATTGCCCATTTCCTATTTTCTCTTTCCTGTTCCACCCTGGCCAATTCCATTTCTTTCTCATGTTCTAACTTGGCCAGCTCCCACCTTAACTGCCTCTCTTCCCTCCTGTCCTCGTACTCCTCTGGGGACGCGCTCCTCCTCGACCCTGTCCTACTACTGGCCCCAGAACGTCTCCCTGGGGGCACATTTTCAGACACATCTACATTCAATAGGTCGGTCACTTCTTGAGCGCTCTCCTCCTGAGGTGCCTCCTGTCCCTCATCCCCTCTCCCGTCTGGGTGGGCTTCTACCCATGCCCTAATGGCGGTGCGGAGTTCCGGTCCTTTGGCCTTCCGTACCCCAGGCACCCCCATCCCCTGCCCGAACTCCCTTAGTTGCTTCACTGAGTACCCCTCGAGGTCAGCTAACCGGAATTCCATTCTGGCAGGTGGGGACCTAGACACTAAGGAGACAATTTCTTAGGGTATAGGTAACAGTTCTCAGCTAACCAGGCTTCCTGTACTCTCAACCTGGACAGTGGAAATAAAAAATGCAGCAATCAATGGTTTCAGAGCTCTGGAACAATTAGGCGTTTAATTGTGGCGCCCTTCGCCTCACAGAAGGGTGCTGTATGGTCACAGGTCCTAAGGATCCCACCGCTCGCCAACAATGTAAGACCTGGGGTCTCCAGGCCCTATGGGGCGGTAAAGTGACACGAGCGGTCGGGCCACCAAAGGTCTGTGTGTAAAGCAACCATACAACACGCACCTCACATGGGACAAGGAACACACACAATAAGTGACGCCACACGGTAAGAGTTAAGTAAACACTCAAGTTTATCCAAGCAGAGCACGTTAGATGCAGTTCATGAGGTAGCAGTACATTTCATAAGCTGGTAATACCACAAATGACATTCAGTATACTTCAGTACTGCCTGAGGTACAATTACCCTTCACCTGGAGGTACATGCGCGCTTCGCTTTCCTGTAGCGCCTTAGGGAGGTGACGATGGCGCTAGGCGCGCTAACTGGTGACGACCTCAGAACGGGGCATCTAGCATATGGCTACTCGTAATAGATGTCATTTAGCATTTCATTATGGAGCATGGATAACAGCGCGCTACTCGTAATCAATAGCACGTAGTACTTCAACATGGGCGTAATTAACAGCGCGCTACTCGTAATCAATAGCACATGGTACTTCAATATGGAACATAACTAACAGAGCGCTACTCGTAATCACCAATACGTAGCACTTCAATATGGCACATGGATAACAGAGCGCTACTCGTAATCACCAACACGTAGCACTTCAATATGGCACATAGATAACAGAGCCACCACGTAGCACTTAAATATGGCACATGAATAACAGAGCGCTACTCGTAATCACCAACACGTAGCACTTCAATAGGGCACCTGACTGACAGAGCGCTACTCGTAATCACCAACACGTAGCACTTCAATACAACACATGGATAACAGAGTGCTACTTGTAATGGTGGGCGCTGAGTACTTCAATGTGGGGTAGGAAAGTCAATGCGCCTCACGGAGCTTTTAGCAGGAAGCGCCCGAGACGGGAGGAGCGAGTCTCTCGGCTCCGGTGCAGTTCGTAGGGCACCTCGCTTCAGAGCAGTCACGGGGACACAAGGAGAGGATCCCTCGGCGGGGTCTCTCCGTCGCGCTGGCAGGGGGAACTCCCACGGAGAGGGGACCCGGGCTGAGGGTGCGGTGCGGTTCCCGACCAGTAGGGGGCGCACCAGGGGCAATCCCAGCCTCCGGGCTTACCTCGTTCTCGGCATCCGACGGCGTCCGCTCCAGCGACGATGGGGGAACTCGGCCCCAGGCCTCGCGCACCTTCTCTCACAGCTGCGACGGCAGCGGCGGGGCCCCAGGCTTCTCACGGGCCTCGCGACTCTGCAGGGCACTTCTTCCGGCCTCCAGGCCGCGGCGGTGAGCGCGCTGGCTTCCACATCACAGGGGGGGGGGGCTCAAGTTAAGGTTGGGGACTCCGTGCTCAGCGGAGCACGCTGCCGGGGGTCCCAGGCCAGGTCAGGGAGCGCAGGGGTCACAGCGCTAATACCTGGTCGATCCCCGGTGGCTCTTCAACCTGCTTTGCATACGGCTTCAGGGGTCAGTCTGGACACGCAGTCTCAGTGCTTGGCATATAAGTTTGAGAGTTCAATCTGGACACGCAGTCTCAGTGCTTGGTATATAAGTTTGAGAGTTCAATCTGGACACGCAGTCTCAGTGCTTGGCATATAAGTTTGAGAGTTCAATCTGGACACGCAGTCTCAGTGCTTGGTATATGTTTGAGAGTTCAATCTGGACACGTAGTCTCAGTGCTTGGTATATAAGTTCTGTCCTCAGATGTTAGATAGAGTCTTGTTGGCGCAGATGTATCTGGCGCCCTTAAAGGGTTCTGTTACAGGGGGGTAGGGATGGAGAGGGCGACTAGATCCTTCCTAGTCAGGCTGGCAGAGAGTCTCTGGGTCCTCCTACTGCTGGGCAAGATCAGTGGGTTTCACAGGGTCCCTCACTCACTTAAGAGGCAGCACCTAAATCCTGTCACTCTCAGAGGCATAAGTCCCTGGCTAGGCCCTACCGCCTACACTCCTGGTGGATTCTTCCAGCTCTGCTTCACCCCAATGGCCAACTCACCCCAAAAGTTTCCCTCCCACTCTTAAGTAGCCCTAGGTCAGGTGACCTCTAGCCAAGGCGGCAAAAGAAAAACCACACCTCCCTTCTAGAAGGTTCCAGCACTTTCCAGGAGCTTCCTCACTCTACCTATGGGACAAAAAGGCGGGCTGGAGTCGCAACATTGTTGTGGGGTTCCAGCCAGCTCCTGGCAGCTAGGGTGCTACTATGAAAGACCACTCTGCAGTAGCAGGGGCCTGTGGCAGCCATCTTGGGAGAAGGGAGCACCTGCACCTTAACACTGATTGGCAATGAAAAGGCGCCCGGAGACCTAGTCCAACATAAAAATGAGGGTGGAAAAAATGAGGCACGATACAAAAATAGAAGGGGAGACCACCCTAGGGCTGACAGGTCCAACACAATTGGACAATGCAACATCTATGTTCTGCATGAATAAGTGCTCAGTAATACAGTGCAGGATTTCCTTGAATGTGATGTCAACAACAGTCGATGGAGAAAGTGTTCAGTGTATTGGGAAGCCAAAATTGGAACTGTTCGCAATCCGAGCATCAAGGAATACCAATTTTACACAGGCAGGCATATTAAACACCTGTGAGAATTGTGAAATGGGGCTCAAGGACATGGAACCAACTGTCCACGATGTGCTACCTCTCGCGCCGATATTGTTAATATATTTGCAACTTGTTCTTCTTTAAATTCCGTTAAGAATGAAATTCAAATTTTTCTCCACGGTAAATGAAATATAAAAGTCTTATTGACTCCAAAACGAATGTTGCAAGGAGTACTTGAAGAAGAACAGGCGCTGGATATAGATTTTTTTCTTGCTGTCACAATGGCGATTTTTAGACTTGTAATTGCTATAGCTTGGCCAGATCCGCAGCCACCTCTGTTTCAACATTGGTTGGCCTGCCTACTAGCTGTTTCCAATTTGGAGAAAGCAATAGATCTTAGAAAAGGCTCCAAATAAAGGAAAAAAGGGCAGCTTATATGGGCACCTTTATCTAGATTGGAAAGCTGATGTTTTAGGTAAAGACAGTATGGATCTTGGGTGAAGCTCCTTTGTTCTTTTTCCCTTTTGCACACTGCACTTTAAAAACTATCTGACGTTGACGTGTTTTATCTTGATTGGCTTAACGATTTTTCTATGACTCCCAGATCAATTACAGGGAGTCTTTTGATTGTTTTATTCCAGTTTCCTTTATGTATTATCATCCTGATGGTTATTATTTATATTGTTCCTCTGCTTTTATTTATTCCCTGGTCGTGGAGGTGGGGTGGGTGGGAGGGTGCTATAGGTGTATTGTATTGGTGGAAAATGTGCAATAAAGATAATTTTTTTAAAAATACCAATTTTACACAGACAGGCATATCAGACATAATCGTGAGAAAATGAGTTTTCAAATACATGGTCAGGAGCTGAAACGTGAATCTGAAATTGGGGAACCTTGTCAGCTGATTCAGATTGTTTGATTTAGTTCAGGCAACACTGTGTCCCTTCTCTGTGACTTCTCCCATCCTTCCGGGCTCACAGATGGATCTTATCCCATGGTGGCCGGGCCTAGTTTTACACCGCTGGCTTGGGCGTCCCTCTTGAGCTACAGGCCTGGCTAATAAGTACACGAAGTTTGCATAACAAAATATTACTTCAGACCACAGAGATGTTTCGGCCCATTCAAGTGAAGAATCCACCAACAATGCTTACGAATCTAAATGGAAGAGATTCTGTATCTGGTGTTCATCTAAAAGAGTTCATCCTTTCTCTGTCTCACCTTATCAAATATTACCCTACTCGCATGCGTTGGTTAAAGTGCACCTTGCAACCATATCAAGCTCACATCGCTCTGCTCACTGCCCATCCCTCATATCAAGCAGGGTCAACACAGTGTCGACAGGCAGGATCTAATCGTAATACAGTCTTATTGCAATTAATGAGTAGCCTATTCAAGTCAATCAAGAGAGCAAGTCTAAAATATCACTCATTGAAGTCATCACTGTGACGTCAACCAGAAGGGTGAGTGAAATTCAGGCATTACTATGAAAGAACTGTTCAGTTAGCTGAGATAGGGTTACATTATGCACAAATCCAGGTTTCATTCTGAAGTTACTGACTAATTTTCATCTCAAGGCCTCATCCCAACACTCCTCTGATGTAGGGGAGAGAGCTTGCAATTGTATTGACATATGCAGATTTTTGACATTCTACTTAAAACAAAATAGTTCAGGAAGTTCAATTAACTATAAGTGGCACTATCAAACAAGGGGTATTCACAATGGTTGCAGTGGTCATTACATTTGGCATATGAAAGCGCAGGGCTGCAGGATATTCTGCAAGAGCATGGCATTTACAGCAGCCCTCTATGCTGGGGTGACCCTTGCAGCAGACATCTGCTGTGCAGTGACATGAAGAAACTCAGCACTACTGTGAGGTAGAGGTGGAGTGATCAGTTCTTCATCATATTTTTCTTATAAGGTGAGCCTTTTTAATGTACCACAGTCCGCACTGTTAATTTTAGTGAATGGATTACTTGCTGTTCCAGCATGTAAATTTATGAAAGATCCAACACCGAAGAAGAAACCAGCTCGTTATCTGTATCCACAGTTCTTCAGTTTTGGTATTTTCTATTGATTTACGTATGAGCCTCCCTCCTCTCATACTAGAGGCTCACCTTTTGTTATATATTATTTACAGTTTCATGCAGAAAATTTAAGGTGAGGTGGTTTCCGGGGGAGGGGGGCAGTGAAAGAAAACCTCACCTCACTGGCTCGAATTTGGGTCTCTTTCTGTGAGAGAAGTGTGCGCAATGGTGGGGAATGATTCAGCCATGTGAAAAAGATGCCAATGCTGGAGAACTGTAGTTACATGTAACTTTTTTCCCCACAGAATTTCCCTTTCCAGAAAAATAATTTCTACGATTGGATTAGATCCACTGAAGCATTTCCACTGAAGAAATGTCTCTACATTTTACTGCACAAATTCTACAGATAAGATTGGTGCAAGTTCACATCCCTTAGAAAGCAGCAACATTTGCAAAAACAGCAACAAAAGCCCTTTCCGATGGATTTTTCTACCTGTAGGTTCCTCACCTTTTTTAATATCCCCAAGAGGACCCTGGGTGTGGAAATGTTTCTTAGCTTTCCTATGCCAGTACGTGGTGCTAGCTCCATCTCAGGGCTGAAAGCACAAAGGTGTGCCTTCACTGGAAATCATATAGTGCCATCCATCCATGTGCACCGAATGTGAATGCGATCCAAAGGTGCTCTCTGTGATTTTTCAAATTTCCTCAAAAAAATGTTGATGCAGTACTTTGAATCCTTAATATGTTGGTGGAGACATTTTTGCTCTTGCAATGGACAGAAGCTAGTTTCTGGCACTTAAAGGATTGCCTTGGGAACAAAGCACAACTTTAAAAATACCAAGGCAATCAAACCGTGGGTGGCAAAACTTTTTATGGTCTGCATGCATAACAAGATAACAAGCTTCCGGCTCGATTCTGGTCAAGGTTGAGGTCAGTCTTGAAGCTGCATTGTAAACCCTCCCACCCCCGCAATCCTCCATATCCTCAGAGGCAAAGAAGAAGATGAAATACAAATAGAGCAGGCAGGATGACAACTCTTTCTGGATCTCTCGAGGTAGGTAATCTTGAAGCACTCCACCTCCAGAAGAGTCCATCTCAAAGCCAGAGCTAGGAGACATCGCTTGGTTGATGGTCCCCCTCCAGCGTCGCCGCCGTCTCTGGTGCCTGCTACCGGATCTATTCCGGGTACGCTTCCTCCACTACTATATCTGACACTGGTGCTGGCACATATGGAATTTCCGGGGCCTAAGGTCATCCTAGCCCAATTCCTTCACACCATGATGGTGCTACACAGACAAGCGGTGGTCCAGAGCTATTCAACACCAGAGTTTCCCTTCTAGGAATGCCTCCAGCTCAGGCTGACACCATCCTGGCACCAAGACCCTTGCCAGTGGCACCTCCAACAGCACATCCCCCGAGATTGGTACCTCCATGAACACAGCCTTAAAAAAATCGGAGATATTCTGATAAGGGCTAGGAGTGAGCCTAAAGAAGTCGACTCAGACCACTTTGAGATACCAGAAATGGGGCTTCATTATGAATGCAGTGAAGCAGTCAGTTTGCTGCTGTTAAAACACAGCTGACTATCTGGTATTACAGAATGCTAGCTGCTTATAGATATCCTCAGAGACTGAAATGAAGTGCCCCTTTGGAGCAAAACCACACCCATATGTGGCTTCTTTCCATGTTATCTTGAGAAAGGCAGCTGAAGTATTGGATCTATCCTTACTATCAGCAGAAACCCAGTTGAAGATTCTGATGGAGGTCCTGCAGTCTATGTTGGCAGCATCAGAACACCTATTACCTTTTAATGAGGCACTATGTGGTTAAACTGGAGTGGCTATGGATAAACCCATCTCCATGCCAGCTTTAAACAACATAATCTCAAGGATATATGTACCATCCCCTACAGATCTAGCTTTTCTCTCTGTCAGTCTGTCACCAGAAAATTTGGGGGAACTCTGGGTGCCTCACTGGGTGGTAGTCCAAACAAATTGAAAGCAGTAGGCAAGAAGGTGTTGTCAATGGGTAATTTGACCCATGGGTTGATGAATCAATGCCACTTGCTCACTTACACCGTATACCTTCATCTTATGGGACATGGTGGCCGCTATGTTGCATAGTCTTCTAGACCACCTCAAAAATCATTTCGCGGAGGTAGGAAAAGACAGCCAAGATCCTTCGAGGCAGATCATAAGAGCAGGCCTGTGTACAGTGGACTCTAATGTCCTGGGTCATTGTTTCATTAGTTGCGCTGAGAAGCCTTGCTAAGATCAACAAGTTTCCTTGACGATGTACATCTGATGCTAATGGAAGCGTAATTTGATGGTACATGCTTGTTTAAAGAATAATAACCAGATTTAGCCTTGGAGAGAGGCTGAAGGTGTGCAGACCACCTGCCCCACCTTTGAGTCTTCTGTCTCCAGCCCAGAAGTTCAGGCAGTACTGGTAATTTTATGGCTTTCGAGAATTCTCCTTTCGCCAGGATCATCCATCTTATGCGGTCCAGCAATGAAATCCACACTTGGTGGAAGAGGTGTGGCGCAGCGGCCAGGGTGCTTGTCTCCGGACTACAGGGTTCACGGTTCGATCCCCGGCACCGGTGGCAGGTCAGCCCAGCACCATGTGACTCTGGGCAATAGCTTGCTTAATCTTCCCGAGGGCCCCCAGCACCGGGAGACCACTTTGGAGGTAGCTGTGTGCTTTACAAATACTGGTATTTCATATTTCATTTCATTTACTTGTAACAAGAGCAGAGATAAAGCAAAGGCCACTAATAATCACCATTTGGAAGGAGCTTGTTAGGCTGGTTGGAGGCAGGGTGTCTTTCTTTCTACAGACCAATAGATCTTACAGGTAGTAGACAGAGAGTGTGCCTTACCCTTCCAAAAGGCTGCTCCCTAGATCCCAACCCCCATACCCACCACACACACACACCTTCACTCTTGCAGAATTAATACATACAGTTTCTGGAGGCACAAAAAGGGAACCTGTGGTTTGTGGTAGGCTCCACATGCTAGCTTTCGGTCCTCCCTTTGAGCTTATATTGGCACCCTGAGTGCTTAAGTAAGGTGATAGCAGGGATTGCAGAACATAGGTGAAGGTTTGGGAACTCAGTTTCCCCATATGTCGACGATTGACTGCTCAAGGTGAGTTCGCAGCAGCTGGTGTCGGACCAACTATGAGACCGAGCATCCCTGTAATTCGACTTAGGGGTTTTCATCAATCTACACATTCTAAGGCCTCCCATTGATGGGGCAGTGCCTTTTTTAGTCTTCAGATGATTCAGGACATTCAGGATTTAATTTCAATGCTTTGGAAGAAAGAGTGGGGTGAAGTTCCAGTCCTGGTAGTTATTCACATACTCAGTCCACTGGCTTCCTAAATCCCACCATGTATGTACGCTGGCATAAGAGGACTGTGTTGGATTGTTACTTGTTGATGCCCCTGATCAGTGGAATAGTGATTGATCAACATTCTTAGAGTACGTTTGTCTTTGAGCAAGACTCCATTGGACCAGCAGTTAAAGGAAGGTCCCCCTTTTTTGTGGATGTTACATTTCTTGAGGCTAAAGAAAGTTTATCTTACTTGCGACTTCAAGATTCAATACTGGCAATGAGTAGACACAGGAGCAGGGCGCTGCTGGACTGGTGAACGCGGTTATTTCTCGAAATTAGTGCCTACTATGCTTCATGCCATATCAGGCAATCCTCAACTATGAAGAAGAGCTCCACTGCTGCCATCGAGCATAGTGGATGGTTGCTTGGAAAAGTGACGCTCTCTTCCAGGGGGTCCTCTGCAATAGTCATAAGCACTGACTAGTCTCGGCCATGCGCCGGGTTCCAGACCACTTTTTAAAAACATACATATATACATTGCACAGAGGTATGTTAAGATCTTCCCCTATATGTTCTGCTAGATCTAACCTTTGATCTAGAGGCCGTGAGTGATGACTCCTCCTGTGAGCTCTAAGAGGGGAAGTTGATGACTCTAGACTTCTCTCTCAGGTTATATAGGACTAGAGGGATTATGTGTCGTTTTAGGTGAAAGCTGAGGTGATGTTAAAGGCACTGTATTAATTGGTGTGCTTGGTGAAAATCAGGGAGAAGCTGGACCCCATTTGTGAGAGTATGGACAGAGTACCTCAGGAGTAACTTGTGATGGTGAGTGGGTATGAAATCCTTTAAATCTGGGGAGACAGGCAATCTTCTTTACCCTATCTCCTGAAGTGACTATGCTGAACTCTGTGTCAACATCGATTAAGATCGTGTTCTCAGCAGCAATTGATGTCTTAACGGTGTTATCGACAAGTTTTGACACTATCTTTGATGTCGAAGGGTGTTTTGAAAAAATCCGTCGTTCTCTTTTTTTGATGGGCTCGACGTTCTCTCCGTAAGCGTACCTGTCGACAGTCAGCAAATGGGTAGGTTATGTCATTCTTCTCAACGTCGATCATGAGGATTCCCTCTTCCTCTGATGGGGCTTCTCCCTCTATACCTCTAGAGGCGTCCTTTGAGCGGGAGGAGGACTCGCCTTGCCCAAGGCCTTTAGATGGTCCACCATCTGTTTCTTGTCTTCTTTCTTGGAGCCCATGCAGCCTGATCTTCCTCCTGTCCTTAAATGTTCTTCTTCAGAACTTCTGGAAGTGGCTGTTGCTTTACAGTATATGGTCTTCTGGAAGACAAGGGATACAGACTCTGTGAGAGTCTGACTGGGCCACCTTTTTTCCACAAGAAGAGCATGTTTCAAAGAGTGAAGGCATTTTCACAGGAAAATTAAACCTTTCAAATTATTAAATATTTTATGTAGTCACTTTTCTGTTTGTTGACAAATATGATATAATTGTCTTTTTTTTAAATGGAAAAAAAACAAATCTTTCACTTTTGCTTTTTTATAGGCTGCAATGGTGTGTAATTGTAACTTTGTACAATATTTTTATATATACACATGTATGTGTTTAAAATGTGATCTGGGATCCTGCACGTGGGTGATACTATAATCCTGTCTATGCTTATGACTATGATGAAGATTCCCTTGGAAGAAAACTAAGAATGCAAGTAAGCAACTTTTCCTTCTTCCTGGTACGTAGAGGAGTGTCAGCACTGCAGCACAAAGGAGATGACCAGATCAGGACCTATAGTGTGCCAGTAGTGGTTTGTCCATTGGCTGTGCTAAAGAGCTAATGGGTCTATCAATTTGGTAGAATTTGCACTCTGCACTGAAGTGTATTGTCCATTGCCTCTGTGAAGGGGCTGGTGGAATTGAGGATATCAGCCAGTGAAGTGGGTGGAGAAGGGGGTTGGGGGTGGGGGCATATGTTTGTGTAAAAGTTATTGGATACCCATTCAGTAATCAGGACCTGCCAACAATGTTGGTTTGAGGGCAATGCTGGACCAGGACGGACATTTGGACACAGTTGCTCATGCCTCAAGACTTCCAAGGGCTGCAGAGCATAGATAATCAACTATAGAAAAAGACACACTAGTATGTTACTGTGGCATGAAGCACTTTTGCTAGTATGTGTGAGGTGCTCCGTTTTCTCTGTTTACTGTTCACAGAACTTCAGTGGATATTTTGACAATATGAAGTGGTGGAAAAGCAACTCTGAATATTGCAAAATGACAATTTAAAAAGCAAGAATTTCGATTTATCATAAATGTCAAGTTGTAAAAATGTGACATCCGATTATTTGTCGAGATTGACCCTTACCAAGAGTGTTGATGAGTGTGTTAAAAATTAAAATGAGATCACGGTTGCTTGCGTTTCAAAGATGATGTTGAATAGAGTTTCTAAAGATAAATGGCAGAGGGCCATTGATATGGATAATGATCTCAATTTAGTAACGAATTACGGTAAAAAGAAATTAAAATGTTGGCCCATGACAAAAAATGGTTTAAGAAGCAGGTAAGTATCTGAATTTTTGCAAATGAGATGCACATTCATGATGGCCTATTTTATGGAGGAAAACTCTTAATAGTACCCGCAAAATTACAAAATAGTTTTTTTAATTTAGTCTTTGAAGGATACTAGGGGATGAGCGGTACCAAGCGTATGCTGCACGCGTAATTGTGGTGGCCAGGACTGGATAGGAGTGTGGAAGAAAATGTACGTAGATGTATGACTTGCTGCGAGCGACTAATCTCAAACACAAAACTCTGTACAACATAATGATCAGATAAATCAACTAACTAGGGCTTGAGAAAAGGCAGCCCTTGATATAGCCGATCCTTTTCAATTAAAAGGACCTCTAGCGAAGTATGCCACTACTTCCAATGGAAAGAAATAATCAGTTTCCAGCATAGGTTTATTGGAATCTATGATTATTTCTGTTCCTTGCTCTATAAAACACTCCTTCAGTATGATTGTCTTAACTGCTGAAACGATTTTTTCAATAGCAGTGCATCACTCCTCTGCGTTGGAATATAAATGGGATTAGTATTCTGCAGTGGGGGGGGATTGTCAGCCCCTCTTTTTAAATTAAATATATTTGTCTTGAAGGTTAGGGTGGGTGGTTGGATCTGGTTGCACAGGGAAGGAGTGGTTTGCACACTCCAAGTAGGCATGACTGCTTGGCCTTCCGTCTTGGGCCGGCCAAACAGTCATGTGCACTTTGCATGTTTCCCACCAGGCTGCATTACACAGCCTGGTGAAGATCATGCACATGCTCCCTGTCCCCGTCTGAGCGCTGAACCACGGCGCTCAGACCAATCACAACGCTTTGCAACATTGTGATTGGCTTAGGGGAAGGAGCCTGGGTGCTTTCTGTTTGCAACAGAAGCTGAGGAGAGACAGCCGCGTCAGGAGGGACCTTAACTAAGGAGAGACTGCCGGCATGGTCAAACCCAACCCCCCGCCCACCCACCGTCCCCCACTCCCCCCGGCACACCCATCCTCACACCACCACCCCATTCCCTGACAGCCACCATTGTATTCATCCCTAATGAACTGCTGATGTGGAGAAGGTAGAATCTTCATTTGTTGTTTAGCTTTCTGTTTTTACTGGGAACCTCACACTCATGTTACATTTTGAGTTGTCTTTGCAGCTCAGGAACCTAAAGTATCTTGGCCGACGTATTGGTTTCTGAAATAATGTTAAGTAGCTCCCATTCATGATGTTGGTCTGAAACAGCAGCCAAGCACTGGAGCACTGCAATAACCACAGCTTATCCTCAAATGTTACTGAAAACTATTCAATAAACTGTTTCAAAAAGACATATTCATTTCAGATCTAAATTAATAGCAGGTGCAGCTCCATGCTCATTCTGCATTTATTTTAACTCCTCCAGTAACACTGCCAAGGAGGCTGTGTCATGTGTAGTAGTATAGATACTTGCAAGATTTGTTAACCATGTAGTACGACCTTCTATAGGAGCAGACCTAGTTAGTATGCTATCTTGGAGGTGTAGTGTGAGGATAGAGTGTTCTAGCTGGTACATTTTTTAAGCAATCCAGAATATAATCTTGACTTGCTTTGTGGGCACTTTGCCCATAATAGTGTTAATAGTCTGCATGCTAATGGGCTGGGTTGCAGGGTGTATGTGTTGTGCCTGGTCAGAAATTATTGCTCCAGTCTCTGCTGTTTGTAGGACGCCTATATATGGCTACTAAATTGTTAAATAAATGTCTTAAATCGGGCGCAGTCATATTTGCTGCCTCTCAATATGGTATGTACCAAGCCAATATGGGCCAGGCTACCCCTTTGTTACTAAGAGGACCTCATCTGACATTCGGAATTATGTGAGATAGTTGTTCACCAATCCATGCTTGGTGATCCTGATAACCTAACAAGACTTCCATGTCACTATTTGGTTAATATTTAGGCAATATTTAAGCAGCTCTGTATGTATGAAAGTTGCCAGTATTTGCGTTTACCGGATCAAACTCCACCCTTGAGTAAAATAGTTCCAGATCCAGACATTCTGTCTTGGTGCAACGGGCAGATTTTCTACACGGACCCATCATATCAAAAGTTGTTGGCCTGGCTCTTGAATCTAATGAGTGCCACTTTCTAGACATTGCAGAGGAATGTAGAGACATTCTGTCTAAAGCTAGAGCAGCATGGTTCAATACGACACATGGAGCAAAAAGGAAACAATTATGCATGTACATTTGCAACAGATTTAATCTCTCCCCCATATTAGAGACACCTCTAGCTAGGGCATGTTTTTATTAATGGTGCTCTATAATGTAATCCTATTGGAATAGAATGGTGTGCCAAGGTAAAACAGATTCAGAAATAAGATTACAATTAAATAAAAGTGGTGAAACACCTTTTACTAGTCAAGCGTATGAGAAACCCACAGCCGAGAGGGTACTCCTCTCTGAACTGAAGAAGGAAACAAGTATTACAAGGGGCATTTGTGCTGTCAGTAATAATTGGTGAAATCGTGTGTATCATTCAAGAATTTTCAAAGATAGATTGGTGATTGGGCAACTTCCTAACTAAGTATACGGACATGTATATTGCAACGCCATTCTTGTATAAATAATTGTGAAATGTGTGCAGGACTCAGATGTATAATGGAAATAAGTTGAAAGGCATTACCGTGGGTAACTCTGTTTATAGCACCGCTCAGTTATGTGTGTGAAAAGTTGAATAAATACAGTTTATACATTTTTTTAAAAAAAGAATAAACAAAGATTAGCCCCATGTTGAATGTGCCAAAATAAATTTATTCCAAAAGGACACAAGGTGGGGAGCCCCAGTGAACCGTTTAGTAGCAAAAACGTAGTCAATGTATCAATCCTGAGACAGAGAACCTGGTGTACAATAATGTAGTGACCTCCAGCGCGCTAAATGTAGATGGTATATTCTGGGTAATGATCATTCATGTGAGACTCACATGAGTACTTTTTGTCAGGTTCCGAACCCTCTTTCACAATGAATAGACACTATATTTGTCCTCCACCACTTCTCATCTCTAGCTAAACTACTTTCGTACCAAAACTGAGCCAGTAAAAATTATCTGCAAGAGATACGTTAGTGATAGATTCCTTATCTTAGAATATCCCCAGCCGTCAGACTGGATCCGGAAAGTTTTGCTAGCAGTACCCCTGCGTGTCGGTAGGTGGCGTTGTGCGGCTCAGCATCCGTCGCTGGCGTCATAAGCGGTGAGATGACGTCACGGACACTACTTGGGCCCCACCCATGCGCGCTGACGTCAGTTCTTTCTTTTTCCGTGCCAGAAAGCACAGATCCGGTTAGAGCACGTACCTTAGTCACTTTTTGACTACCCTTTTTGAGACTTTTGTCTCCTGTACAATTTTGGTTTCCTTGGTGCACGTAGGGATGCCTGGATTTAAGTCTGTCGGGTCATGGCCCCGAAGGCCTTGAGGGAGCGGCGCTGGAAGGTGCTGGAGTTCCGGCACTCGTCCCAGCACCATTCCCAGTCCAGGGGCCGCTCCAGGGACCGCTTGCGAGGCCGCAGTCGTCGCTCCTCGGACTCCAAGTCTTCACCCTCAGATTCGGGTAAGAGACGACACAAAAAGAAGTCGAAGAAGCATGCTCGCTCTCCGACGTCCCCCCATCGGTCCCCGGGTGTGGACGAGGGGGACAGGGGTTCTGCCCCTGCGGCTCCTTTGGAGCCTGGGAGTCCCGCGGCCTACCCACCTTACCCGGGTCCGTCGGCGACTCCTGCACAGGTGTAAGAGTTTCTTGCTACCATGGACTGCCTCTTTAGGCCTCGGGCCCCCACCGGCGCGCCTTCAAGCCCCACGGTCCCGTGTTTGGATCCTGTTGGGCCGCCAGCGGATCCAGCTTCGGCACCACAGGATACTGCGCTGTTGGTTCTGGCCACGGCGCCACAAGGTCCAGCGCTGCCGGCTCCGGCTCCGGCCCCAGCGCCTCCTTCAGCTCTGCCTCCGGCACCCCAGTGGGTGCCATTTGTTCCGCCCTTGCCCAGGTTCCAGGACCAGTTTGTTCCTTCCTGGGATCTGCATTGGGACACGGCGCCGGCTCAGCCAGCGCCGTTTGTTCCTTCTCTGGCTGTGCCGCCGCGGTCTGTGCAACCTGTGACGGAGGGGGAGGATGACTGGGAGGGGTCCAAGGACCCTCTTGCCCGTCAGTGTGACTCCGAGCTGGACTGGGCAGATGACTTGGAGGATGCCGGCGACCTCGACATCTCCTCTGACCCGGGGTTTCCCTCTCCCCCGCCTACCATGGAGGAGGGCACCTCCTATACGATGGTGCTCTGTCGGGCAGCTGAGGACCTCAACCTTGATCTCCCTACGGTGGCCCTCAAAACTAATCTCCTCACTGAAGTGCTCCAGACGGCATCCACTTTGTCGAAGCCTCTGCTGCCCTTTAACGACGCCCTCACTGACGTCTTGCTGGGCACTTGGTCGCGGCCAGCCACAGGGGCCCCTGTGGAAAAGAATGTCGCCAGGCGTCACCGGTCGGTGCCTGGTGACCCCGCTTTTCTGACCACTCATCCTACGCCTGAGAGCCTGGTTATCCAAGCCTCGACATCACAGAGTGCCTTTCACACGGCTCCGCTGGATAATGACTCTTAAGAAGCTGGAGCAGTTCGGTAAGCGGGTGTTCTCTTCGGCCAGCTTGGGGCTGCGGTCGGTGAACACTGCATGCCTATTGGGTTGCTATTCCCACACGGTGTGGGATACGGTTGCACAGCTGTTGCCTCAGTGTCCTGAGGAGACCCAGGCTGTGCTGTCCCAAGCTGTTACTAAGGGCAAGGGCGCGGCTAAGTTCGTTATTCGGTGTGGTTTGGACACCGCGGACTCACTGGGTAGTGCGATTTCTACGATTGTGGCGCTTCGTCGCCACGCCTGACTGAGATCTACTGGGTTCTCGCCAGATGTCCAAAGCTCGCTCATGGACATGCCCTTTGATGGCACTCGCCTGTTTGGCGATAAGGCCGACAGTGCACTGGAGCGTTTTAAGGACTCGCGGGCTACGGCCAAGTCCTTAGGTCTTTCCACGAAAAGCCCAGCCACTCCTGGTTTTCGTTCCTTTCGTGGCCACGGCAGAGGCACCCAGGCACGTTCCTTCAGCAAGCCTGTGCAGAACCAGCCTCAGCGTGCCCGTGGACGCAGTTTCCGCCGGGGCGGGTCTGGGAATCAGCGTGGGGGTCAGTCCACCTCAGCCCCCGCTGCTTCTACCTCCAAACCTTCCTAATCCGAGCTTTGTGGAGCACCCCACACCAGTGGGTGGCAGGATCCGCCATCACCTCCCCCACTGGCATGCTATCACATCGGACAAGTGGGTGTTTCAGATCATTCGCAAGGGTTACTCCCTTCCAGTCCACCCCTCCAGTCATGCCACCACAGTACCAGCGCATGTTGGGGTACCACTTGGCAACTCTCCAGCAGGAAGTTAAGGTCCTCTTGGCCAAGGGGGCCATTGATTGCGTTCCTGGGCCGGAAGTCGGGAGTGGTTGTTATTCCCACTACTTTCTGGTCCCCAAGAAGGACAAAGGGGGTCTGCGTCCCATCTTGGATCTCCGGAACATCAACTGCTTCCTCCGGAAGGAGAAGTTCAAAATGCTGGCTCTAGCTCAGGTCTTGGCTGACCTCAACCCTGGAGATTGAATGGTAGCGTTGGACTTGCAGGACGCATATTTTCACATCCCCGTCCTGCCGGCCCACCGGCGTTACCTGCGGTTCATGGTAGGCCAGGAGCATTTTCAGTTTGCCGTGCTCCCCTTCGGCCTTACCAGCGCCCCTCGGGTGTTCACGAAGGTGATGGCGGTGGTCGCCGCTCACCTGCGCAGGTCAGGGGTGTCAGTCTTCCCTTACCTCGACGACTGGTTGCTGAAGGCGGGCTCGCACCAGGCAGTCGTCAACCACCTTCCGACTACGGCCGACCTCCTGCATTTGCTGGGGTTCTTCATCAATGTCCCGAAGTCGCACCCGAGTCCCTCTCAGAAGCTCCCCTTCATCGGAGCGGTTTTGGATTCGACGCTGTTTTGGGTTTATCCTCCCGAGCAGCGATATTCAGGCTATGATTCCGATCTTTTAGCCTCTATCCAGGGTTTCGGTCTGGATGACCCTCCGGCTCCTGGGCCTGATGGCCTCCTGCATCCTGCTGGTGCCACATGCCAGATGGCATATGCGGGCTCTGCAGTGGGACCTGAAGTTCCAGTGGGCACAGCATCAGGGCAACCCCTGTCCGATCATGTCCAGATCTCGGAGGGCACTGCACGACTTCCCCAACTGGAGCACTCAGTGGTGTCGGATGCCTCCCTACTGGGATGGGGTGGCCACATGGGAGAGGCAGAGATCAGAGGCCTCTGGTCTCCGGCGGAGTCCCGACTCCATATTAACCTTTTGGAGCTTCGGGCGATCCGTCTTGCACTGAAGGCATTCCTTCACTGGATCCGGGGAAGTGTGGTGCAGGTGTTCACAGACAACACCACCGCCATATTGTATTGCAACAAACAGGGCTGGGTGGGGTCCTGGACCCTATGTCAGGATGCTCTGCGTCTCTGGACATGGCTGGAACATCAGGGCATCACCTTGGTGGTTCAACACCTGGCAGGATCTCTGAATGCCAGGACGGACGAACTCAGCCACCAGTGCTTGATGGATCACAAATGGAGTCTGCACTCGGACGTGGTGCAAGGTCTCTTTATGCAGTGGGGAGAGCCTTGGTTAGATCTATTCGCCACTGTACAGAACACGCAATGTCATCAGTTCTGCGCGTTGGAATTTCCAAGGTGGCACTCGCTAGGTGATGTTTTTTGTCGCGAGTGGAGTTGCGGTCTATTGTACGCCTTTCCGCCTATACCACTTCTGCCCAGAGTGCTGATGAAGATTCGGCGCGACCGGGCCCAAGTCATTCTTGTGGCTCCGGATTGGGCTCAAAGATACTGGTATACCGAGCTCCTCAGAATGGCGATCGATCCTCCGATCCGACTGCCTCTTCGGGAGGATCTTCTGTCGCAGCAGCAGGGGACGGTCCTCCACCCGAACCTGTCCAGCCTCCACCTCCATGCGTGGAGATTGAGCGGCAACAGCTGACAGCTTTTGATCTTCCTCCCGAAGTCTCTGATGTCATTCTGGTAGCCCGGCGTCCCTCCACTAAAACGGTATGTGCCTGCAGGTGGAACAAGTTTGTGGCATGGTGCACAGTTAAGGCTGTGGATCCCCTCTCTGCCCCTCTTTCTGAAGTCCTTTTGTTCTTTCTTTCCTTGGCCCAGCAGGGCTCTACTTTGGGCACTATCAAAGGTTATCTTTCGGCCATCTCCGCCTTTTTACGGCCTCCAGATCAGCCTTCGCTTTTTAAGTCCCCGGTTGTTAACCGTTTCCTAAAAGGCATTGCGCACAAGTTTCCTCCCGTGCCATTCATAATGCCTCAATGGGACTTAAACCTTGTATTGACATATCTGATGTGCGCTCCCTTCGAGTCCCTTCATACCTGTCCTTTGCGTCTTCTCACTCTCAAGACGGCTTTCCTGGTAGCTATCACCTCTGCCAGAAGAGTGAGTGAGCTCCAGGCTCTTTCTTCCAAACCTCCTTTCCTTTCTGTTCATCCGGACAAGGTGGTTCTGAGGACTCGTCCTTCTTTCTTGCCAAAGGTTGTCACGCCCTTCCACATGAGGCAGACCATCAGTTTGCCCACCTTCTTTCCGCCTCCGCATCCTTCCAAAGAGGAAGAGAGGCTCCACCGTTTGGACCCAAACGTGCGCTCTGGTTCTACCTGAAGCACACACAACAGTTCCGGGCGGATGACCAGCTCTTTGTTGGCTATGTGGGCACCAAAAAAGGTTGGGCTGTGCACAAACGGACCATCTCTCGGTGGGTCGTTCTCTGCATCAAGGCCTGTTACTGGTTGGCTAAGAAGGAGCCTCCTCTGTGGCTGCGTGCCCATTCTACCAGGGCAACAGCAGCCACTACTGCCTTGGGACGCGGCGTCCCCTTGCAGGACATTTGTCAGGCAGCTACGTGGGCCTCGCTGCACACGTTTACCAAGCATTACTGCCTTGACAGTCGGGTCCGGGGAGACGGCTTCTTTGGCCATTCTGTTCCCCGTGACTTTCTGGTGTAATCTCTTCGCAGACCCACCACCGAGGTTGGTATTGCTGGGGTATCTATTCTAAGGTGAGGAATCTATCACTAACGTGTCTCTTTCAGATGCACAAGTTACTACTTGTGTAATGATCTATCTGTATGAGACATTAGTTAGTGATAGATTCCTTACCGCCCCACCCATCCTCCCCGTTCTGCGACCTGATTTTTAGGGTTAAGGTCATCCCTTTCAGTGCCCTAGTTTCTGGGCACCAGTGGTCAGTTTCTTGCATGGCTCTGCGTTCCTGGCGCGGAAAGTCGTGTGCAGAACTCACGTCGGCGTGCATGGGTGGCGCCTAAGTAGTGTCTGTGACATCATCTCAGCGCTTATGACGCCAGCGACGGACGCGGAGCCGCACTGGGTACTGCTAGCAAAACTTTCCGGATCCAGTCTGACACCTGGGGGATATTAAAAGGTAAGGAATCTATCACTAGCTAATGTCTCTTACAGATATATCGTTACACAAGTAGTAACGTGTGGATTAGGTCGCCTCATTTCCCACCCGCATACCTTAACGGCACAACAAAAATGCTTGTTCCATGCAAAGGGAGCTACTGTCTCTTCTGCTCTCAATAGTTATGGCGTTTCATCAAAAGTCAATAAGGTTAACTGGCTTACTCAAGGCAACAGCCAGGGTCTTTGTCTTTGAAGATGTTTGCCGCTTCTGTGCCAAATTTTGATCTGACAACCACCGGAAGTTCCGCTGTCTATTGTACCTAGTTTATATACCTTTTTAGTCTCTTCTATTGAATTTTATTAAGAATAACATTCAACATGTTATCCTTATTGAACATTATGGAGAGCAGCAATCAATATGTCCTTTCACCTATTAACTGGCTCTGCAGCGCATTGATGACTGTTAAAATGCAGATATGAACAGTGGCACAAGTCAACATTAAATAGTATGAAGCACTGGTGAGCACTTGAGCTGTTCATGGCAAGTAATTACTGAAGCAAACAAAAAACAACATATTTGAACAAACCAAACACAGTTAAATGAGTTTATAAATGTAAAATTATGCAATCAAATACCACAAATTTGCAAAAGGATATTTTTTAAACTGATTTTGATACCCACACAGCTGAGTATTGTTTACGCTTGGGAAAATTATTGTCCCTTGATACAATGATGCAGGACTGCGGGTTGCCACCGTTCCAATTCCTAACATACAGAACACTAGTGCAGGGCTTTAGGAATAAATGGGGAAATATGCCAGTTGACCCACAAGCACATGAAATACTTCAGTTCCTCTTCTTGATGGGGAATAACCTCATACAGATGATGTGGTTTTATAAAAACTCTTTGCACATGCCTAGATGTAATCTATCCTTAACTAGGTTGAGGTGGGAAAATAACCTTAGGTGCGTGGTAGCTTGTGGACTGAGAATGGGCTAAGGCTTCAGGAATGCTAGGCTGAAGTATACACTGTTGAATTTTCTACATGACATGTACATGACACCTAAATAAATAAACATGATCCTGGGATCTGAGGTAATCAAATGCCCACTATTTGACCATCTTATTGCAGACATCTGTCATATGCAGTGGATCTGCCCGAGCATAGTTGTTGGAAATGTGCCTTTTCTGCAGGGTCACCCTGCATCGTTTGGCCTTTTTGCTGCACCTGATTTTTGCTTGGTATAGAAGTGTTCTCTCATCTTTACCCCCGCTAAGCAGTGGTAAAGTGCTTGGCATCCTTCTTTCAAAATGGGGAAATTGTCATACCACTAACTGACATATTTAACGTACATAGAAGTCACTAGTATATGGTACCTAAAGTGTACCAGGGACTTGTAAGTTAAATGTCACCAATGGGCTGCATCACACATTGTTCCACCCAATATAGTAAAGGACAAACCTGACTGAAGGCCTGCCATGTATAGTACAGTTGTTCAGGTTTAAACTGCGAATTGGATCTGTCAAAATGACCCCTTTTTGACAGACCTAAAACTATTATTTTCAATGTTTATAAGTCACCCCTGAGTAAGCTTTACTGCCCATTAAGGCAGGTGCATAGTATTTAGGAGTAGGACAGGTAAAACTTAAGGTAAAGCACCTCAAGGCTAATTTAATTGTAGCAGGGTTGTCTGGCTCATAGGGCAGGTTTAGGATACAATATCGTGTTTAATAAATGTTATTTCAAGGACTCAATTTACTAGTTAAACAAAATTCAATTTAATGGTAAAGTTAAACTTTGTCTATTACAAAAAAGCACTTTAGAAAAGCTAAATCTTCTCCTGAAAAAAAGTCAGGTTTTGCTGAAGCCAGATCCAAACATTCTATCTTGTTGCAACGGGCAGATTCTCCAACCCGGACCCATCATATCAAAAGTTGGTGGCCTGGCTCCTGAATGCAATGAATGCCACTTTTTAGACATTGCAGAGGAATTTTGAGACATTCTGTCGCAAGCTAAAGCAGCATCTATCAATGGAGCAAAGGGGAAACAATTTTGCACCTGGTGTACTGAACAAAATCTTCACACTATATATTCACTTCCTTAACAGATTTTGCCATGTCTTCTACACTTAGCAAGCTCGTGCCTTAGTCATGCCTCAGTAAAGGTCCCTATGGGTAAATTGCATCACTTACATCCTTAGTTATTTTTTTAAACAAACATTATTGATTTTCTCCGCAATCAGTACAAAAGGAGTAAATGTACAGTGTCACAGTTACAGCTTAGCATGTGCGTATATACATACGAGGTAGTATCCACGTTTTCTAACAGACACTACATATCGTGCCCACATTCGGCCATATTGATCACTTTCATCCTGATTGGCATGCATTCACTGTTCTTATTTCATCCATCATATTCAAGACCTCCTGCATCACTTTTAGAATTAAATCTTCTTTGATTAGCAGAACACATAGCATGCAAATACAGTGCTTTGTTGCCTACAACTCACTGGGCCTGCTACAGCAAAGTCGGAAGGAAGGAAATGGGGTTTGTGAATCATGAGCCAACGAAATAGGAAATTAACACAGCATGTCGCCTACAACCCGATTTAGGCCGGCTGCGTTCAACAAAGTATGGCATTAAACAGTCTTATTACTACAAGAAGGGGGCAACAGAAAGATCTAATATACCACAAGCCTATAGATGAGAATGCAACAAGGACACACTATGGCCCGCTTGGGGCGAGTAAGTCTGCTTTTTAAAGAATAGAAAAAAAGGAAAGAAAGCAGATCAAAGTTTCACAACAAATAAACCCTATACCCACCCCACCTCTCTTCCGGTGTACATGCAAACGTACCTACATGGTCCTCAGTAATAGTGGGCAGCTCCCTGGAGATCAAGTGGGTGCGCAGGGGTAGCTCACCTTAGCCTCCCTCCTGACTCTCAGGAATCAGCTTCAGAAGCCTTAAATAGGCAGAGCATGAATGTTCTCGGAACTCCGAGGATAAAATTGAGATAAAGGGGGCCCAAACCTTAGAGTATGCAGATTTGTCCCCTAGTGTAGCCATAGACAAGCGCTCCATACCCAGGAGGGACAACAATTGGTGCAGCTATTGAGAGTGGTCTGGGATCCTGTCTTTTTTCCAGCCCGCTAGTAAAACCCGGTGCGCAACGTTCAAAGCCAGAGCGATCTGCCTGCCTTTGACCGAGCGCAAGGGGAAGGTCAGAGCATTGGGCAACCTTAAGATAGTGTAGGCGGGGAATCTCAGGATGACAGTATCAAAGGCCCTATCAATTTCGTGCAGGATCTTCTCCCAGTATCTCTAAAGCTTTGGGCAGTTCCAAGCAAGTGAAGAAGGGTACCTAGGCTCCCACAGCCACGCCAGCAAAGGCTGTCACACTCTGCATCACTTTTGAAGCAATAATGAATGTTGCCAGTCTGCTGGGATGAAAACCACCTACAGAGTCCGGCACAAAACAGTTTGTGACTTCACAAGGCTTAAAATGAAAATTGTGAAAGGCCAGTAGAAAAGCTTCTGTGTATGTGCCTGATCTGGAAGACATTTTTGCGCATCTAGCTTGTTGTCTTTAAAGAACATTTAATTACTGATTGATGAAAATCCTCCCAAAATCATACAATAAAAACAGTCACCCTTTCCCCTGTACCTATTGTACACAGTTTGCTATCGATCCTGTTCTCTCAGCATTCAAATCCTGAGAAGGGGTGCGCTCTGGTTATTAATGCATACATGTGTGATTCTGAAGAAGGTATTGCCAGGACCATTCAGAATAAGCTATGGTTTCCTCTGCAGTTAATGATGATCAAACTAACGGTTCCTGAAAGGAAGATGTGAGAAGTTGGTCTGGTATATGCTGTCCACTAATTAAAGTGGAAACCTTGCACCAGTCCTAACAACCCTTATGGTGATTTAAGAGGTCAATGATAACCTTAGAAAGCTATCCAAGTGGTAGCTGTGGAGAGCAGCCTTCAGGCTTAGTCTGGAAGGAATGTTAAGCAGCTTGTTTTACCAGAATGTAACTTTATAGTATTGGTTAAATGAAAGGAAAACCACACAGTAGTTATAAAAATATGCATTTATTAATATAACACTCTCTAGTACGACACAGTATCTTCTACACAAAGATAATCACAAAGCACACAATACTGTAGCTAAGAAACAATAATAAATAGCACTAATATACCGTGGGCTCCAGGGGAAGAGCAATCCATATACTTAAATAGTGGTAAAGAACCACAACTTGAGTCAAGACCGTGTCTACAGGATGAAGAATCGCTGGGACCCCAAGGAACCACCCAAGGCATGTACGTAAGGACCCCACAGAGGATGGATGCAGTGTCGTAACAAGACCGCGTGCTCTGTACATTTCCATGGGGAAGTCGCCGTTGAAGTTTTTAAGTTTAAGGATCCTTCACAGTGGACTTCAAAGAAACCATATGGAAGTTAGGAGGTTGGAGAGCCACCTCACCCGTGGATACTGTAATACCGGAGTTACCTATCCCAGGGAAGCTGGGTTCATAGGTCTGAAGTGGTGTCGGAAACCACCGTCGATCTCAATGGAGGACTTCGAAGAAGAGCCGCTGCTGAAAGGAAGAAAAGTGTCCGTTTGAATCCAAAGTGGATTCTTGTTGAAGAGCACCTGAAAGCAGAGGGGACAGAGTCTGGGTCACTCAGGAGTGACTAGGGGCTCGGTAGACAAATGCTCACCGATGACGGGTGCTTCAGGTGTGTTGAGGGAGTTCTTGACTCTGCAGCCACGGGGACCAGGAGACGTTGAGGACAACCAGGAGCCAGATGCAAGATGTCCCACGAAGGATGTTGAGTGCTGAGGAGGTCGGTGTCTGGCAGGAGCACCAACAAGCCTTGACAACGGCAACCCACACAGAAGGTCAAGGAAGGTTACGGTTTGGACCAGCAAGGTCCAGCAGACTCACCAAACACAGGGGAGTCAGGGCAAGTCTGGAGCAACCAGGGGAGCCCAAGAAAAGCAAAGTTGACCTTCAAGTTGACACAAGGCCGGAGGCACAGGAGTCTCGAGAGGACCTTGAGGGATTTCACAAAGCAACAGCCCACGGAGAACTTGGTGTGAGGAGGCTGGATTTCTTTGTAGGAAATTGTGCCAGAGGTTGGGGCTACTTGGAGCCCAGTGCACTTGTTCGGGAAACGCCAACAAGCATATGGTCTTCCAAATGAACATGGTTCACAGGGGTACGGGTATTGCAGCCCCCACAAGGGATTCTGGCCTCAAACTTAGTAAGAGGGCAGCTCAGACTTTGAGGGAAGTAGAAACGCACCTCCTGTGTTGCTGGAGCCTTCGGTGTCCGTAGGAACTCAAGAGCAGCAGACTGGTCAGTTGTGATGTGGTTCCTGCAGTTTCAGGGGAGTGACTCCTTCACTCCAAGGGAGATACCATCGGTTGTCCTTGATGCTCCACAGATCCTGCACGGAGCCTGTATGGTGCACGGGCACAGACGATGCTTCAGACTGAGAGGGAGACTAAGTCGGGCCCAAATGAAGTCTAGAGTTTTCAGACAGTCGAAGTTCAGTGGTTTCTTGTTCAGAATCTTGTCCACGTCAAATCTAGGGTCTTACAGCCAGGTAAGCCCTTTTGTACTCGCGGGAGAGGGTTAGACAGATTCAGGGGACCCTCCTAAGGGAGGGTCTGGACAGTGGGGAGATTACTCCCATGTCCTTTGTCCAGTTTCGCACCAGAGCAGGAGCCAATGGCTCCCAGGACTGGTTTGAACTGGACTATGCACATGGACACCAAATGTGCCCCTCTTGCAGACTTTCGGTCGTTGGCAAGCGCACCCACCCATCCCTAATACACTAGATCCTGTCTGGGAGGTGGTCACACCTCCCTGTGACAGGATGCTTATTGTTCCACCTTCCTCTGCTCGAGCTTGGCTCAGCACCAGGAGGGCAGAAATGTGTCTCTGGTTGGCAGCAACCATGTTGTGCTGCCCAGCACTAGAAGGCTGGTACCGGGAACACCAGGGACCCAATGAAGCTTGCTTCTGAGGGGTGGAATCATACCTCCCACACTGGTTACTGGTGTGAGGGTATGATTCCACAATGTTTGACACCAAAGACGATAGGGTTACTTTCAGCCGTTTTAGAGTTGGTCATCACGCGGTCGCATAATGCCGCTCTATATGTCATAAATGGCTGCTGCACTAACAACCCGGGAGAATGGACTCTGTAGGCTGCAGGGGTGTCGAGCTCATGCAGTGGCACCCTCTCACTTACAACCAAGCACCCTGCCTTCAGGATTGTTAAGGCCTGCTATAGGGGTGACTTATAGGTTTTAAGTGTAGTGACCCTTAGATATAGTAAACCTATATCTTAAGTACGTGGTGCATGCACCAGCTCACACAGGATGCAATGGCAGACTTGTAGTTCCATTTTGCATGGCCCCTCATTGGTAGCATAATACATGCTTCGGCCCATGGGAGGCCTCAGGGGGACAATGCCCGGAGTACATGGGTACCATATACTAGGGACTGACAAGGGTACCCCAGTATCCAATCTGGAGTGTACCTAAGTACATAACATATCAGCTTAGGGAGAAAGCAGATAGACTGGGGTCCTGATTAGCAGGATCCCAGTCAGAGTAGTCAAAAACAGTATCACATGAAGCAAAAAGTGGGGGCAACCATAAGAAGCAGATCATACTTCCCTACAGAAGACAACTCGGCACATTAAGGTAAAGTAGTTTATTCTTCCACAACTGTCAGCCCCATAGTCCAGGCAGCAACTGTTGCTGCTGTAACCCTGTTTCCTCCCTATAGTGTTCTAACCCCAAAATTCCATTCCTGATGGAACCTTGCCCGCTACCAAAGTTTCGAACCCCAACATTCCAAACCCCAAAATGACCCAATAGCTCTGTTCTATAAAGAGCAAATTATGAGAAATTCAGTAGAGTGTTGGCCTCCATCTACTGTTCCTAAGATGTCTACCTCTTGGCCTTCATGGGTTAAGTTGTTAATGCCCATCACACACTGGAACAGTGGCAACCCTTTGGAACCCCTTGGAAATCTTATCGCAGATGAGTCAAATAAGGAAGAGAATGATTCACACCCAATGTGCAACATATGGTGGAGGAGTGTGGCTCAATGGTTAGAGCGGCAGACCCTGAAGCAGAGTTCTGGCCAGGGACCAGGGTTCAATTCCCGCCTCGGCGGGGCTCGGGCTCAATTTCCTCGGACCTGTCTATTCTCGCCTCGGTGCCTATTCTAATCACGGCCCCCACGCTGCAACTCTGGGCAATAGCTTGCTTAGCCTCCACACCGGCCCCAACAGCGCTGGGATGCCTGGCTTCACCCTGGGGGTGCCCAGGAGTGGACACTTCACAGGGAAAGCCAGGAGGGGTTCCACAGCGGTATGAGTACCAGCGCCAGGAAACCGCAAAGGCGACACCGCAAGGTGTCCGTCTGGTGACAGTGCGCTCTATAAGTACCTTGACATTTACATTTATATGTGGTGATATAGGGCATTTCGGATTAAGGTAGCAAGATAGTCCGCAAACTGTAGAAATGAGAATTTCTTTCCACTATGCTTGAAGTAGACAAGCACCATCAGTTCTTATTCAAAATCTTATTGTGGAAATAGTAAAGCCTACATTTATGAAGTTTGCTCAATTGCAGTGGATGGAGCAACCAATATTTGTAACAAATTTAGCACTCCTGTAAATTAGCGAATATCTTTTTTCCACCTTGGTTAGGCCTCTTCATTCCTCGGTAAACCTGTTCCTTCCTGCCCTGCAATAGTTTGGTCTACCTTGAGAGTCTCCTTTAATGAATTCAACAACAATGCAACCCCAGTGGATGTTCTACATGGTGTTTCTAGTTTTGCTGAAGTCGTAAGAGTTGCACCACTTTCTTAGAGAGGGTGTGCTCTTCACTCAGCACGAACAGGTCATGAGGAGGTTGGTGGTGATGGTGTGTTTACAGTCGAAAGAATTCACCTCTATCAACTCTCTCCCCAGTAAAGATTCTTCCAGTCCCCATGGCTGTGGCCCCTCACCTTTTTCTTGTCTGAAACATGTAGTAAGTATGTATGTATTTTGGACATGTGATTTCACAAATGGATTGTAAGTAGTGGGATTTATTTTGACTTGGTGCATGCTGTACAGGATGGTGTTTTTCTTTGTGAAAGCTGGCTATGTCCATCTAGGACTTGACCAGCCAAAACGTATGCCCCTTCTGTTCCCGTCCCTGCAACCTGTGTACCTGGTGGTCAAAGGGGCAGAAGTCTCATCCAGTCCTTGTTTTGTTTTCTCTGTTCATTCTGTCTCTCTTGGCTAAAGTAGCAAGTGACTGAGTTGGAGTCCATTGCACTTCTCACATAACCATTCAAAACTGGGTACAGTAACAAAAACAGAATATTTCTCCTGATTAGTAAACTGCCAATATTGTTTGGCAGAAGTAGCAGCTACATCAGTACTCCAATCCAAAGGGAATGTGAGACCCCATCTGCATATCTATAAACCTAGAAGCCTACGGGAAATGATTCATTATCTATCTGTAAGCTTAAAAGCCCAAGGGGAATTATTCATTTTTTGGGGCCAAGGACATTGGTTATTTACGATGTGCCAGCAAGTTCAAATCAAGAGTGCATACCAAATATAATATCCCATTGTGCTGTCCCAGATAGCAGGTCTCATATTACACACAGAGGTACCTCTCATGAATCTTGTCTCGTTGAATGTACTAGAAACTGGCCCTTAAACTGTTAACTAGGTTCCTCTTAGTCTTTCCCCAAAATTCCTCTTGTAGGGAAAACGGTCCATGCTGTCCAGGTTATGGAAGCTAGCAAGACTATGGGGTATAATCAGCGTATTGACCCCAATAAAAAATTTCCCAGTTCTCTTGGATCGAGACAGTCCCAATAGGTGTTTTGGACTGATATAGGTGTGAATTGAGTTCTTGGTATTGACCTCATAGTAGTAGGGATAGTAGAGATATTTGTACTTGATTTTAAATCACAGAGTAGGTGATTCTTGAATAGGAGTAATCCTGGAAAAAAAAAGATAGAACATCAGACCGAGGCATATTGCACTGTCTCCAGTGAAGTGGAAAGGACTGCAAGTGACCAGGTGCTGGAATCTCTATGCCTAGCAGAGTTGCAGTAGTTCCTGGCTTCTGGTGGACCACCAATGATTAGTTTGTTCAGCCCAGCAAGAGTGCCCCACTCTCTTTTTTTTATTACATATTTATATTGATTTTTTTAATGTTACCAATAAATGTGTACATTGAAACAATGCAGCACAATTTGTGTCACAGTTATCTGCTAGTGAATAAAAATCGTATCCTATTAGTTTCGTACTCCTAAGTTGCATTTAGTAAATAAAGACTAACACAAACTGCTTAACAAAAGTAAGGTGACCAGAATTACATATAAACCTTTGATATTTGGGTTATACAGGTTATAATCATTCAGTTGTCATAGAAAGATGAGCTTCTTTATTGTGAGGCCATCAACCTTGAATGTGTGGGTAGCAATGGATTTGTGGTCACTGAGGTCCACTGAAAGTCTTGGGACAGACTTTGACTTCTCTGAGACCCTTCGTCGTAGTGGGGGTCACATTTGTGAGGGTGAAAGTCAACCTATTTGGTCCCCTGGAACACCCCCTGACTTCAAGCAGCACACATATACTTGTTTGGTGGATGTTGCTACTAGTTATCTTCAGCCTGTGCCCTGAAATTATATCCTAACTGCCCTTGTGGAGGCTAGGGTTATTCTTGGCAGCTTCTCCTCAGTCAGATATCCCATGACTGTGATCGTACAGAAGAAGACACTTAATGTGCGCACACTTAAAAGTGTTGTGGGAGGAGGGTGCTGTAAACTAGCACTTTTCCACATCTTACTACCCCGAGACCAATAGGCTGGTATAATGATTCAACAAGAATTTAAAAACCACCATAAGTGAAGACGCCATTGAGGGGGAAGTACGAGATCCTTGCTATGTCTCTTTGTCGCGTATTCGGAGGCACCCTTAAAGGAGGTACTGTACAGTCACTGCGTACTCCTCTGTGAACTCTGGATCCATATCCCCCCACTTGCCAGAGAATGGACTAGTAAAAAAGCCCCTCTCTCCCCCCGCCAACATATGAAAAGCTATTTCCTGGCACTCTATAAAGGGATGACCAGTAAATACAGAATGCTAAATATAACTTATCTTTCAAGTTGTTCTCACACTTTTGTATTTCAATGAGAAAGGCATCGGATACACGCTTCGCTGGTTTAATTATTAGCACCAGCGAAACGTGTGTATGTGTCCATGCAACTTGAGCTCATTCTTTTCTGAATGTGGAGTCTGTCAAGAATATATGTGGTGCATTTGTGACTATGAACCCCCTAGGGTACGCGTCCTTACATAAATACTGTGTGAGGTTGCTCCTGTGTAATATGGTTTTAACCTGCACCCTCTTCAATGTGTTCAAAGTGTCCCAATCATCTGACTTGGCTAAAGTCTGACCAATGCTAGTCGGGTCAAACAGAGGGTCACTTGCCAAAAGGAAACTCACCTCCTCATCAATGAAAGTCAGTTCCAAATAAATTCTCAGCCATTATTAAACTGATGTTATGCGGGTGACCTTCTCTAAAAAATGATTTCTAAACTGTTACAGGTATCAATGTCACATTTTACTAGTGTTCAGGAATTTGTCACTGAGAGGGGAGGGGAACAGTTATGTGGGAAATACCCTCAGTTTCCTCAAACTGATTTACATAAACCAGAAGTGGAGGGTGTTTCCCAAAACAAGCAGCCACTATGCCCTACTCCTTAGTGTTCACTTGTAGAACCCTCACCCACATGCTAATCATGTGGCATATCCACTAGTGTTCCTGGTTACGAGTATCAAGCCTATGTGGAATCAAATGATTTTCTGATGGCTTTGGATGTCTGATGTAGTTCTTGTGGTAATGAGTCTCTGAAACTTTGGGTGTGAGTCTTTGGATTTAATTTTCTGTTTTTAACAATTAGGGACTGGTATTTTTAGGAGACAAATGATAGTTTTTTGGTGGGTGGTGGTTGTGCTTCACTACTTATGGTAAAAAGTGATTGTACTCTGTGTTGTTTAGTATTAAATTCTGTGGTGCCCATTTGTGTATCTGCTGTGTTGCTTGTGGTAGAAATTGAATTGTGATTGGGGAGTCGGGTTTGGTGTGGCCTTTTGGCGTTCTACTGCAGTATTTATGATGAGTCAGTTGGAGTGTCGGATGTTTGTGTGTGATTTATTTCGTCGTTTCTCACAATAATTATTTTGAGTACATTCCTGAAAACATACTTCTTTTTTGTTTCAGGAATATATTGGAAACAACCTATTCAGCCATCGCCGTTCGGGCGCTTCTGTAGAAGAACTGCTACTCCCCTTGATTCTGGGCAAAAGGTAACGTAATCTGAGAGGGGACCGAATTCATGTTGGTGCATGACGATGAAAAAATAAATAGTCCTCCCATCTTCTATTATAACTTCCTGCAATTAATGTGCTGTTTGTGTCTATTCTTTTGGTGTATCCAAGTGCTCTACAAATCTGTTTCTTCAAAAGGTTGTACACACTAAGAAGAAACAGTACTTTAGAGTCCAAGTCTTGCATTCAACTGTGGTCTTCCTTCTGCACCCTGTTAGTCTCTCTGTCCTTCTCCGGGTCTAGTATTTGTCTCTAATTCTGTCCATGTTCTATTCTTGCCTTGGACTCTTTCTTCCCATTCTCTTACTTTGGCAGTGGCCTCTGCGAATGGACGTTTTCGATGAAACATTGGTCTGTCAATGTGTTTTTATCATTTCTTTCCATTGGCTTTTTAATCTGTTCCTCCTTCTCTTTTTCCTTGCATTCTTGTTCTTTTTTTCGTGCACCCTTTTCTGCAAGTCTAGCAATGGGCTCTCCTCTCTGGGTCCAGCTTTGGGATCTGATTTCATTTCTTCTGCATTTTTACCACTAGGGTTTGCAATTATGCCAGAACTTCGCTTTTAGCCAAGGGCCTTGCCTCATATTATTGTTCATATCCTTTAGTTCTAGACCCGTTGACTCTGATAGGGTACTCCAGTGGTGTGCACGTTCAGAAGGGATAAGTTCACTGAAGGAGGAGGAACAAAATCTGGTTACAATGCTAAGCCTTCATTCCTTAAATGGTATGTATAAGGATTACATGAGTTCCTTTTTAGCACTTATTACATTGAAGTGTTTTGATATTTTGCACATAAAAACTAAACACTTTGTGAAAATGGAATTGTCCTTGACCTTTTATGAAGAGTTTGAGCACTGTTGTACTGACCTTTGTTTTTGATGCTGCACTTTTATTGCAGCCTCCACTAGTTACGAACACGGAGACGATTTTATTTTGTAAAGTTAAGTCTGATAGTGCTGGGAGCAGTAAGCATGAGGGCAGATGAACAACTTAAAGTATATAATGTTGGCAGGTTTAGTAGCACTTGTGTGGCCATATAGTGCTGCAAAGGACCGGGGCGGGAAGCAGAGAAACTGGAAGCAAACGTGGTAGTCTCCATTGTACTATTTGAACCACCCTAATGCTTATTTTAATTTCTGAGGAAGGACAAGAGGGATGGAGAAAAAAGGAGTAAAGAGTTGTTTGCAGAGTCTGGTTGTAGTGGCATATGCAGGTGAATGATGGCCTTGATAAGGGGTTGTTTTGGGGCACTTGAGCATCTGTCGAAGGTTGTTGAGTGTTGTTGATTCTGGTCCTTTTTATACCCAGTGCTGCATGGAAAAGTGTCAGTCATTATACTGAGCAGAGCACAGAAAATCTGCTTCTGGGAGGGAATGGTAGATTGCTGACCTACCTGGTGGTGGAATTCGATGCCTTTCCCACGCTGCCCTATTATTGTCTGCGCCAAGCAGAATGCCCAGGCTTTTGGATGAATCTGCCTTGGCTCACTTTGGTGAAAAGTGCTGAAGATGAGGCTGGGTCACCTAGTAGTTACTTTTCCTGCCAGTTCACTTGCCCTTTGTCATCTGCACGGTGTCTCCATTGCAACGTCTTCTTGCTCTTCATTGAAACTGACAATTTCTAGTTCGGTGAGACTGGTGTTAATGGGGCTAGTCTCTGACCCCTCATGGTTGGGATGCTGCCAATGCTCAGATTCACTCTTCTTCAGCCGGCCAGTTCAGATCAATCCAGACCTCCTCCAGCTTGGTAATACCTGCTAGGGACTAACCGCAAGGATATTCAAACATCCCGGGAACACAAGTTAGGTCCACTTAGGCGTGCCAAGGTACAGCTCATCAAAGTTCCAACAAAAGGGATTCAGTATGATTTCATTTTTCAGTGACACCTGGACATTAGCCGCACTCTTGCCAGCTCACAAGGACAGCTTGAATTTCGAACATCCAGGCAGCCAGGAGTGAGTGTCGTCTTCTTGTGGGTGTGTGTCAAGGATCAATACATGGTTTGATCAATACATGGATTTCAACTCACGTTCCAGACTTATCATAGAAAACACCCTTATTATTTACTACAGTTGCTAGGGTTCGGAGTGGGGGCTGTGAGGGTGGTCTGATATTGGTTAGCTTAACAGTGGAGAAACGCAGCTTCCTACCCACCCTTCAAATGGGTATCACAAGCGTATTTTAATCACACTTGCCAAATACAGTTGGGTTGAACCCAGGATCCTGTGTTGAGGCTACAACAAGGGTCTGTGGAGTTAAATCCCTGCAGTACTGAGAAGAAGCAATGTAAACTGCCTCCAACAAGGCACTCACCCTGTAGAGAAGTTACTACTGAGAAGATGAAAGGAGGAGCGCTTTGGGTGCCCCTGGGTATGTCTAGAATGCTATTTGGCACCATTTTTACAGTTGGTGCATAGGTGGTCTCTGTGATCAGAGACCGCCAGGTGAATACTTAATGAGGGCATTTTACAAAAGATTTAATGCAGTGTGGCACAGCTGCAACAGATAGCTGTGGATTTTTTTTCTAATATTAATAATGACGTAGTCAGTTTCTCAGCACTCTTACATGTAAAAAGAAAAAGCAGAAGGTATTTTGTTCTTGCACCATTTGCAAGTATTGATCTTTTTCTGTTCAAGTTCACGCCTGAAAACCAACTCAAGCTGTGACTGCATTGTAAATTATGGATTGCAGCAACATTAAAATTAGATTTCATTATTTCAAAGAAACAGAAGCCCTGCAGAGAAATTTGCTGTGGGAGGGCAAGCCTCGGATAGCACTCCAAAAATTGATCTTGGGTTGGTATGATGGAGGTATTGGTCTACGAGACATACGGAGGTGTTATTGGGTCGCGCACTTGGCGGCAATCAATCATTGTGTATATAAATCTGAGGATGACCCTGTCTACAGAATGGATAAATGGTTGCTTCAGGGAGGCACATATCATAGAGCGCTCTATTCCAGACCTTGCCATTATCGGCTTACGGGCCTGACCAAACACTCGGTGGCGGTGTGGCACACGGTGAGTGTTGGAGGGAGGACCACCGGGGAGTCGGAGGGACTACTCCGGGCACCTTCCTACCGCCAAGTTATAGCCGAGCGCCGCTGAGAAGCCTCCGAGGAGAGGTCCTTCTCCTATAATCGTACTAGGCCCAGTAACACCACCACACAGGACTCCGTATCAGTTGCTTATCTTGGTTCTTTATATAAAAAGGAGTACGTTGCAATATTTACAATGGGATCGAGTGATCCAGTAAGAGTCTCAATGTTCTTGGAGGGATAGGGTAGCGGGACAGTCTTGGTACCAGCCAGGTACGGGAAGGCTCTGCGCCAGACCTTGGGTGCTGGTCTCAGAGCGGCTCGGACGTGGAGAGCCGCGACGGCGTTTGCAGGGCTCAGGTGGTAGCTCCGCTTGGATCGAGCCGCGACACAGTCAGCAGGGCTCCGGTGGTAGGTCCGCTTCGGTCGAGCCGCGACGAGGTCAGCTGGGCTCTGATGGTCTGTTGCAACAAGGTCGGGCCGCGACGGCATCAGCAGGGCCCCAAAGGTTCGTGAAGGTCTTGTAAGCACGATGGAGCCGCGACATTGTCAGCAGGGCTCAGTAGGTAGGTTCAGGAAGAGTCTTTCTCCGTAGGGTCAGCCGCGATCCGATCAGCAGGGCTCTTGACTCCGGGATACAACTGTCATCTTGTTGTCGGGTCGCCCCAGATATAGGTCTTGAGCCCTTTGATGTCCGGACCCTTGCGCCCACGAGGGCGGAGAGGCCGGGTAGGGCGCGGCCAGACGCCCAGCAGGAGAGGCGCCAGGCCCCAGAGAGCTGTGGGGCGATCGCACCTAGGTGTGGAAGGACGGTTGGGGGTCCCATCGATACTGCCCTCCGCTGGGAGTGGGAAGGGCTCACGTGGTATCCCCCGGGCCAGGGGTTGGCGCCTCAATGTCGGGCCTCGCTGGGGTCGAGGCCGGGTAGAGCAGGGTCACGGAGGAGGTCACGTGGAGTGACGTGTAATCCAAGATGGAGGAGCCCCGAGGTGCATGGGACCTCGTGCGGCTGAGCGAGGGGGAACAGGACCACGCCACGAGGCCGGCTCCAACACGCGTCCCCCCTAGCTGAAGGCAGGGAGAGTCACCCATCTCCTTGGGGGTTCTCCTCGCCGAGGCGGAAGAATCGGGACAGGCCGTCAGCATTGGCGTGGTCGTTGCCGGGCCGGTGTTCCACGGTGAAGTCCATCCCTTGCAGCGAGATGGACCATCGCAACAGCTTGGGGTTCTCGCCCCGCATTTGCATGAGCCACCGCAAGGGTCGGTGGTCAGTCTGGACCCTGAAGTGGGTGCCGAAAAGGTAGGGCCGGAGCTTCTTGAGGGCCTATACCACAGCGAAGGCCTCCCGCTCGATGGTGCTCCACCTCTGTTCACGTGGCAGCAGTCGGCGGCTGATAAAGGCCACAGGTTGGTCGTGGCCCTCGGCGTCCATCTGGGAGAGGACCGCCCCGACCCCGTACTCTGATGCGTCGGTCTGCACCACAAACTCCTTGCTGTAGTCAGGGGCCTGTAGCACCGGGGCAGCACACATGGCCGCCTTGAGGGCTTCAAAAGCGGTCTGACAGCGGGGCGTCCAGTGCACCACCATGGGCTGTTTCTTGGAAGTGAGCTCCGTAAGGGGGCCCACGATGCTGCCATAATCTTTAATAAATCGCCGGTAGTAGCCTGTGAGGCCTAAGAAGGCCCGGACAGCGGTCTGGGTTGCGGGGGGCTCCCACGCCTGGATGGCATCGACCTTCAGCTGAAGGGGCGCCACCTGGCCACTCCCCACCTGGTGGCCCAGATAGGTCACAGATCCTTGACCGATCTGGCACTTGCTGGCCTTAATTGTGAGCCCGGCCCTTTGGAGAGCGGCCAGGACTTCGCGGAGGTGTCCCAGGTGCGCGGCCCAGTGGTCGCTGAAGACTGCAATGTCGTTGAGGTAGGCCGCGCTGAAGGCTTCTAGCCCGGCCAGGACCTTGTTTACCAGCCTCTGAAAGGTCGCTGGGGCGTTCTTCATACTGAAGGGCATCACCCGAAAGTGGTAGTGCCCATCGGGGGTGGAAAAGGCGGATCGTTCCTGGGCGCCGGGAGTGAGCTTGATCTGCCAGTACCCAGCGGTGAGATCAAAGGTGCTTAGGTAGCGGGCGGCCCCTAAGCGATCGATCAGCTCGTCTGCCCGGGGCAGGTGGTGGGCATCGGTCTTGGTGACTGCGTTCAGGCCCCGGTAGTCTACACAAAATCGGAGTTCCGGAGAAGTACCGGGGGCGGCGGCCTTCGGCACCAAGACCACCGGGCTGGCCCACGGGCTGTCTGAGGCCTCAATGACTCCGAGGGCGAGCATCTTGGCGACCTCGGTCTGTATGCAGGCCCGGACTCGGTCAGGTACTCGGTAGGCGCGATGTCGCACAGGGGGGCTGTCCCCGGTATCCACGTCGTGTACGCACCAGGGGGTCACCCTGGGCGTGAGAGAGAAGAGGGCAGCGAAGGGTTGCAGCAGCCTCCGGCAATCATGGCGCTGTTCTGGGGTCAGCGTGTCGGAGAGGTGGACTCCCTCCAAGGAACCGTCTTGGCCCGAGGACCCCAGGAGGTCTGGCAGGGGCTCGGAGTCGCTTTCGCCCCCATCATCAGTAGCCAGCAGCAGGCTTAGTTCAGTTCGGGCAAAGTGAGGCTTGAGCCGGTTGGCGTGCAGGACCCGGAGGGGGTTCCTCGGGGACTCCATGTCGACTAGGTAGGTGACGGGGCTCTTCCTCTCAACCACCTTGAAGGGCCCGGCCCACTTGTCCTGCAGGGCGCAGGGGTCCACGGGTGACATGACCCAGACTTGCTGGCCTGGCTCGAACTCGATGGTCGAGGCATTTGCGTCATACCAGCGCTTCATGTCTTCTTGGCTGGCTTCGAGGTTGGCTTCTGCCAGGGCCCGGAACTTCCGAGTCTGGTTCCGCAGGGTCAGGAGGTACCGGTAGACGTCGGGGGGGGCATCTTGGACGTTCGCTTCCCAGCCCTCCTTGACCAGGCTGAGGGGCCCTCGGACGGGGTGCCCATATAATAGTTCGAAGGGGCTGAAGCCCAGGGATTTCTGTGGTACCTCTCGATAGGCGAACAGGAGGCAAGGCAGCAGGACATCCCACCGCAGGGGCTCTTCCAGACCTTTGATCATCCTATTAGGTTCCTGTTGAACCGCTCGACCAGTCCGTTCCCCTGGGGGTGGTAAGGGATAGTGAATCTGTAGGTGACCCCGCATTGTTGCCAGAGGAATTTCATGTATTTCGAAATAAAGTTCGTACCCCTGTCGCTCACCACTTCTCGGGGAAACCCCACCCTGGAGAAGATGGCCATCAGGGCCCGGCCCACCACTGGAGCTGTCACAGTGCGGAGTGGGATGGCCTCAGGGTATCGGGTGGCGTGGTCGACCAGTACCAGGATGAAGCGGTGTCCTAGGGCGGTTCGGGGGTCGAGCGGCCCCACGATGTCGATCCCCACTCGTTCGAACGGGGTGTGGACGGCTGGAAATGGTTGGAGGGGGGCTTTAACTCGACCCCCCGTTTTTCCACTAGCCTGGCAGGTCTGGCAGGACCGGCAGTGGTGGTCCACGTCTCTCCGCATTCGGGGCCAATAGAAATGGGTCACTAGGCGGCTGTAAGTCTTGTCCCGCCGGAGGTGTCCGGCGAGGGGCACGTCATGCGCCAGGTTCAGGAGGAACTCCCGGAACCGGAGGGGAACCACCAACACCCGGCCGGCTCCCAGCTCGGCGACTTTCTGCTCGCTGTATAGTAAGTCATTGTCCCAATAGACCCAGTGGGTTCCCGTGGGGTCCCCCGAGGCCTGGGCGGCCGCTTGCTGTCGGACCCCCTCGAGGGACGGGCAGGCCTTCTGTTCTTGCTGGAATTGTTCGCGGGTGGGGCCCCCATCGTAGCGCCACTGAGCCAACTTGGGGATCTCGCTGAGGGAGGCGGCCTCGTCGGGAGACAGTTCGGATGGCCCGGCCTCATCGTCGGGTTCCTCCGTGCCGGAGGAGGGTGATAGTTCTGGGCCCGTAGGCTGGCCGGTGGCCGCGGCAGCGGCGGGTTGGGCGGTCATGGACCGGGTGGTGGCGCAGGCCCACTCGGGCAGCCCTAGCATCCCCAGATGCTCTCGGCGCTCCACCTGGGCCCAGGGGGAGCTCTCTAGGTCATTCCCCAGGAGGCAGTCCACGGGGGCGTCGTCGCGGACGGTCACTTTTAGGGTGCCGGACACTCCTCCCCACTCGAAGGGGATCCTGGCCATCCGGCACATGCTTTCGGTGTTGTCCGCGGTCCGGACAGGGCATAGGACATGTGGCAGGATTTGTTCGGGGGTCACTAGGTGGCAGCGGACAGCGGTCACGCTAGCCCCAGTGTCCCGGAGGGCTTCGGCCCGTCGTCCGTTGATGGTGACCCACTGCTGGTACTTCTGGGTGTTGCTTGGGATGGCCGCTCGGGGCACCATTTCTCGGGAGCCCAGGCAGACGAGCGACATGGCCGCCGGTTCCCACTCGGGGGACCCGTCCTCGCGGCTTTCCTCCTCTTCTTCTCCTTCCCCCAGGGCAGCGGCGGCTATTTGTCGGGGAGGGGGCCCAGCGGTCCCGTTTCGTCGGTTCACGGGGCAGGCCGGGTCGCTTGCATAGTGGCCGGTCTGCTGGCAGCCGAAGCAGGTCACGGGTGGTCGGGGTCCCGGTCGGGCGATGGGGGTCCCCCTTCGGCCCAGGGTCGGGGACGTGTGGTTGGCGACTTGGCCTCGTGGCGGGCTTCTGGGCGGTCCGGCCGGGAATTCTCGGCTGCGGTGGGACCCCCCTCCTCCGCCCCGCTGGCGAGGAGGTCCCGTGGTACTCCGTTGGTAGTCCCCCACGGGTTTCCGGGGGACCCTTGTGTTGACCCATCGGTCTGCTTCGGCGGCGAGCTTCCGGGGCTCGGTCAACTTACTGTCTAGGAGGTGTTGCCTTAGTTCCACAAAGCAGTTGTTAGCGAGGTGCTCCCAGACAATGAGGTCGAACAGTTCATTGTACGAGGTGACCTTGCTCCCTTTTATCCACCCTTCAAAGGCCCGGCTGAAGAAGTCCACGTACTCGACCCAGGTGGTACCGGGGAGCTTCTTGCAGTCCCGGAAGCGCTGCCGGTACATCTCGGCTGATAGTCCGTAGCGGGTGAGTAGGGCTTCCTTCATGTGATCGTAGGAGGTCATCACTGCGTCGGGGAGTTGCAGCAGGGTATCACGGCCCTCGCTGAGGAACCTCCCCCATAGGCCGGCACCCCAATCCTTCCGGGGTACCCGATGGGAGGTCATGGCTACCTCGTAGGCTCGGAACCACTGCTGGATGTCGTCGTTCTTGTAGTACTCTTTGACGACATCCTTGGGGATATGAACCTTTGGCTCGGTCAGTGGCAGAGCGTCCCGTGCCCCGGGGGTGCTGGTCTCCCCCGTTTTGGATTTCAGTTCGAGTTCTTTGAGGCTCCTCTCATGCTCGAGGGTTAGCCGTCTCTCTTCAAGTTCTCGATGCCGTTTCTTTTCCTCAATTTCCTCCTGCAGCCGTAGTTGCTCCAGGGCTATTTTCTTCTCCGCTAGCTGGAGCTCGCCGTCCAGCCGGAGTCGTGCGAGGTCCATTTTGTGTGCCCGGACCCTCTCTCGTTCTCGTATTTCTTCGTGGGATAGGCTGGCTTCGGGAATGCCTCGCCCCCCATCCGTCGGGGTTGTGGTCGGCAGGTTTTCGTTCCGGGCCGAGGTCCCTTCGGTGCGGGGTGGAGTGGCCTCAGCTTCGGCCCAGGCTTTCAGGGCTTTCTGCATTTCCTCCTTGGTGCCCAATCCCGTGGTTGGGATCCCTTTGTCCTTGCAGAATTGTTTTAGTTCTTTGTGGGTGTATTCTTCCAGTTTTTCCAGCTGGAAGGTTGCGGCCACGGTTGCTTCTTGGCCGTCCATGGTTCCCTTTTCTTTTTTCCGTCTGGTTAGGTAGTGGGTGCGTTACTTGCTTGTACGATTGAGTCTGGCTCGGATCCCGTCGCTGGCCACCAAATGTTGGAGGGAGGACCACCGGGGAGTCGGAGGGACTTCTCCGGGCACCTTCCTACCGCCAAGTTATAGCCGAGCGCCGCTGAGAAGCCTCCGAGGAGAGGTCCTTCTCCTATAATCGTACTAGGCCCAGTAACACCACCACACAGGACTCCGTATCAGTTGCTTATCTTGGTTCTTTATATAAAAAGGAGTACGTTGCAATATTTACAATGGGATCGAGTGATTCAGTAAGAGTCTCAATGTTCTTGGAGGGATAGGGTAGCGGGACAGTCTTGGTACCAGCCAGGTACGGGAAGGCTCTGCGCCAGACCTTGGGTGCTGGTCTCAGAGCGGCTCGGACGTGGAGAGCCGCGACGGCGTCTGCAGGGCTCAGGTGGTAGCTCCGCTTGGATCGAGCCGCGACACAGTCAGCAGGGCTCCGGTGGTAGGTCCGCTTCGGTCGAGCCGCGACGAGGTCAGCTGGGCTCTGATGGTCTGTTGCAACAAGGTCGGGCCGCGACGGCGTCAGCAGGGCCCCAAAGGTTCGTGAAGGTCTTGTAAGCACGATGGAGCCGCGACGTCGTCAGCAGGGCTCAGTAGGTAGGTTCAGGAAGAGTCTTTCTCCGTAGGGTCAGCCACGATCCGATCAGCAGGGCTCTTGACTCCGGGATACAACTGTCATCTTGTTGTCGGGTCGCCCCAGATATAGCTCTTGAGCCCTTTGATGTCCGGACCCTTGCGCCCAGGAGGGCGGAGAGGCCGGGTAGGACGCGGCCAGACGCCCAGCAGGAGAGGCGCCAGGCCCCAGAGAGCTGTGGGGCGATCGCACCTAGGTGTGGAAGGACGGTTGGGGGTCCCATCGATACTGCCCTCCGCTGGGAGTGGGAAGGGCTCACGTGGTATCCCCCGGGCCAGGGGTTGGCGCCTCGATGTCGGGCCTCGCTGGGGCCGAGGCCGGGTAGAGCAGGGTCACGGAGGTGGTCACGTGGAGTGACGTGTAATCCAAGATGGAGGAGCCCCGAGGTGCATGGGACCTCGTGCGGCTGAGCGAGGGGGAACAGGACCACGCCACGAGGCCGGCTCCAACAGTGAGCAAAAGCCTCGGGTGGGATGGGAAACTCTCTCTGGCAACCCCCCTATGGAATTTGGAGAAGTTGGACACTCTCGGTACCACCAAGGATATCGACAAATGGGAACTTATTGGGCTTTCGACCATTGGTGACCTGTGGAAGGGGGGGCGAATGGTGTCACTTGAGGACCTGCAGCGTAGTCATGACCTTGTGGAGTTCGAGCGCTTCCGCTATCTACAGGTCAGACATGCACTGCAATCAAACATTAGTTTGGGTACTTCCCTGCCAGAAGCCTCGCCATTAGAGGGGTACTTACCGGATAGGGTCATTTCCTTGACGTATAAGAAGTTGGTTAACAACGCACCTGAGCCCCTGGCACTCCTGAGACAGCGCTGAGAAAACGATGGGCTTGAGATAGACGATGAGGAGTGGCAGGAGGCCTTGGCCTCCCCTAAGGAAGTCGCCATCTCTTCTACATTACGTCTGGTGCAATTAAAGGTCCTACATCGTATTTATATCGCTGGTCCGACACTGGGTAAAATGGGCAAGATGGATGAGGGTGATTGTCGGCGTGGCTGTGGACAGATTGGCTCCTTTTTGCATATAATATGGGAGTGTCCCTTTATTCAATCTTACTGGTCCAGGTTGCTTGAATGTATGAGTCGGGTTACAGGGGTGGTCACACTTCCGGAGGCTAAGCAGTGCCTCTTGAATATCTGGGGGCCCACGGACCTCAACAGTAGAGATAAACTGTGGGTCACTTTGGGACAGCTGATAGCCAAGCGTAACATAACACAGGCATGGGGGCGAGGGAACCACCCGGGGGGATCTCCTGGAAAATCGACATGGACTGGTGCATGTTTAGGGAAAAAACTGTATATATCTCCCGTGGGTGCCCCCGGAGATGGTCCTCCATCTGGGACAAATGGACCAACTATCGAGGGGGATCTGTGCCCCACCATGCCCCCCCTCCCCCCAGGACCTTGACACTGATGACCAACTTACGCCTTAACAACTTATTGCACTGTTCTGTACCATGTACGGTTGAACCCGTGCTTGCCACAAGATTTGAAGCTGATATTTCTGTAATTTCAATGAGGTGTACGGTCGACATTGTTGGTTGTTAATAAAAAGATTTTTTTTTAAAAACCATTTGATTTCATAAGTAAGGTAACATACAGTTGTCAAGGGGCAACAATTAGTGAACTTATCTTCAGATCTTAACTTTATTTAGAAAACAAAACTTTTTCAATCCGTACAAAATTACAGCAAGGTTGTGATATGCAAGATTCCGCTCTAGTGAATCAATAAATGCTGCTGACAATTCCTATCTCTAGGGTTTACTGATGCTGAGTATATTTAGACTCTCTGCCCTGTCACTGAAATGTTTGGTTCCTTGAGGAGCGCACAATGATTAACCTTGAGTTGAAGATTTTGCTTAGTAAACACATTAGTAAATTCACATATGTTGTATTGGAAAGGTGATATCCTGCTTCTCATCTCCCTTTGTGAATGATCTTCCATATTAAGGGCAGTTATACACCATTTCTGATTAGTAAATCTTAATATATTGTCTTCCAACCACCGAAGGACTATTGCTCTAGACAGGTCCAGATCTTTGACCTCCTCCGGAAGGCCGCTTGGGGTTAAATCCCCAGGACCATCAGCCTCCTTACCCAAACAGCAGGTCATGCCTGCCACGTGCTGGGTCTGCCAATTGCTGGCGAGGCTGTTCTACCAGTGTAACTTGCCAAGCACTACTGACCCCACCCCCTCCCCATCATTTTCAGAAAGGTGATGTCTGTGGTCGCTGTATATCTTCGCTGGTCAGGGATCTCTGGATTACTGTACCTCGACAACTGACTGCTGAATCGGGTCCTACGTCTTTGTCTAGATGTATGATGAGCATCTCGTTTGCTCTTTGACTATTGGTCCCCTCCAGCCGCTGGTGCTTCATATTGAAAGTATGTTTGTCAGCGGTTGCGACGAGGTAGTACATAGGTGCTACATTTTTGGATGGCTTATATGTCACATTCCCATGTGTGCAGTGTGTTTGTGTATGACATTTCAAGTCTTATGAGTGACACTTTTCTGCTAGTGAATTACACCCTTTTGTTACAAGTGATGCTTTAAATGGGACTTGAGAGAACTGCCACAGCCTGATACCATTAAACAGGTGATGTGAATAGTGGTCTATCAGACTTGATCATTTGAACTACAGAGGATTCATAAGTTAAACCCGGGAGCCTTCCCTGCTGCTACTCAGTCTCTCACTCTTATAGTCTGCTCCTCCTATGCACTCACTCCTTTCATTCCTTTTTGTTTGTTTCGCCCACTCTGCCTCCTGTCCACACTCCTTGTCTCATTCTTTACTCTCCTTGACCTTGATGGACTTACTGTTTGCATATGATCTCTAGACGAGGGGCCAGCATTCTAGCTGCACAGACTGCGTAGTAGGGGTTTGAAGGGGCCATGCTGAGTAGGGAGAGCGGCATTCAACTGTACATGACCGGGAGCACCTGCTTTTAAGCACTGCCATCAGAAACCAGCAAAAACAATGCCTGACAGGAGAAATTGTAGTGGAGGCGGAACTACAGGTACATACATTGCTATGTTAGCATAAGCGTCTTAGAAATTGAAACGCCATCTTGCCACTTTTGCTGCTTTTGCACACGACACTGTAGATAGATGTTACTATATGAAAACTGCTTGCTTGCCTTCTCTTCACATGAGAACGGTCTGTTGTTTGCATCCCTAGACGTGCACTGCGACCTTGGTCTGAACATTGTGTGCAGAAGCAGTCAGGGCCAACAAACAATGTATGCTTTTGAATTCAGGTTGATCGGCCCACGCTCTAGCCATAACACGCACACAGCTGCAAATATCTGAAACTCGAGCGCTTTTAATATTGCATTGCATGCATGAGACACACTTTGGAGAAGACTTTTTCCAGACACAGAGCAAAGCTGATCCTGTGATGTGATTCACCTAAGCTGATATTTACAGTATGGGGTTCCCCATTCAAACCTAAGAGACCTTCTATTAGTTTAATAATACTAGCTTACTAGTGAAAGGAGGGTGGTTGTATTACACTATCATTTGTAATATGATTTCTCTCTTCATTTTCTATGGTTTTGTAACAATGCTGATGGTTTCATTTTTAATCATTTGTCTGCTTATGTTAGCCAAGGTACTGCATCTTAGGACACGAAGTTTATAAAATAAACATTTTAAACTTTACTGTGTCTCTAATTACTCTTGTTGTGGACTGATAGGAGAATAATAACGAACAGGTATTTCTAATTCCCACCATTCCTGAGAGTACTCTTAAGTCGCTTGTTCTGGGTTGTCTAATCATTGGTAGCTTCAAGATGATACGGAGAACGAATGAGACACTGATGCTAGTCGGATAGGGGTTCTAGGTACTGAGGTGAGTTTTGGGTACACCGCAATTCACTGAGGTCCTGGTTTCCTGCTCATAGTTCTGTGCATGAGCAGAATCCCTGCAACAAAATAACATGAAAAATCATGAACTCTGACCTAGCAGAAAACCGAGAGCACTGCAGCCTGTCCAAGGTGTGGAGAGGAAAGTAAAATGTGTCGGTGGGGAGGCTGAATTCATGTGACAGCTGTTAGCTATAAAACGTATATTGGCCACTTCTATGTGCACACGATAAGCCTCCAGAACTTGATATTTTGCATTTTATTCTAAAATATTTTTAAGGTGCTAAAAAAAGTGCTTCTCTTTTTAAAATATACACACAGCTACTACAAAAACAAAACACGTATTTTCAGGTGGCTGTAGGAAGGAATAGCGTACCTTAGGGTAGAAATGCAGGCACATGCTCAGTGAGGCTAGTGACTGTGTAGCTCTTCTGCTCACTACAGATTTAACCAACTGCCTAAGCAAGTCTCCAGATGGTCCGTATGGTTTTAAAAATCTGTTCCGGTCTCGTGGCCACTCCTGTATTGCTTATGATTTGAAATGGTGCCTTTGTCTGAAAACAAACAGGCAAGGAAGGTGCAGCCTGGGATGATGCATACCGCTGCAGCACAAGAAGGAAGATGAGACCTGAGAGTGTCTGTGACTCTCAGCCACGGCACCGACGAGTCTCCGGCCGCCGGTCCGGTAACTGGGATCATGATGAAGACGGGAGCCACTCCATGGATTTTTGGGGATCCCTACCGCTATCGGCTCTCCTTTAAATGGTGGCACTACCGCGACTGCTATATATATATTTGGAACGCTTCCGATATGGCTCCCATGTGCGGCATTTCGTGATCTTAACTCACAGATTATAGCCTTTCAATGGGGGACTGGATGCAGGCTAGTGGCCCTGGGTACGATGCAATGCTCCACATCCACAGGAGGACTGGCACCTGGCAGCACAGCTGCAGTGGTTTGTAAGATGGCTAGAGGACAGCAGAAACCCAGACAGGATACAATCACTATTTGCCCCAGAACGCCTAGTCATAACGAAAATACTATTAAGCCTGAAGCAGGAACCACATAGGAAGTCGGATAAGGAGACAGTAATCACGCGGTGCTGGGCGAGATAGCTACAAAGGATGGGTTGCAGGGTCCCCTACTCCCCAGAAGTACTCATCGAAAAGCACCGACAACTACCGCATGGGGGAACTGGGCCGGACTGGAGGACTGGAAGGAGGCGGGGATACAAGTGGTCGGGAACCTCTTTAGAGAATCCCACATGCTCTCATTCAAAGACCTCCGAGAGGAGTTTGACCTCCCGCAGGGACATTTCCTACTACATAGAGCTGTTACGGTGGCATTCCGGAAACATTGGACTGCGGGTGCAACAAAATCTAGAGCGCTACACTGTTGTAGATATGTGGTCCTCTCTGCCGGTAGGATAAAAACGGTTTCTTGTATATATAGAGCCATCAGAAAAGACGTTCAGAAGCCCATGGGGCGACTAAGAGTGCAAAGGGAAGAGGACCTTGGGGAACCGATTATAGCTAAAGACTGGGATACCATAGTAGAGCACACCTTGAAGGTTTCTAGGAATGCTAGGCTCAAGCTCATAAACTATTATGTACTTCATAGGGTGTACCTCACGCCGGTCAGATTCAGGCGCTACTTCGAAACAAGACGTGGCCTGTCCATGATGCGGGGACAGAGAGGCACATATCCTCCACATGCTATGGGACTGTCCGGGCCTGAGGGGATTCTGGGAGGAGGTACTACCAACCATTGAGAAAATGATAGATAAGGAAGTTCCGCACACACTAGGTTGCTGTATATTACACTGTTTCCGCACTCGGCCAAGACAAAGGTCACTGGGATGTTTCAAGACTTAGCCTTCATACTAGCGAAAAGGGAAATCGCGAAGAACTGGAAGTCCGCAAGAGGCCCACAAATAGGGAGCTGGAGAAAGGAACTGGAGAAGTGGGCAGACACAGAAAATAGAATCTTGCTGCGTGCAGCTAACGGGTGTACGAAGGTGTAATCTGACTATATGGTTGCCCCTAACTTTTTGCCTGGTATTTGAATGGTTTTTGACTAGTCTGGCTGGGATCCTGCTATCCAGGACCCCAGCCTATCTGCTTCCTCTCTAAACTGATGTGAGTACCCTAGGTACATACCAATTGGATACTGAGGACACCCTATGAGGCCCTTGTAGATGGTACCCTAGGTACCCAGGGCATGGGTCCCTCAGAGGCCGCCCAGGGGCTGCATCTCTTATTGTGCCACCCCTGGGACAGCCATACAAACTGACACCACCAGACCACTGTAGTCTGGGTAAGGTGGTGCTTGCACCCCTTACAGGGATATAGGTACCCTGTATCCCACTTAATTACAGCACATATATCCTCATAGGTCACCCCTAAGGCAGGCCTTGCTAATCCTACAAGGCAGGGTGCTGAGATATATGTGAGGGGGAACCCCTACCTGAGTAGGACCCCTCTGCAACCTTTATTAAAACTAGTGCAAGGTTGTTTGTAGTGCAGCTATACCATATACTCTTAATCGCATTATAAGTAATTGCGATAGCGTGATAACTTGAGTAGCTGCACAGAACCATGTCGTGTTTGGTGTCAAACATGTAGGAATCATACCCCCAATCCAGCCATGGGAGTGAGGGCATGATTCCCCCCTGCTAGAGGGGCGATATGGTAAAAGCGGCAGATTTTAGACACCAATTTAAAAGTGCACACGTAGTACAAAATGGATGCTACCCTCCACCCACACGACTCTGGCTGTCTGTTGCTGGGCAGAACTCCAGCCACGGCAGCTGGACAAAAGGGATCTTGTTGCAGGGAGGTGCTCCCACCTCCCCAGACATACTATGTGGATTGGAACTGGGTGGGTGCACCATAGGATGTCTTTCAGACCTGCACGTAGGCTTCTCCAGTGCCTACTTCTGCATACGCCGCCTCAAACCGGTTCAGGGGCATCCTGTCCCCTGCCCAGGCGGGAAACCACACAAAGGGGAGAGGGTGTAGCCACCCTTTCCTGCCTGAACTCTCATTGGTGGGCTCTGATCTGGACAGTGCCCTAATCTTTGGATAAAGGTGAATACAGGGTCCCCAGAGCCTCAGATTATTCTTGGACTTTACAGACTTGAACTTCGACTTGCTGCCGCACAGCTGAATGAAGAAATCTCCCTTGGGGTAAAGGAGTTACCCCCCTGCTTGGCAGGCACCTGAAACACTGCAAGTGACCCGGTTGGAACCTTGCTGCTCCTACGGACATCGACGACTCTTTCCTACCTTGAGGTGGGTTTCCAAGCATCCCAGAGGCCAGTGAGTGTGCACAGCAAAGCTCAGCACCGTGGACCCCGTGGGTGCCGAATTCCCCAATACCCCAGGACACCGGCCACCTCTTGCACAGCACATGACCCTGACGAGTGGGGAATTTGTGCTTTGGCCCATTATTGAGCCAACCTTTCAGCATCATCTGTGCCAAAGATCGACGCCCTAGCCCGCTCCGGCGACCCGTGGGCGTATCTTTACGCACGCCAAATTGCTGCCTCCTGCGGTCCCTTGTCTCCCGACTGGTGGGCCCTGGCGGAGGTCAATCTTCACTTCCAAGAGTTCCCCTGGTTGCTCCAGGCCTGCTCTTCAGTCTCCTCGCTGGAGACCTCGCTCAGACCTTGTGGGTCTGCACCAGTAGTTGTTTTGTGATTCTTGCGTGGGTTGCGGTTGCCAAGGCTTAGTGGATCCAATCCGGACACTAACACCGCAGCGACCCTCATCCTTCGTGGGACAGTCGCCCTCCAGAAGCTGGCCTTCGTTGACGCCTCCTGGATCCCGTGGTTGACGATCCAAGCTACACCTCTTCCACCTGGAAGCACCTGACATTGAAGGGCTCTTTCTCCTGAGCCCCCTGGTCACTGTGCCGTCACCCAGACTCTGTCCTCTCTGCTTTCAGGTCCTTCTCTTCAAGATCTACATCTTCAATCTTCACGGCTTCGACAACGCTTCTTGCTAGCAGCAGTTCTTCATCTTTTGCCATTGAAAATCAGCCCGCGACCCGACATCGAAAACGACCTATGCACCCGGCTTCCCTGGGGCAGGTAACAGTGGTACCTCGGTACTCTCGTGGGTGTGGGCCCTTCAAAAGCTTAACTCTAAACTCTTGAACTCCTGCTAGAAGTGTTTTTAATCCTGTAAAATTCAACCGCGACATTCTCCATAGGTTTTAATAAAGATCCCGACAGTAGCTTCTACCACTGCACGCGTCTCCCGTGGGTCCCCTTCCTCACTACCTTGGGTGGTTTCACAAGGGGCCAGCAACCCTAAATGCCCTAGACATTGTCTGTAGAATTGTCGTGGTTCTTATACCACTTTTTTGATATGTGGTTTGGTCCCTCCCTGGGGCCCTATGATTCCAGTGCTATTTATTGTAACTATCAATGCTTGTTTGAATTGTATCTTTACCTCCAGCCTCATAAAGAGACTAGTGGGATTATTCTTGGAATAAATACATATATTGTTCGAGGCATATGAGCTGCAGATTGTACACTTTTGCATAGATCGCCATCTGGTGTTGGGCCCGGATGTTTGCAGTTTGTTTTTCTTCTTGGACAGTCTTTGGAAGTCACGAGTTCGGTGACTCCTCCTTCGGTCCGTACTGCGCATGGGCTTCGGCTCCATCCTCAGATTGTTTTTTTCCGCCATCGGGTTCGGATGTGATACTTCGTGCTCCGGCTTCGAACCTTTCAGTTCGACCTTCGACGGAAAATCCTCGTCCATCGAGATTCTTAGGATAAAAATCATCTTCTTCATCTCTCTCGGCTGCACTTTTCGATTCCAGACATCGGCACCGGCCTACGGGCCTCCCTCGACTCCGGTCTCGGCCGATGGAAAGGACTCCCTTCAAAAAGTGCCCAAAATGTGGGTCTAAATTTCCCCACACCGACCTCCATCAGGTGTGTAACCTCTGCCTCTCTCCCGAACACGAGGCTCGAGACTGCCCCGCCTGCAAGTCTTTTCGATCGAAAAAGACCATCCGGGATCGAAGAGCTCGACGCACCATGGCGCACTCATCGACTTCGGCTCCACCCGACATCTTCGGAGACGACACCGGAGCTTCGGGGCAACAGCACACCGAGCAGGAGGAAGAACTCGTCAGCGCTTCCGAGACCGACGACTCTGACCTGGAGGAGATAACTCCCGTTCCCACATCGAAAGAGACTCCGGTTACACCTTCGCCTTCGGGCCTAGGGAAAACCAAACATACAGCTTCTATCACCCCACCTTCGGGCCCGGTGTCGAAGCAGCATAAGTCTCCCGGCGGCTCGAGCCAGCCTACTCCTGGTGCCGAAAAACACCGTTCGGCACCGAAGAAAACCACACCCAGTTCGGCTCCGAAGTCATCGGGCTCGAAACCTGCACTCTCGGTGCCGATAAAGCATAAGCATAAGCCCCTCGGCACCGACGCTCCGGCGCCGAAGCCTTCCTCGGCACCGAAGAAATCGGAGACCCCGAAAAAGCATGGCATGGAGAAACCATTGAAGCCCTCGGCTCCGAAAACATCGGCACCGACAGAGGATTCGGTGCCACAAGAACTATTTACGCCTGACCCTTATCAAAAAACTTTAACAAAGGATCCAAAGACTGGTCATTTAACTTTGTCTTCCAAAAAAAGACATTTACACAAGCCAGATCCTCCTCCACCGCCAAAACGGAAGGACTCTGCCACATCCCCCTTCAGAGTACCCTCCCCACCACCTCCTCCACCTCCTCCACCTTCTCCACCTCCTCCACCTCCCCCACCTCCCATATCTCCACCACCTTTGCCTCACCGCTCCCCAACCCCATCTCCAGACCCTGATTATGGAGATCCAGATTATGATCCGGCAGACGCCCCAATAGACCCCACACCTCCAGGGACACCAGACCCATGGGAGGATTACCACAACCCCGATGTACCGGATGTGCCTCAGGATGACATTTATCCATCCAGGCCATCTCCTCCAGAGGACTCCCTGGGGTTCCACCACTTAATACAGCGGGCGGCACACTACCATGGGGTGGAATTACATAGTGAGCCAGTTGACGACGATTTCCTGCTGGACACTTTTGACATACAAGATAAGGCCACAGCAATATTGCCCATGCTAAAAAGGGTAACCAAACATGCTGCAGAGGTGTTCAAGGACCCAGTCAGAGCTAGGGTACTAAACCCCAGGATAGAGAAAAAATATAAAGCAGCCCCCACAGATCCTGCATATATTAAAGGACCTGCTCCCTTGGACTCACTGGTGGTATCCACAGCTAGGAAGCGGTCTAACTCTCAATCCTCAGGGGAGGCTCCGCCACCAGATAAGGAGTCAAAGCTCTTAGATGCGTCTGGTAAACTCACTGCCTCGCAAGCCGCAAATATGTGGCGCATTGCCAACACACAAGCTCTGCTTGCACGTTATGATAGAGCACATTACGATGAACTGGAGGCTATCATGCAACACCTCCCAGAAAAACATAAACACAGGGCTCATGAGCTAATACAGGAGGGAAAGCTCATCACTAACACCTCAATTAAATGTGCCCTCGACGCAGCAGACACAGCTTCTAGAGCTATAAACACCAGTGTTTTGCTTCGTCGTCATGCCTGGCTCAGAATCTCAGGGTTTAAGCCAGAAGTCCAGGCATCTATATTAAATCACCCCTTTGACCAACAACACCTATTTGGTCCAAAGGTGGACGAAGCATTGGAGAAAATGAAGAAGGACACGGATACAGCAAAGTCTATGGGGGCATTACAATCCCAGACCCCTAGACGTTCATTTCGTCGTTCCTCCTTTCGGGGCACGATAGCGCCTCTACTTCCTACAAGTCCCCTCCTCAGAATACCTTCTCAAAGGGCTATCAGAGGGGTGGATATAGGGGAAACAATAATAAAGGCAGGGGCAAAACCAACAACACCCGTTCTGCCACACCACCCGCCCAATGACTTTCCCCCGCTTCCCCCAGACCATTCCACTCCAGTCGGGGGCAGACTACGGCATTTTTTTCACACCTGGGAGACCATAACATCAGACAAATGGGTGACACAAATTGTTCAGTCAGGCTACTGTCTCGAACTAACATCTACCCCACCCAACATTCCACCCAGGCACCGTACAATGTCACAAGAACACACCACACTGCTCAAACAGGAGGTAATCTCCCTCCTGCAAAAACAAGCTATAGAGCAGGTCCCCGTCAATCAGCAAAATCTAGGGGTGTACTCTGTATTTTCTAATACCAAAGAGAGACGAGACCCTACGGCCCATTCTCGACCTCCGGCCTCTAAATGCATACATACATTCGGACCATTTCCATATGGTCACCCTCCAACAAGTTCTCCCACTCCTCTGTCAGGGAGACTTTCTCACTACACTGGACTTGAAAGACACATACTTTCATATTCCAATACATCCTTCTCACAGGAAGTACCTCAGGTTTGTGGTGGACGGTCGGCATTACCAATTCAGGGTTCTCCCCTTCGGGGTCACAACCGCACCACGGGTGTTTACCAAATGCCTAGCGGTAGTAGCAGCTCACCTCAGAAGACAGCACATTCACGTCTTCCCTTACTTGGACGACTGGCTGATAAAAGCCGCGTCCTACGACCAGTGTGTGCAACATACAAACAGCACCATCCAACTGCTCCACCAGCTAGGCTTCACGGTGAACCATCAAAAGTCCCACCTCATACCATCTCACACAAAGCAATATCTCGGGGCTACTATAGACACCTCCAAAGCTATAGCCTATCCCAATTCAGCCAGAATCGCAAGCATACAAGCCTTGCGCCAAACATTCATTCTTCAGCGCTCTCTCCCAGCAAGAGTGTTTATGAAGCTAATAGGGATGATGGCATCTTGCATCTTCATAGTGCCCCATGCAAGACTCCACATGCGTCCACTCCAAGAGTGCCTAGCACGGCAGTGGAACCAGGCCCAGGGACAGCTGACGGATCTGGTGTTGGTGGACGGCCGCACCCATCACTCTCTGCAGTGGTGGAACACCACAAACCTTTCCAAAGGGCGGCCGTTCCTGGAGCCTGTTCCCCAGGTGATTCTAACAACGGACGCATCTCTCTCCGGCTGGGGAGCGCACCTTCTACACCTCACAGTGCAAGGTCTGTGGACGCCACAGCAAAAATTACTCCGCATCAACCATCTGGAGCTATTGGCGATCTTTCTAGCCCTGAAATCCTTTCAGAGGCAAATTTCAGCCAAAGCAGTCCTCATTCGCACAGACAATATGACTGCAATGTATTGTATTCAAAAACAGGGGGGGACACACTCTCCCCAGCTCTCCCGCTTAGCACAGAGCATATGGAGATGGGCAATTCCACAAAAAATCTTTCTCCTTGCACAACACGTCCCAGGCATACAAAACACCATGGCAGATCTGCTCAGCAGACAACGCAGCAAATGCACGAATGGGAACTGCACCCACAAGTTCTTCGTCCATTCTTCCACAGGTGGGGGCATCCTCAAATAGACCTCTTCGCCACCCACGAAAACAAAAAATGCCCAAGCTTCGCCGCCAGATACCCACACCCATTGTCCAAAGGCAATGCGATATGGATGAACTGGTCAGGCAAATTTGCATACGCCTTTCCACCTCTCCCGCTAATTCCATTAGTGGTAAGGAAGCTACAACAGCACTCCCTCACACTCATTCTGGTAGCCCCAACATGGGCCAGGCAGCCGTGGTACACCACACTACTACAGCTATCAGTGGTACCACATCAAAAACTGCACCTGTCCCCATGCCTCCTAACCCAGAACCATGGAGAAATCAGGCACCCGGACCCAGCTCAGCTCAACCTTGCGATCTGGCTCCTGAAATCTTAGAATTTGGATACCTTAACCTTCCCCCTGATTGCATGAACATTATCAAGGAAGCCAGACGTCCTACCACTCGAGCATGCTATGCCGCAAAGTGGAAGAGATTCGTTGTTTACTGCCGTAACAATACAATCAACCCTTTAGATGCATCCACACAGCACATCATATGCTATCTGCTCCATCTTCAAAGGTGTAACCTGGCATATTCATCCATACGTCTACACCTAGCAGCAATTGCTGCTTACCTGCAAAACAGACAGCATTTATCACTGTTCAGAGTGCCCGCTATTAAAGCCTTTATGGAAGGCCTTAAACGAGTAATTCCACCCAGGGCGCCACCTTCCCCTGTATGGAATCTAAACGTGGTTCTTACAAGGCTAATGGGTCCGCCTTTCGAACCAATGCATAAATGTGAGCTACAGTTCCTCACTTGGAAAACAGCTTTCCTCGTAGCTATCACTTCCCTTAGAAGGGTTAGTGAAATACAAGCGTTCACCATACAAGAACCCTTTTTACAGATACATCACAGCAAGGTGATACTTCGCACAAATCCAAAATTTCTGCCCAAGGTCATTTCCCCCTTCCATCTTAATCAATCGGTGGAATTACCGGTTTTTTTCTCGCAACCTCAATCTGTTGCGGAAAGGGCTCTACATACACTTGATGTTAAAAGGGCTTTACTGTACTACCTACAAAGAACGCAACCTTTCAGGAAGACTAAACAGTTGTTTGTCTCCTTCTCCCCACCGCATAAAGGCAACCCCATCTCTAAATCAGGGATAGCTAGGTGGATTGTAAAGTGCATACAAATTTGCTATCACAAAGCAAAAAGAACATTATCTGTTCCACCTAAAGCCCACTCTACAAGAAAGATAGGGGCTTCTATGGCTTTTCTAGGGAACATACCCTTAGATGACATCTGCAAAGCAGCCACATGGTCAACACCGCACACCTTCACAAAACATTACTGTGTAGACGTGCATTCCAAGCAACAAGCTAGTGTGGGCCAGGCTGTACTAAAGACACTATTTCAAACCGCTGCAATGGATACCGGTGGTCGCCGCTAGGGCTGGGTACAGCTATATAATCTATGCAAAAGTGTACAATCTGCAGCTCATATGCCTCGAACGGAATATGCTACTTACCAGTATGCATCTGTTCTTGGCATGTAGAGCTGCAGATCTGTACACGCCCACCCGCCTCCCCGGCTACCTGTATCCGTTGCAGTCTATCTTATTTAGATACAACACACATGGGTTTCTTACTATTATCACTACGCTCCATCTTTTCTCTGCTGGCGAAAAACAATCTGAGGATGGAGCCGAAGCCCATGCGCAGTACGGACCGAAGGAGGAGTCACCGAACTCGTGACTTCCAAAGACTGTCCAAGAAGAAAAACAAACTGCAAACATCCGGGCCCAACACCAGATGGCGATCTATGCAAAAGTGTACAGATCTGCAGCTCTACATGCCAAGAACAAATGCATACTGGTAAGTAGCATATTCCTTATATATGTACCTGTGTGGACTACTCTTTCATTTGGTTATTCAAGAGGTCATCTATGGTAAAACAATAAGCTTAACACTCCTTCAAGACTTAGCCTGAAGGCTGTTCTCCACAGCTACCATTAGGATAGCTTTCTTTAAAGGTTGTCTTTTAACCTATCACCATAAGAGTCGAATTGGACTGGTGCAAGGTGTCCCCTATAACTAGTGGACAGCATATGCCAGGCCAACTTCTCACAACGGGGGTATAGGAAATCTGGGAACAGCGAGAGCCTGGAGGAGCCTAGTGAATGATTTTCGAATACCAGACCTAGATGACACAACAGACGAACCATCAAATTCGCCACCGCAGGATAGAGGCAGTGACATAGGGACATAGACATAAAGGGCTTAAGGTACGATGAAAGCTGTGGGGACCACCCCCTCCCCTACAACGCGCAGACCTCAGACAAAGATAGCACAGATGGAGGAAGAAGTAGCACACACCGCCGCTGACATACACACTGAAAGTAAGCCACTAGTTCAGGAGGGAGGGAGGGGGATTGGGAGTTGGAACCGATAGAACAAGTTGAACAGTTTACTTTGTAAAGGCATTAAAACGGGAAGATGAAAGAGCAGTGCACTGTAAACATGTGAGCAAATGATTCTGAGAGATGGAAAATTGAATGATGTATGAACCAAATGCCATTAAAATATGTTTAAAAAAAGGAAATGAAGAGGAGAGGCACTGGTGTCTATTTGCTGAGGCAGAATTTAAGTCACTAGTGGGCAAGCAGGCGGCAGTTATGTTTCGACGTTTAGTTTAGCGCAGCTTAGCCCAGGCCTGCCTGGAAGATTTCATGTAAACTCAACAGAAATTCAACACCAGGGTAGTAGTGCATTGCACAGTGCGCAATACAGCACAGTCTATCACGCTCTGCGGCAGCCAGAGCAGCACGATGTGCCCTGCTTTTCTCTGGGTGCTAATAGCGCTTGTCAGCATCTTCAGAAGGCGCTATAAATGCGTGACCTTGCATTTTAGTGCGGTGATGCGGACCACCGCACTAGAATGCTTTAGCCTCAAGCCTGATCCGTGGTACTTGACAGGCCTGGTAGTAGCGTCTTCCATTTGTTAGTTATAATAATTCAACTTTCAATTCATGGCGCAGCATGACTTTTCTAAGATTCAACAGTAAATTATCATGCAGTGAGAGAACTGTGAACAGTGCGTCTCTTAGTGATTGAAAACATGTGTTCCGGGTAAGGCACTAAAAAAAATCCTTGTAAAATGCAGCACTTAGCCTGTACACTCTACCATACCAACTATGGTGCTTCCAATTACTTACATTGTAGGTAGGCTTTAGAGAGCGCATTTATTGAATACTTCTCATGCCGTCTTAATTCTCTTTAACATGCTTACCTTGTAGTGGCATATAATACTAGTTAAATGTTTAATATATTTTCTTAAGATTAAGGACCTTTAAATGCTAAACATGATGCGCTTCACTTGCTGTTGGCGAGCCGTGCCAGATTTCACCCAGATGTTTTGGCTCGCTTTTATTTTGTAGTTGTTGTAATTCTACTTTTATCGTGAGTTTGCGCCCATAAACTATTCCTCCTGCGCTACTGTTGATTCCTGCCTCTGTTGTGATGGATGAGTCACATTTGCATCGTCAGGTATCTGTATTTGTGTCTCTAACGTATTTAATGCTCTTTGCAATTATTTTCCCACGCCTGTTTCTGTTGATGTGCATATTTTTCTGATACATAGTTTGAATACCACCCACTCTAGCTGATAATTTCGATCGAGCCTTCAGTTTCCTTTAAAGGATGTTCTGAGTGTTGTTTTGCAAGCCGGAACAAAAGTAAACTCTGGTAATACATCATCAGCACCCTTCCTATGGGTATGTGTAGAGTACAGCGATTAATAGGACTGCATTAAGCACTTCAGATGCCCCATTTGCTTTGGTCTCTCTTGCCTTGAATCACTGATAAAATATCAAATTTAGCTTTATAAAATGTATCTTTTTGAGTGGGTTTTGTCTTGTCTATATTTTGCTCCTTGTAAATTTGACTTTTTGCTTCGTGAGATTCACCAGAGCAGTGAAGGATCCCCAAGCCCCACTGCATGCCCCCAACTGATCCAGAGCTGCCCGCCCCCCCCCCCCCCTCCCCAGCGCCTTGAGACCCTCACGGGTGAGTAGTGCGCTTTATAAACCCTTGATTGATTGATTGATGAATGGATGACCTATCATCATCTCTCCTTTTGGGACCCTACCAAAATGAGATCAGGTGGCTGTTTAGTCACACCAATAGATTGTAGATCGACACAATGTCTGAGGGGGCCGGAGTAGTGCTACCCTTGTGACTAGCTAGTTCTGAGAGTAGCAGAAACTTGGTCCTGGAAACGTTTGGGCCAGAATTTCTATAGCCCTCGGAATTGGTGAGGTTTTGGTGCAGGTGAATTTCTAGATTGCTCATGGCTCTAGCCTGGCAAGGTAATAGCGCATGCAGGGTTGTTCAGCAGGCAAGGTCACTGGTGCAGTGAGGCCCTTGTCTGATGAGACAGTCAAATTGGCTGTGATTTGCCAATTTCAGGGCTTTTCGTGCTCCAGTTCATTCTCTGGGGCCTTAGCATGTCCAGACTATGTTCACTATAGGAATCGCCGCAATGGCAGGGACTTATTGGCACCAGGCCCAAAAGTTATCAGAACTCCTCTAAACACCTAATATTGCTATATTTTACAACTAAGCATGCAGTCACAATTGCAGTTATCTAGGAAGCATTACGGTCATGATTTTAATAGTGCAGCCGGTGCAGTGGCACCGGGACCGAAAGCTCCAGGTACCCCACTAAACACAGATTATTGCTATATTTTACAACTAAACAGGCAGTCATAAGTACAGTTATCTTTCAGGCACTGGGGTCATGATTTGAATGGTGCATCAGGTGCATTGGCACCAGGCCAAAAAGTTGTTAGAACGCCCCTGAACTCCTAGTATTGATATATTTTACTACTAAACATGCAGTCAATATTGCGGTTACCTTGCAGTTGAAAGGGGCTTGATTTAAATGGTGCAGCAGGAGCAGTGGCACCGGGGCCATATGTTGTCATAACTCCACTAAACACCAAATATTGCTATATTTTACTACTAACAGGCAGTCACAAGTGCAGTCATCTTGCAGGCAACAGGGCCATTATTTGATTGGTACACAATGAGGCGAACGCCTCGAGCCCTGAGCCATTCCATGGTTGGCCTCAGCACCTTGGCGAAGCACCAAGGAGCTGAGGACAGCCCGAACGGCAGACAAGTGAACTCGTAAATTAGTTCGCCACATTAAGACTGTAGTAACTGTCTGTGGGGCGGAAACATTGGGACCGTAAGGTAGGCGTCTCTTAGGTCGAGCCGAACTAACCAATCGTTTGCCAGCAAGACATCTCTGAGAAGGTGCATGCCTTGCATTTTGAGGTGTCAAACACCACCCAGAGATTGATCACCGGCCTGACCCCCTGTCCTTGTTGACAAGGAAGAAATTGCTTAGAACACCTTCGGCTGCAGGGTTGTCAGTATGATGGCCCCTTGGTTTAGGAGATCTTGTGCTTTCCTATCTACCACCTGCGCACTCTTGTGTGAGAAATCTAGAAGTTTGGGGCAGGAGAGTTGCTGGGGAGTCCCATGGAACATGATATGGAAACCCAGCACTCTTTGTAAAACACAAGCATCCCCTGTAATTGATGCCGAGTTTTGTCGGAACCACTGCAAACTTCACCCACCTCTGGTAAGAAAAAAGGGGTAGTCCTTACTCAGGGTCCACCAGGTGCGTTGTTGGCTCCTCTTCCCCTGCGTCCACTGCCGCAGCTTCTTGAGGGGTCAAACCCTCAGAATTTCCGTTGATCTTGCCATTGCCTAGAACACTTGGTCTGGAGCTTGTGGAGGTTGGTGTTGTAAGGACTGCTGGAGGAACACCCCCAAAAATATATTTGCTGGCTGAACACCTTCTTTATTGACTGCTGGGCCTTGTCCCGGGAGGAGAAGGTCTTAACAAAGCAAGACAGTTCTTTAAACGGTTCTCCAAAGAAACCTCTGTTTGCCATTGCCCGGCCTCCGTAGAGGCCAACTCGCCAAGTCTGGGTTCAGTCTTGATCAGTAAAGAGCGCCTACGCTCTGTTTATAATGCACAATTCGCATTGCCAAGGAAACATAGGACTTTCTGCGCCCACCCCGAGAGGATCGGTGGGTCTATCAAGTAGCCTGTCTCTTTGGCATCCTCCGCCATGTCCAAAATCTTAGTAAGTGGCACCGCCAAGACTGGTCCAGACCCTTCTTAGGATCTTTGATAAACTTGCTGATAAAAGTGGCCATTCTGGCATCAATCTCCAGAGTACTCTCCACTTTACTCGGCATTGATGGCCCGGGGCATTCTGCCTACAGGCGGCCAAGGACCTCCTGGTCCATCGGCTTCTGAATCCGGCTAGCCACAATGGGCGCCGATACTCAAACCACAGAGCGGGGATTATGAGGTTTGGGAGCACACTGCCTCACATCCCGGCACAGTTCGCCCCTTTGCATCCTGGTAAATGCAGTACACTGTTCACGCTTACTTGAAAATTAGCTGGAGTTTTTCACTAATGCTGGTGCTCTCTACTGATGAAGGGCTCAACCCAGAAACATGTACCTAGAGATATACAGCAATGTCTGCATCAACTTTGGTGAAAAACTCCAGCTAATTTTCAAGTAAGCATGAACTGTGTACTGCATTTACAAGGATGCAAAGGGGTGACTGTGCTAGGATGTGAAGGAATTGTGCTTCCAATCCCCGTTCTGTTTAAAAGGCTCCATTGAGCCAGCAAGCTGACAAGCTATGGGGATGTACCTCTGTGCCTGTGAGTGGTACTGTGACCAGAGAGGAACTTAGCAGCATTTCCAGCAACCCCAGATGATTTTTCTTTGCTCTCTAATACTGTTGCTTTCTAATGGTGAAGGGCTTAACCCAGAAACACATATCTAGAGATATACAGCAATGTCTTCACCAACTTTGGTGAAAAACTCCAGCTAATTTTCAAGTAAGCATGAACTGTGTACTGCATTTACCATGATGCAAAGGGGTGAACTGTGCTGGAACTTAAGGCTGTGTGCTCCCAACCCCCATTCTGTTTATAAGGCTTCCTTGAGCCAGCAAGCTGATGAGCTTTGGAGATGCACCTGTGTGCCCCTGAGTGGTACTGTGACCTGAGAGGAACTTGGCAGCATTTCCAGCAACCCCAGATTCTTTTTCTTGGTCTCTAATGCTGCTGCTCTCTACTGATGAAGGGCTCAACCCAGAAATACGTGTCTAGAGATATACAGCAATGTTTGCACCAACTTTTGTGAAATACCCCAGCTAATTTTCGAGTAAGCATGAACTGTGTACTGCATTTACCAGAACTCCCATTCTGTTTAAAAGAGCAGGGATGCTATATGTCCTACAGGTTAAGCATACCCAAGATATCTGCCAAGTCCTGTTTTTTTTAAGTACATCCAGCCGGGGCTTTTTGGCGACGCCTTCTGGTTGCCAGGATCTGCTCGGACCAGGCCCCTCATCTGAGTCCTCCGCCTGGGACGTCCGTCTCTTCCCCGGTACCATCATCTGCCCCTCCTTGAGGGCAGGAATCCTCATCAGGGGTCCCCTCTAGCTGGGAATCCTCTTGCACCTCGATATTATCCAGGCATCTCTTAAGAAAGGCCTGGCACAGCCTCTCAAAGGCATCTGAAGAAACCGCAGTCTTAGGAGCCTTGACCAGAGCCTTGGCTTTGCCCTTGGAGGACCCTATTGCGCTAGCTATGTTCTCCCTCCAGTCTTCCTTAGTAGAGGAGACCACCCTGTGCCGGATGGTGAGTTCAATAGTGCAGTGACTCAAGGGTTCTAGGGCAGAGGATACTGACATCTCCAGGGATGCATCAATCGCATCCACCAGTCCCATATGAATGCGAAGTAGAGATTGCTCTCTTCTGCGGGTTCCCAAGAATTGAATTCACCCGCTATGTTAAAAGGATCAAGATGAGCCCCGATAACTGAAAAGCACATGTGCAATGCCCCCAACAATTCCCAGACAGATTAATAAAGCAGACACAGAGAGGCCGTTGGATGAGCCAAGGCTTGTTGACAAACACTAAATAGCACGATCTTGAAGATAATGTCGCTCCGTGGGAGAATCGCTGCACTGGAGATATTAACTCAAGGATGCAAGGCAGTGACGGAAATCTCAGACTCCCTTAAGGCGCACAAAGAATTGACAGAACGATCCTGAGAGGAAACTGTCAAACGCGTGGTTCGACAGGAGCCGACGAACGCCAAGAATGCAAGGGAAATGTCCCCCTCCTTCTTCCTAACTGCACACGCGCTCCACACCCTCTATCTGAAAGAGACACATTAGTGATAGATTCCTTTCCTTAGAATATCCCCAGGCGTCAGATTGGACCCGGAAAGTTTTTTGTCAGCAGTACCCCTGCGCGTCGGTAGGTGGCGTCATGCGGCTCCGCGTCCGTCGCTGGCGTCGTAAGCGCCAAGATGATGTCACGGAGACTACTTAGGCGCCACCCATGCGCGCTGACGTCAGTTCTTTCTTTTTCCGCGCCCGTAAGCGCAGATCCGGTTAGAGCACATGCCCTAGTCACTTTTTGACTAACTTTTTTGAGACTTTTGTCTTTACTACTTTGAGTTTTGACTCCTAGTGCCACGTAGGGATGCCTGGGTTTAAGTCTTGCGGGGCCTGTCGCCGTATGATGTCGGTGGCCGACCCCCATGGCGTCTGCCTCTACTGTCTGGAACGCGACCATGACTTTCGGTCATGTTCCGACTGTCTGGCCATGGCTTCGAAGGCTTTGCGGGAGCGGTTCCGAAAGCTGCTGGAGGCCAGGCAGCCATCTCCACGCCGTTCGAGGTCCAGGGCTCGCTCGAGGGACCGACCTCGGAGCCATCATCATCACTCATCTGGGTCAAAGTCTTCACCCACGGAATCGGGTAAGAGACGTCACAAGAAAGTCGAAGAAGCGTGTCCGCTCTCCGACATCCTCCCGTTGGTCTCCGGACGAGGGGGCCAGGGGTCATTTCCTGCGGCTCCGTTGGAGCCTGGGAGTCCCACGGCCTGCCCACGTTATCCGGGTCCATCGGCGAATCCGGCCCAGGTGCAAGAGTTTCTTGCTGCCATGGACCACCTGTTCAGGCCTAGGGCTCCCGCCGGTGCGCCTTGGCGCCGCAAGGTCCTCCGCCGGCGGCTCCCGCACCCCCTGCGGCTCCGTTCTCGGCGCCGCCATAGGTTCCGTTTGTTCCACCTCCACCCTTGCCCGAATTCCCCGGGCAATTTTGCTCTGGCTTGGGACCCTAATTGGGGAATGGAGCCGGATCGGCGCTGTGGTGGAGGGGGGATGACTGGGAGGGGTCGGAAGTGCGAGTCTGAAAATTAGTGGGTGGAAGACTCTGAGTACGCAAGCGGCCTTGACCTCTCCTCCAAGTCTGTATTGAAGTCTCTGCCCGCCATCATGAAGGATGGCGCCAAGTATACCATGGTTCTCCGTAGAGCGGCCGAGGCTCTTGATCTGCCTACTGTCGCTCACAAGACCAACCTCCTTACTGAGGTGCTTCAGCCGGCGGCAAGTTCTATGGAACCTCTGCTCCCGTTTAATGAGGCCTTGACGGATGTTTTGATTGGCACCTGGTCTAGGCCAGCCACTGGAGTTCCTGTGGATAAAAACGTGGCCAGGCGTCATCGCTCGGCACCAGGTGACTCAGCTTTTCTTACAAATCATCCCACTCTGGAGAGCCTGGTCATTCAGGCCTCCACTTCTCAGAGTGCGTTTCCTACTGCCCCGCCGGATAAGGAATCTAAAAATCTGGAGCAGTTTGGCAAGAGGCTGTTTTCCTCTGCCAGCTTGGGGCTGCGGTCAGTCAACACCGCATGCCTTTTGAGCCGCTACTCTCACGCTGTGTGGGACACAGTGGCGCAGACACTGCCCCAGTGTCCGGAAGAAGTTCGGACTGTGCTTTCCCAGGCGGTGGCGGAGGGAAAGGAGGCTGCGAAGTTTGTCATTCGGTGTGGCCTGGACACGGCAGATTCTTTAGGGAGAGCGATCTCCACAACAGTGGCCCTACGTCGCAATGCCTGGCTGCGGTCCACTGGGTTTTCAGGGGATGTCCAGAGTTCCCTTATTGACATGCCTTTTGATGGTACTCGCCTGTTAGGCGGTAAAGCAGATGTTTCAAGGATTCTCGGGCTACGGCCAAGTCCTTGGGTCTCTCTACCACACGCCCGGCCACGTCTAACTTTTGTGGCCACGGTACGGGCACCCCTGCGCGCTCGTTCAGTCAGAAGCCTGTGGCGGCACAGGGTCCAGCGTGCGGGTCAGTCCACCTCTGCTCCCACAGCATCTGCCTTGAAGCCTTCCTAGTCCGAGCTTTGGGGTGCACCCCTCGCCAGTGGGCGGCAGGATTTGTCATCACCTCCTCCACTGGCGTTCTGTCACTTCCGACAAGAGGGTGCTGCAACTCGTCCAGAGGAGTTATTCCCTCCAGCAGGAAGTCAAGGCCCTCTTGGCCAAGGGGGCCATCATGCGCGTTCCCGGGCTAGAAGTAGGACGTTGTTGTTATTCCCACTACTTTCAGGTCCCCAAGAAGGACAAAGGGGGGTTTGCGCCCCAACTTGGACCACAGGAACGTCAATCGCTTCCTCCGGAAGGAAAAGTTCAAGATGTTGACTCTGGCTCAGGTCTTGGCTACCCTCGACCCTGGAGACTGGATGGTAGCGTTGGACTTGCAGGACGCATATTTTCTCATCCCCGTCCTGCCGGCCCACCGGCGTTACCTGCGGTTCACAGTAGGCAGGGAGCATTTTCAGTTGGCCGTGCTCCCCTTCGGCCTTACCAGCGCCCCTCGGGTGTTAACGAAGGTGATGGTGGTGGTCGCAGCTCACCTGCGCAGGTCAGGGGTGTCAGTCTTCCCTTACCTCGACGACTGGTTGCTGAAGGCGGGTTCGCCCCAGGCAGTCGTCAACCACCTTCAGACTACGGCCGACCTCCTACATTTGCCGGGGTTCTCCATCAACATGCCGAAGTCGCACCCGAGTCCCTGTCAGAAGCTCCCCTTCATCAGAGCAGTTCTGCATTCGACGCTGTTTCGGGTTTATCCTCCCAAGCAGCGAGTCTGGGATATTCGGGCTATGATTCCGATCTTTCAGCCTCTATCCCGGGTTTCGGTCAGGATGACCCTCCGGCTCATGGGCCTCATGGCCTCCTGCTAGTGCAACATGCCAGATGGCATATGCGGGCTCTGCAGTGGGTCCTGCAGTTCCAGTGGGCGCAGCATCAGTACAACCTGTCCGATCATGTGCAGATCTCAGAGGGCACTGCACGACAATTGCAGTGGTGGCATCACGAATCGTGTTTGTGTCCATAGCAGATCCCTCTCCCTTCCCCAACCGGAGCACACAGTGGTGACGGATGCGTCCCTCCTGGGATGGGGCGGCCACCTGCGAGAGGCGGAGATCAGAGGCCTCTGGTCTCCGGGGGAGTCCCGGCTCCATATCAATCTTCTGAAGCTTCGGGCGATCCGACTTGCACTGAAGGCATTCCTTCCCTCTGTCCGGGGAAGTGTGGTCCAGGTGTTCACGGACAACACCACTGCCATGTGGTATTGCAACACACAGGGCTGGGTGGGGTTGTGGACCCTATGTCAGGAGGCTCTGCGCCTCTGGACGTGGCTGGAACATCAGGGCATTACCTTGGTGGTTCAACACCTGGCAGGTTCTCTGAACACCAGGGCGGACAAACTCAGCCGTCGGTGCATGATGGATCACGAATGGCGTCTTCACTCGGAGGTGGCGGGAGGTCTCTTTCAGCAGTGGGGACAGCCTTGGTTAGATCTATTCGCCACCGAAGGGAACGCGCAATGTCTTCAGTTCTGCGCGTTGGAATTTCCAAGGCGGACTGTTGTACGCCTTTCTGCCTATACCACTTCTGCCCAGAGTGCTGAAGAAGATTCGTCACGACAGGGCCCAAGTCATTCCTCTGGCTCCGGATTGGGCACGAAGATACTAGTATCCCGAGCTACTCAGCATGGTGATCGATCCCCCGATCTGTCTGCCTCTTCGGGAGGATCTTCTGTCGCAGCAGCAGGGGATGGTCCTCCACCCGAACCTGCAGCCTCCGCCTTCATGCGTGGAGATTGAGCGGCGACAGTTGACCGCTTTCGATCTTCCTCCCGAAGTCTGTGATGTCATTCTGGCAGCGAGGCGTCCCTCCACTAAGACGGTATACGCCTGCAGGTGGAACAAATTTGTGGCATGGTGCACAGCAAAGTCTGTGGATCCCCTTTCTGCCCCTCTTTCTGAAGTACTTCTGTTTCTATTATCCTTGGTGAATCAAAAAAAGGAGCTATAGAGGGAAAAACGTGCCAGAACACCCTCCACTCAATTATCATTTAAACAAAACAAGAACTGGCACCCAATAGCACATATTATTTTAATCTGGAATGGGAAGAGGAAAGAAAACTTAATCAAAAACCTCCGTCACCCATCCAATCACATGGTATAGCCCCATCCATGTGGCACACTGGATGGGGCTATACCATGTGATTAGATGGGTGACGGAGGTTCTACTATCCTTGGCCCAGCAGAGCTCTGCTCTGGGCACTATCAAGGTTTATCTTTCGGCCATCTCCGCCTTTCTAGGGCTTCCAGATCAGCCTTCTCTCTTTAAGTCCCTGGTTGTTAACCGTTTCCTGAAAGGCATTACGCACACGTTTCCTCCTGTGCCTTTCGTGATGCCTCAATGGGACTTAAATCTTGTCTTGACCCATCTGATGTGCGCTCCTTTTGAGCGCCTTCATACCTGTCTTTACGTCTTCTCACTCTCAAGACGGCTTTCCTGGTAGCTATCACCTCTGCCAGAAGAGTGAGTGAGCTCCAGGCTCTTTTTCATCTAAACCTCCGTTCCTTTAGGTTCATTGGGGCAAGGTGGTTTTACGGACCCGTCCTTCTTTTTTGCCAAAGGTGGTCACGCCCTTCCACATCGGGCAGACCATCACTTTGCCCACCTTCTTTACGCCTCCTTCAAAAGAGGAAGAGAAGCTCCACCGTTTGGACCCAAAACGTGCGCTCTTGTTCTATCCCAAGCGCACACAGCAGTTCCTGGTGGATGACCAGCTCTTTGTTGGCTACGTGGGTGCTAAAAAAGGTCGGGCCGTACACAAACAAACCATCTCTCGGTGGGTCGTTCTGTGCATCAAAGCATGTTACTCGTTGGCTAAGAAGGAGCCTCCTGTGGGGCTGAGTGCCCATTCTACCAGGCCAACGGCAGCCACTACTGCCTTGGGACGCGGCGTTCCCTTGCAGGACATTTGTCAGGCAGCTACGTGGGCCTCGATGCACACGTTTACCAAGCATTACTGCCTTGACTGTCAAGTCCGGAGAGACGGCTTCTTTGGCCGTTCTGTTTTACGCGACTTTCTAGTGTAATCTATTCGCAGACCCACCACCGGGGTTGGTATTGCTGGGGTATCTATTCTAAGGTAAGGAATCTATCACTAACGTGTCTCTTTCAGATGCACAAGTTACTACTTGTGTAACGATATATCTGTAAGAGACATTAGTTAGTGATAGATTCCTTACCGCCCCACCCATCCTCCCTGTTCTGCGTACTGATTCTAGGGTTAAGGTCATCCCTTTTCAGGGTACTAGTTTAATGGCACCAGTGGTCGGTTTCTTGCATGACTCTGCCTTCCTGGCGCGGAACGTCATGTACAGAACTGACGTCAGCGCGCAGGGTGGCGCCCAAGTAGTCTCCGTGACATCATCTCGGCGCATACGACGCCAGCGATGGACGCGGAGCCGCACGACGCCACCTACTGATGCGCAGGGGTACTGCTAGCGAAAACTTTCCGGATCCAGTCAGACGCCTGGGGATATTCTAAGGTAAGGAATCTAGCACTAACTAATGTCTCTTCCAGATATATCGTTACACAAGTTGTAACTTGTGCTTTACAGGAGGACTCTTTGGGACAAGAAAAGGTTCGAACTACATGCCATGCAGGAGAGAGGAAAAGGATCTGCAAGTGGCCTGCAAGATAGCAAACAACCATTTAAAGAGCCCTCTTCTCAAGTGTAGTCTGAGCATGGAAAAAAAGGTGAAAAAAGGAAGCACCAATCTGCCCCACTGTCGACAGAGAGATGGTCAGCATCAAACATACCTCTATGCCTACCGTCGGCGTCCAAATAGATGACGGGAAGGCCTCTGCCGTGGTCGACGTCGGAAGAACAGTCTCTGAGGACACCGTCGACCCTAGGCCGTATGGCGAAGGTAAAGTCGACGTCAAAAAGATCGTGTCGCAACCGGCACCAAGTAAGTCTAAGTCTAGACTTAAATCCGTGTCGAAAACACACTGACCGAAGTCGACTGTTCCACGCCAACAGTCCTGGTCGGGGTCTCCACTGACGGCCGAACATAGACATTCAACGTGAAGGGCCTCCCCGCCGGACATACATAGGCGGTCGCCGTCGAAGACTTCTTCAACGGTGGACCATAGACACTCAGCGTCGAGAGCCTCACCTCCATTGAGGCTTGAACCCTCTCCATCCCCATCGTCGAGGTGAAGACGCTTAGCATCTAGGAGATCAACATCTAAGCCGTTGTCCTCCCACACTTCTCCACTGGCAAAAAGGCAGAGATCATCTCGTTCACTTGCATCTACGTCGAGAGCTTCTTCCACGTCAATGGAGGTACAAGTGGGGGATTCTCAGACACCGACGCCAACATCTGTACGGTCACCGTCGAAGAGCACATCATCTTCTCCGGACCATAGAATTGTGCAGATCACGCTGGAGCAATCTCTGGCTCGGAAGGAACAGACACCGCCGGTTAATCTCTCACGGAGGTGGCTGAGAAGTTTGAAAGAATGGAGAGTGCCAAGGTGAAGTCCAGGATCGGACTACTCCCAAACATATTCGCCTTCTTGACCCTCCGTTAGGGGGACTCATCTGGCTGCACCTGCACAAGATCTCCCAGAGGATCTCCATGACGACCACGGTCTCTTTCACCAAGAAGACGTCTTTCTAGAACTCCACATAGTCTCCTTACAGGTCTCATCATTCTCAATCCTCAAGACCTCGGGAACATAGTCACAGGTCTCCATCCTGGTCTACAGACACATCCAGAACCTCTGTGGAAGACTATTCTCTTACTTTGTCTGCCACCCCTCCTGTGAGGGTAACACCAGTAGGTGATATCACGTTCAATGAGGTTCTATGTAAAGGTGCGGCAAAGCTGAACATTGAGATGCCAATTGCAACCACCTCGGCTTCAGTCATCTTTGAAACTCTTCATCACAGCTCGTCCACTAGACTTTTACTTACCCTGGTACCTGGGCTACTGGAACCGGCTCTTCATACATTTCTTATGTTGTGATCAACAGGGACATGTCCACCATGCATTACCAAAATGTACAAAGCTCCAGACCAGTATCCACTTTTTCTAAGGTCCGATCCTCCACCAGATTCAGTCATAGCGGAGGCCGCAAGAAAAGCGCACCCAGGGGCTTCTTCTTCCACAGTCCAACCGACAAAGACAGTAAGCTAATAGAATCCCTAGGGAAAAGGATGTGTAGCACCTCTGCTTCCTATATGAAGGTCGCAAGTGCCTCTGCACATCTGGGGGGATATGACAGAGCACTACGAGACTCCCTCTCTAGCTTTACAGAAACACTGCCAAAAGAAGATTAGCAGGATTTCCAGGAGATTCTCCAGCAAGGACGATTGGTAGCGAACCAGGTAATAAGTGCAGCAACTTATGCTTCGGATCTGGCGGCCCATGGATACTCACATGGCATCTGGGCTAGGCGTTCCTCTTGGCTGCGGCTCATGGGTATGAAACCGCCGGCCCAACACAGGATTCTGAATTTGCCCTTCAACTGAACTTTTCAGCACTCATGCCAATGATGAGCTGACCAGAATAAAGTCCGAGCTCGACACCCTGAAGTCAGTGGGCCTGGAGAAATGCAAGGACTTTAGACCCGACCCCATCCTTACGACCGTCGCCAATACCAACGGAGGGTTCTGACCCCTCACTTAGCTTTGCAACAAAATCCTCAGTCCAGGTCCCACTATCATCAGGGTTAACCAGTACGGGGATGAGGAGCTTTCAGGCAACCAGTTTCCTCTGCTAAGCAGCAGACAAAACAATGTGAGCTTGCTTCCCCCAACTCTGTTCCCCACTCCAGTGGGGGGAAGTATCATGACACATCTGGATGAGTGACACAATCACAAAGGACAAGTGGGTGCTCAATCAGATTCAAGTCCCCTCCGCTAGCATTCCCACTTCAGAAATCATCGGTCCATCAACTTTTAAAGAAAGGTCTAGCCAGGGGGTACAGATCTATACTTGATCTCAGGCTCTTAAACAAGTTTATGCGCAAAGAAAGGTTCAGGATGTTAGTACTACATCAAATTGTTTCCCATCTGCATCAAGCAGACTGGATGTTCTCCATAGACCTTCAGGACTCTTACTTTAATATACTGATTTCCCGAAAACATCGGCAATGTCTATGGTTCCAGGTGGCGTCAGAGCACTTCCAGTATAAAGTCGTTCCTTTCGCTCTCAAGTCAGCCCCCCGCATGTTCTCAAAATGCATGGCCGTGGTAGTGGCTTTTCTGCATAAGCAAAAAATCTTTGTGCATCCATATCTGGCCAACTGGTTGCTCAAGAGCGCGTAACCCAGTCTACTACAAGAACACCTGCAATCCTGCATTTGAGTCTTAAATCAATTGGGCCTGTGCGTCCACTCCAAAAAGTAAATTCTCAATCCTGCTCAGAAAATCCACTACCTGGGTGCGGTTTTGGACACTGCAGGAGCAAGAGTGTGTCCTTCGGAGGAGAGGTTATCCTCAGTCAACTTCAAATGTCACACTCTCCTCTGCACACTTCAATCCACGGCCAGAGAAGAATCCTCTCTGCTGGTCTCTATGGCTTTCTGCATCCTCATTGTTCCCAATGCCAGGCTGCAGATGAGACCTCCTCAGCAGGCATTAGAGGTTCAACGGTCTCAGATTTCCAACCGCTGGGATGACACTATAATTCTTCCTCATATAGTCAAAGACCCCCTGAAATGGTGGATGCAACGTCATTATTTGCTGAAAGGAGTCCCCTTCCATCAGGAACTTCCCAGTTAGACACTCGTCACAGACGCGTCCCTCCAGGGATGGGGAGCCCACATGGGTTCTCTCCAGGTTAAAGGGATGTGGTCAGAAACGGAAAAGGGATACCACATCAGTTTGCTGGAACTAAGAACTTTGCACCTTGCGCTCAGGTCATTTTTCTCTTTCGCCAAGACACGCTCCCAGTTAGTTCAGACGGACAATACCACAACCATGTACTACCTGAACAAACAGGGAGGAACCAGGTCAAGACCTCTGTCGCAGGAGGTCGGAGCTATTTGGAAATGGGTACTGGCGAGGAAGCTGATCATATCTGTGATCCACCTCCCAGGCGTTCTTAATATGCACACGTACACCATACTTCGTCCAAACGCACAATTGGGTGGTAAACGACGAAGTAGCACAGGACATTTTTCAGCGATGGGGTTCTCCAGACATCAATCTCTTTGCGGAGGCAGCAAACCCAAAATGCAGTGCCTTTGTATCCAGGAATCTCCGACCAGGCTTCAAAGAGAATGCGCTTTTGATCAATTGGTCAGAGACATTACTCTACGCTTTTCCACCAATTCCGCTCATACCAGTGGGGATCAACAAACAGATCCAGGACCAAGATTATCCTGATAGCACCAGAGTGGCCTCGCCAGTGGTGGTATCCAGAACTGTATCCAGACTTTCTTCACTTCTCCGAGACACCACCCAGGAGGCTACAATGCCATCCGGACCTATTTCCAAGTTCGGAGGGATGGTGTTCCATCCTAACCTTCTGTCTTTGAGTTAATGGCATGGTTCCCGAGTTCCTCCAATATAGATATCTAGGTGTCTCGCCAGACGGTATGAATATTCTGAAAGAAGCGAGGAGACCATCTATGAAGGAAGCCATTTGCTTTCAAATGGAAGCGCTTCTACCTATGGTGTACAACCAATAGCCATAATCCCATTCTTGGACAGGAAGAGATTATTCTCCTATACCTATTATATTTGGCTAAATCAGGCCTCCAGTTCACTTATATAAATGTGCACTTAGCGGCCATTATAGCTTATAGAAAATCTCCCACACAGGCTTCTCTTTTTTCAGATGGTAGTAGTTAAGGACTTTTTGAAGCTCCAAAAAAGGTCTATCCTCCGGTTAGGTCACCTTCTCCTTCTTGGGAGCTTAATGTAGTCCTTTGTAAATTGAAGGGTCCTCCCTTCGAGCTCATTCATAAAGCATCTCTGCAGCACCTGACGTGGAAGGCTACTTTCTTAGTGGCAATTACCTCTGCTCGCAGAGTGAGCAAGATCCAGGCGCTGTGTTCTAAAGAACCTTATCTCATCTTCGATGCTAACAGAGTGGTCCTGAGAACCCAACCTAGTTTTCTCCCCGCGGTTGTTTCGGATTTTCATATTAATCAGTCAATTAGTCTTCCCACCTTTTTTCCGAACCTTTCCACCCCTCCTGAGAGGGCGTTGCATTCTCTTGACCTCAAAAGGGTTCTAAAATTCTGCCTGAATAAAACTGAGAGCATAAGAAAGTCGGACTGTCTCTTTGTGAATTATGGTCCAATGCACACTAGTCTTCCTTTCTCTAAGCTATCCATCTCTAGATGGATCGTGTCCTGTATTACCTTCTCTTACCAGTTAGCTAACAAGCAACTCCGTGGTTAACCACAGGCTCATTCCACCATAGGGAAGCCCTGACTACCGCCCTTCCTAGAAATGTAACCAATGCAGAAATATTTAAAACTGCTACATGGCGATGGGTACACACTTTTGCTCACCACTATTGTCTAAATTCTGTTACTCAGGTGGATGCTCAGTTTGGGCAAGCCTCTTTAAGGAATTTGTTTGGATGACTTACCCTCTGGGTGTACTAGCTATACTGGTGTTCGTCCTCCGTATTCTGGGAATGGGCTTGCTATTCTATTCAGTGCTTATGACTATTGAGGAATATCCCCTGGAAGAGAAAGATAAGTTACTCACTCCAGTATTGGAACTTTCATAGATTCACATGCTTGAATCGTTCCCCATTGTCATGATGGGAGTCCCCAGTACTTTAAAATAGTAATAGTAGTAGTAGTAGACTTTTAGTTATAGACTAGAAAGGCCTATGCCTCTTAGTTGATTAATCTATCATTGTCATTATTAAAAATGAGACCAAACTTTGCCTTAACCAATCAGCATGAATCACTCTCTAGAACACTCCAGAGAGAAGCTCAGTACCACAGGTTTTCTACCGCATGTTGTGCTAGGGAGTCTCATCTGAGCTCTGCTCAGCTTTTCACACCTAAAGAAGATTTCTGGCCTTCATCCTTCAGGGAAGTGACTTTATTTATTTATACTTCAAGCAGATGTATATATATTCTACTCTTTATATCTGTTGTTTGCCACCAGCTCTGACTGAGACATGTCAGACAAGGCAAGAAAGGCTCTCTTCAGAGAGTGTGCTACCTGTTTAAAGAAGAGGCTATATGTTAAAGACCCTCATAAAGAGTGCATTTACTGTTTAAGTCCAGCCCTAAGGCGTCAGACTGCATAATATGTTGCACCTTTTCAAATAAAACACCAGAGACCGCGAGGGACGGTTTCTCATTTGGCTCCAGAAGATGAATACCAGGTCTGATCCTGTGTCAGACTCTGAGAGTGAGCAGTCTACCGCCTCAAGAATTTCCCTCAAAAGGGAAAGTGATTCCTCACACTCGGATAAGGAGCCAAATGTGCTAAAAAAATCCTCTAAGGATGCTTCCACAGAGAGCAAGAAAGGGTTTTAAAGGCGGGAACAGCCTTCAAAGACTGTACAAGAGCCCAAAACCCCATCTCCAGGGCTAAAATTGACATTCAAAAAGCTTTCCTCAGAGCTGTCGTCGAGCTCTCTGCCATCTAGGAAGGTTCTGTCAACTCCCTCGCCGACGAGGGGATGCACCTCAGGGACGTCGACATCATCTTTCTCCATGGCCCTCTCATTGTCGACAACTTCTCTATTGTCGTCCACTCAGGCCCCGATTTCGTCGACCATCCCTCTGGCGTTGTTGACGAAGATCTTGAATTGTCTTTAAAGATGAGACCACCGACGGAGAAGTCACCGTCGACGATACTGTCGTTGTCGGCAGTGGAGAAATCATTGGCGGCGAGGATGCAACCGTCGACGAGACAGTAGTCGTTGACCAAAACACCACCGTGGACGAAGACGCCCGTCGTCAGCGAAGACCCCCGCGTCGAGGAAGGCCCCTGCGTCGAGGAAGGCCCCTGCGTCGAGGAAGGCCCCTTCGTCGAGGAAGGCCCTGGCGTAGACGAAAACCGAGTCGTCGATGAACCTTTCACCGGAGGTGAACACATCGTTGTCGAGCCCACCACTTTCAACGACAACACAAATGTCGATGGCAACCAGCTCTCCGGCGAAGACTCCTTTGTCACCAACATCACTGTTGATGGGCAGATCATTTTCGCCTAAGCCTATGGACATGGTCATAACTCCAGAACAAGATCACTCCTCTACTGCCCACGCATATTCTGGAGGAGGAAGATTCTGAAGATGAGAGCCCATTTGGAGATGAGTATAGTCCTTTGGACTTACATGTTAAGTGCTAAGATGACGACGAAGAGGAGAAACGGATATTATGGTCAGGCCTACTATACCCAACCTGAGATGGGGCATCAACAGTATCAGCAGGACATGGTCACAGTGCCGTCTGCCTTGCTCACAGATCTTCAGTTTATGCTGGAGGATTATCGCTGGCGAATTTCACCTGCATGTCCTATTGCTGAATCCCCACCTCCAATTGTGTCAGTCGTACAGCGTTCCACTTCTACGAGGTTGTCAGTTCCTGATACTCTGCAGTCCATTCCTCACCAGGAAGTAATCTCTTTGGACAAAGAGAGGGAAGAGGGAGAACTTCCCGACACAGGCATGGAGTGAGATCATTATTCTACTTTCTTGCCTGCTTCACCAACACCTCCTCCAGTAGATTCTCCGCCAGAAGACATAGGAGGGATTCATAACCTTTTGTAACGTGCAGCAAAAAGATTAGCTTTGCCAATGCCCTTGAAACTGTTTGTCTGTGTCCTTTACAACTTAAAAGAACTGTTTTGGAAGTCTGTCCGGGCTATTCCAAATATTGAGTACATCTGGGAGGCGGGTATTAGAATCATGAAGACCCCTGCTTCTATACCAGCGGGGTGCTCCCACGCCTTGACAAAAAATACAAGACTACAGATAATGCACCAGTCTGTCTGACAGGACACCCAAAACCAGATTGTTTGGTCATTCAAGCTGCTCAGCGCTACTCAAAGAATCCAGCAGCACCTCTTTCGGCTCCTGACAAGGATGGCAGGCGTTTAGATTCAATCTGCAAGTGTTTCTCTTCGATGTCAGCGTTAACAATGAGAGCAGCGATGATAGGGCTCTATGATTGCCAGATGTGGTCAGACACAGCCCCTTATCTGGACCAACTACCAGAGGATGCTAAGGAATAGGCAAAGAAGATCCTGCATAAAGAAGAAAGAACATCCAGGGAAATGATAGATTCTGCCATGGATGTCGCCATCACAGATTTCAGGCACTTGGCAGTTGCAGCAGTTCTTAGAAAACAAGGATGGCTTAAAGCCACCTCATTCTGGCCAGAGGCTCAGTTCGGAATAAGATCTTGGACCGAATGTATGACGGAGAGGACCTTTTTGGAAGCCAGGTGGAGGAAGCCCTTAAAACAATAAAGGCGGACACGGATACTGCCAAGTCTTTGGGGACGCTGCAGTTCAGTAAAACTCCTTTTCGAGGGTCCTGAGGGAATGGACAGCCTTCCTGCAGGGGAGGGTATCAACATTACCGTTTCCCGGCAAACTCCTAAAATACTCAATCTTACCATTCCCAATTCCAACAAAGACAACCTCCTCGGACATCATATGTCCGATAAAACAGGGGAAAATCAGCACAGGCGGGCAAGGATGTTGGCTGTTGACAATATGGTAAAGGTTCTGGCTCCAATCACCTTCACCAATGGAAATCCATTACCAAGGAACGGTATGTTCTTCGCCTGGTGCAATTTGGACATACCCTGGAGGTTATCCAGAAACCGCCACCAAACCCACCACAACCCTTTCACCAAAAGCATCTCAAAGTTCTTCAGCAAGAAGTCAAAGCCATGCTCCAGAAAGGGGCAGTCGAGAAAGTGCCAGTCGCCCACAGGGCCAGAGGTTTCTACTCCCGTTTATTCTTAATCAGAAACAAGCTTAGGCTTTGCGACCAATTTTGGACCTCAGAAGCCTCGACGTCTACCTGAAAAAACAATCATTTTGGATAAGCAGGAGGTTCTGAAACTCCTACACCAGTGCGATTTCGTGACCTCATTAGTCCTCCAAGATGCTTATTCCCAAATACCCATTCACCCAAGGCACAGGAAATATCTAGGGTTTTTGGGTCCCGGTGTCACTTCCAGTTCAAAGTGCTCCCCTTCTGACTCAAATCTGTGCAAAGTGCCTTGCTCCAGTCGCAGAGTTTCTCAGGCAGCATCATCAAGTCATCACATATCTGGGCGACTCGCTGAAAATGGCACCTTCCAAATCCGCAGCACAAGTGTCTACAAAGGCCTGCACAGTTCTCTTCCGACTGCTGGGGTCTCACTCTCAATCTGCAAAAATCCAGACAGAGCCCATCACAAATGAGTGTCTTTACGGGAGTCAAGTTAGACACTGTGTGCTTAAAGGCTTATCCCACAGAGGAACACCAACACCGGCTTCTCCTGGTCACAAAATCCATCAAAAGAAAAGAGTCTCTTCAGTCCGACTGTACAAGTCTCTCTTGGGAATGATGTCATCATGCATACCGCTGATCCCATTCTGTCGCCTCAAAATAGGACCCATTTCGGCAACATCATCAACTCCATAACTCCAACAAGTAACTCCATGCAGATAATTCCATGCATGCTAAAGGCATTGGAGTGGTGGGAAGACAAAACCCATCTGTCAGTAGGGCTGTCTATACAACACGTACCGGCACCCTTCGCGATTAGCACGGATGTGTCTCTGGATGGATGGGGAACTTCTCTCCTAGAGCTTCAAGTGAGCGGCAAGTTACATCGGTCTCAAAGTCAATCCCATATAAATCTATTGGAATTAAAAGCAGTACATCTAACCCTCAAAACTTTTCTTCCCAGGATTCAGCATTCGTCAGTGCTCGTCCGTATGGACAATACCACAACGATGCACTATATAAACAAACAGGGCAGCACACGATCTCGCCAGCTTTCCAGGGAAGCACAGAAGTTGTGGAAATGGGCTATGGTATTGTCAGAGTCCAGGCATCGAGAACCCCAATGAGTCCCTACTTCATGCAGCCGCCCCTCTTTCTTCTCCACAACCATCGGACTCAGACTATTTTCTTGGCAAACAACGGTATCCCTCATTCCCGCGTAGCTGGCTCTTTAAGGAGGACGAACCCGAGGATCCCTATTCCAACCCCAGAGGATGGAGCCCATGAGCGTCATCGTCGGATAAAGAACCGCCAACCAATCACGCCGGGGTCAATGACCGGAAGGAGGAAGACAGCGTTCGGAGAGACCCTGGGAGCTGGAAGCAGTCGGGAGAGACAGAATTGCCGGAACCCATCCCAGTCACCGACAGAGGGAAGCCAGGAGGCCAACGTATCCCCGAATCGCCCTGCCGCATTCCCAGAGGAATGTGGCTGGAACATGTGCGTCAACCCTTGCAGGGTGCTTGGAAGTGGGGGGACGTAGTGTCCCCGGGAGGGTCTGGGCAGTCTGCTATCAACTCCACTTAGCGTATGGTAACCCCGCTCCTGCATATCCCTGCGCTACTTTGGTGACGGATCCCTTTCCTGCACGGTCTGACCCCATGACCTGGTGCTGACTCCCCACACATACCCTTCCCCTTATACCATCACGAACAAAGCAATAATTAGTGCTGTCTTTTCTTTTTATGTGTTCTCTCCGGTCTGGCTCTGTTCCACCTGACCCCGACGTGAGAGAGACGCCGAGCGACGCCAAGGCGGAGAAAATATCCCCAGCAGATGACGTCAAAAGAGACTGTCACTCTTCTCCCCCCCTCCTGTTTTTTGTGTACTGACTAAAGACTCCACAACACTACTCGTGTGTCGCGTTTGCCTGCCCGGTAATAAGTGGTGGAGAACACGGGCACTGTGACAACCATTTACTAATACAAATGGAAAACTTGATACAACACATAGTGGAGGGCCAGAGGAATTTAGAATGGGCGGTGGAGCGCCAACTGACTTCTGCACAGGCCGACCAGGACACGTTTAATGAGCTTATGAAGGCTCAAATGGACACCCTTTTAAAGGTTGCAGAAGATCCCGCCCCGACCGGGGCCGGCCAGAAGGCAAACCAGGGAATCACCGCCACCCCTACGGTATCCTTGCAGAACTATACAACTGGCTGGCCCATTAGAAGGTGGCCCTTCTTTCTGGCCCCCCCTTTTGACCAGCGAGTCCCAGGCAGCCTACCAAATCGCAAACGCCGGTGGGGTCACCCCCTACGAGGAAGTCAAGGTCATAATTTTGGAGCACCTGGGCATGGATTCGGAGGCCTACAGACTCCGTTTCCGGAAAGAAAAAGGGACACCAGGAGATAATCCGAAAACACTCTATTACAAGTTGAAACTTGCGGCTGAGAAGTGGCTGAAGCCGAATGACCGGTCCAAAAGGAAATCCTGGGTTCCATCATCCTAGAGCAGTTCCTGGACGCCTTACCCTATGCCACTCAGCGGTGGCTAAGACAACATGCCAATTTAACAGCAGAGCAAGCCGTGGAAATGGCAACTTCGTTTTCCCGTGCCCAACCCCGAACGTCCCCTTGGGAGCCTGATAAATCGTCTCGGACAATACCAACTCCCAGAAAGGCGCTTAGACTTATCAAGCAGCCGTAAAGGGCCCGCATACCACGACCAGACGCCTCCATGAACAGAGGACCCCAATGCTTTGATTGTGGCGAGTGGGGCCACATCACCCGACCCTGTCCACGCAAGAGAACAGAAGAAGCTATGGATGTAAGCTACGCCCCCAGAAGTCTCATGTATACGGAAGAAATGGGGGCCTGTTCCTACGTAAGTCTACTGGTAAATGGCTCTTCCGTAACCGCCCTTTTGGACTCTGGCTGCCGACAGTCGGTAATACGGGGTTCGTTAGTTAATCCCAACCAAGTGATCCCAGGAAGACGGGTCCTCATCCGTTGTGTACATGGGGACGTCCGCTCCTATCCCACTACACGGGTTCCACTCAAGAGCCCAGAGGGAATCCTTTCCGTGGTATCAGGGGGGGTATTAAACTCTTAACCGGAAGAAGTGATATTAGGTACAGATAACCCCGACTTTCTCTCTTTATGCATAGAGTAAGGGAGAAGGCCTCACATTTCCCCGGGGAACGCATACCGAGGGCATTGTTAACACAGGAACCCTGGTTGACCGACAGGGACTTCCGTTGGGCCCAGCATAACGACACTAGTCTTACAAAGGCCTGTCAAGAAGCCCGGAAACTACAGAACGCAGCAGTCTCTTCCTACCCCTGTTGTCAGACCTCAAAAACCTCATATAGGGTGGCGGGACCAGGAGAAAGCCCCAGTTGTTGGTACCCCGAGAATTCCGGGAACAGATAATGTTTTTTGCTCATTGCCATCTGCTAGCTGGTCATTCAGGGGCCGAAAAGACCACTCAAGAGTCTGTTACGGTTCTTTTATTGGCCAGGGTTATATGCCCAAATAAAAAAGTACTGTAGGGAATGCCCGATTTGCCAGCGAAAAAAACCCTATCCCCCTCCTCGGGTACCCCTACAGTCATTACCCATAGTGGGGAAACCATTTGAGAGAGTCGGTTTGGACATCATTGGACCTTTGCCCCGCTCTACTAAGAGTTATCAGTATGTTCTGGTCTTGGTTGACTATTGCACCAGGTTCCCCGAGGCTTTTCCTCTCAGGGCCCCTACCACATCCAATATCGCTGACAAACTATTGGAGTACTTCTCCCGGGTTGGGTTTCCACTCTAAATCTTGACCGACCAAGGCACCCCTTTTGTCTCAAGACTAATGTCACAGGTTTGTAGGACGTTAGACGTAAAGCACATTAAAACGTCTGTCTATCACCCACAAACAGATGGCCTGGTGGAAAGATATAATGGGACCCTGAAGTTGACTCTGAAAAAGATGTTGTTGGGCGAGGGTAAGATCTGGGCCCGTCTACTGCCCCTTGCCCTCTTTTTGTCATTCGAGGACCGGTACAGAGCAGTCTCGGTTGTTCCTCATTTGAACTGCCCTATGGTCGCCAGCCCAGAACCCTGTTAGAAATGACAAGAGAAGCCTGGGAGAAAGACAACAACGACACCAGTGATCTCCTCGAATATACCCAACATCTGCGGTTCTGGATAGGGAAAATAAGAGATTTAGCCCATCCCAACCTGGAGAGAAAACAAGTGCTCCAAAAACAGGTGTACGACAAAGGGAAGAAATGGAAGACCTTGGGGGTGGACGATTGGGTTCTCATTCTCCTACCCTCTTCTTTGTCTAAAGTCAAGAGCGAGTGGAAGGGCCCCTTTAAGGTCGTGGGGACAGTCGGTAAAACCACCGACAGAATACAGTTAGGCCCTAAAAAGAGACAGACCTATCATATTAACCTACTAAAAAAATGGATAGGGCCTCCTCCGGTGAACAACCAGTTGACACTGTCCCCTACAACCGATCTGTGTACTCTTGAGCAGTTGGTGGTTAAAGAGACACTAACCCCTGATCAACAACGTGGCTTACTAGATGTGCTAGAAGAGTATAGCTCCCTGTTCTCTGACCTACCGGGAAGAACCCCTTTGGTGGAGCACTGTATAGAGACAGAGGCAGGTAAAGTGGTGAAACAAAGGCCATACAGGATACCGGCAGCCCGACGGGAAGCCGTCTCCGAAGAAATCAACAAAATGCTCCAGATGGGAGTTATCAGGCCCTCCCAGAGTGAGTGGACCTCTCCCATTGTTTTAGTCCCAAACCCTGATGGTTCTAACAGGTTTTGTATAGATTTTTGCCAAGTAAACGCCATTTCCGACCTGGATGCCTATCCCCTACCTAGGGTGGATGAGCTGGTAGAGAAATTGGGAGACGCTCGTTTCATTACCACACTAGACATTACAAAAGGGTATTGGCAGGTGCCTCTACGTAGGTCTGACCAAGAAAGACCGCGTTTTCCACCCCTGATGGCCTTTTTGAATTTACGGTGCTCCCTTTTGGTCTGCACAGAGCCCCTGCGACTTTTCAAAGGCTGATAAACAAGGTCTTGCAACCCCACCAGTCCTTCTCCTCTGCATATCTTGATGATATTGTTATATACAGTTCTACCTGGGAAGAACATCTTTTGGGCATTGCCACAAGATATTGCAGGAATTACAGAAGGCCAGGTTGCACATCAACGCAAAAAAGTCCTGTGTGCGCTTCCAAAAAGTGAGATATCTGGGGTATCTTCTTGGGAACTGGTGCATTGAGCCCCAAGAAGAGAAGATAAAGGCAATCACTAAAACCACTATGCCCATGACAAAGAAAGAGATTAGAGCTTTTCTGGGTCTTCTTGGGTATTCTCGCCGATTCATTCCCCTATACTCAGACATAGCAGCCCCCCCTTACTAACCTGTTGTAGAAAAACACCCCTAAAAGCATCCATCTGAACCCTTCCGCTTCTGTCTGGTTGGCCTTTCACAGGTTGAAAGAAGCGATTACCAGTCATCCTGTCTTGGTCTCCCCTGATCATTCTCCAGACCGACGCATCCAACATGGGTATCGGAGCTGCCCTTTCCCAGATGACAGAGGATGGGACGGAAAGGCCTGTCTTGTTTGTCAGTAGGAAGCTCTTCCCACGGGAGCATCACTACTCTGTCATTGAGAAGGAGTGCCTTGCTGTTAAATGGGCTATTGAGAAGCTCAGATATTATCTCGAGGGAAAACGCTTTGTCTTGTACACCGATCATGCACCTTTGGTCTGAATGAGCAGGAATAAGGGGAACAACCCCCAGGGTGATGCAGTGGTTCCTGTCCTTACAACCATATGCTTTTGAGGTCCTTCATCCCAAGAGCTCCCTTAACTCCAATGCCGACTTCCTGTCCCGTATCCCCTTCATTCCCGACCGGGAAGATTCTAGGGAAGGGGTGTGTCGGAGTCCGGCCCACGAGAACCCCAATGAGCCCCTACCTCATGCAGCCACCCCTCTTTCTTCTCCACAGCCACCGGACTCAGACTATTTTCTTGGCGAACAACGGTATCCCTCGTTCCCGCGTAGCTGGCCCTTTAAGGAGGACAAACCCGAGGATCCCTATTCCAACCCAGGAGGGTGGAGCCACAAGCGTCTTCGGCAGATAAAGAACCGCCAACCAATCACGCCGGGGTCAATGACCGGAAAGAGGAAGACAGCGTTCAGAGAGACCCTGGGAGCTGGAAGCAGTCGGGAGAGTCGGAATCGCCGGAGCCCGTCCCAGTCACCGACGGAGGGAAGCCAGGAGGCCAACGTATCCCCGAATCGCCCTTCTGCGTTCCCAGAGAAACATGGCTGGAACAGGTGCGTTAACGCTTGCAGGGTGCTGGGAAGAGGGCGGACGTAGTGTCCCCAGGAGGGTCTGTGCAGTCTATCAACTCCGCTTAGCGTATGGTAACCCCGCTCCTACATATCCCTGCGCTACTTTGGTGACGGATCCCTTTCCTGCACTGTCTGACCCCATGACCGGGTACGGACTCCCCACACATACTCTTCCCCTGATACCATCACGAACAAAGCACTCTTTTCTTTTTATGTGTTCTCTCTGGTCTGGCTCCGTTCCACCTGACCCCGACGTGAGCGAGGCGCCGAGCGACGCCTAGGCGGAGAAAATATCCCCTGCAGACGACGTCAAAAGAGACTGCCACTCTTCCCCCCCCCCCCCTCCTGTTTTTTGTGTACTGAATAAAGACGCCACAACGCTACTCGTGTGTTGCGTTTGCCTGCCCGGTAACAGGTTCATAGAATCTGCATCGTAGCAGAACACGTTCCGGGACATCAGAACACGATTGCAGACACACTCCGCAGGCTCACAACATTGTGCCACGAATGGGAACTGCACCGCCAAACCTGCACAACATCTTCCTATGCTGGGGCACACTAGAATTGGACCTGTTCGTAACTCCCCAGAACTGTAAATGCTGTTACGATGCAAGTTGGCATCCCCAACAGGGGTCGTGGGGGAATGCCTTTGCAAATGGCTTATGCTTCTCCACCAATTCCTCTTCTTCCAAGAGTTGTGAGGAAAATGAAGATCGAGCCATGCAGGCTGATCCTCATTGCTCCAGCATGGCCATGTCAACAGTTGTACACAGAGCTGCAGCTTCTATCACAGGTCCCGCACTTCCGACTTCTAGTGTTTCCCAATTTTCTAACTGTAGGAAGGTGAAATCTGACTGCATGGTTGACCCCATTTTTTTCCTGGTGTTTTGCTGGTTTTCAACTTAGGTTGGGGTCCTGAATAGCAGGATCCCAGCCAGACTATCTGCTTTCCCCTTTACAGTAATTACATGTGCTTTAGGTACACTCCAGATTGGATTCTGGGGTACCCTTATAAGTCCCTAGTATATGGTATACTATGTACCCAGGGCATAGGTACCCCAGAGGCATACCAGGGGCTGCAGTATGCATTATGCCACCCCTGGGAAGCCATCCAAAATGACACCACAGGTCTGCTACTGCAGCCTTGGTAACGTGGTGTATACACCCCTTACTTAGATATAGGTTACCTATATCTATCCATATCACTGCACATATAAACCTATCAGTCACCCCTATGGCAGGCCTTATCAGTCCTGAAGGCAGGGTGCTGGGTTTTATGTGAGAGGGTGCCCATGCATGATCAGAGCCCCTCTGCAGCCTTTGGAACCTTTATTCCGGGGTTGTTTGTGATGCAGCCAAACCATATACTCTTAAGTGCATTATAACTTCGCGTAAATGCTAACTTTGGAATGGCTGCATGGAAATATGTTGTGTTTGGTGTCAAACACCTTGCAAGCATACCTCCACACCAGTAACTGGTGTGGGAGGTATGATTCCACCTTACTAGAGGGAGAAACGGGACAGCACCGGTACACCCGGAAACCGCTTCACAGACCCTGGCATCACAGAAGGGGTGCTGCCAGCCACAGACACGATTCTGCCCTCCGGCTGCTGGACGAAACTCCGGCAGGGGAGGCCTGGACAACAGGTTTCCTGTCACAGGGAGGTGTCACCACCTCCCAGACAAGCTTTAGTGTATTGGGGCTGGATGGGTGCACTCCAAGAGTGCTGTGATGTCTGCACTGGGGGCACATTTGGTGTCCCTGTGCATAGTCCAGCTCAAACCGGTTGCAGGGGCTACTAGCCCCTGCTCTGGCGCGAAACTGGACAAAGGATATGTTTGTAGCCACCGCTCTGTCCTGACCCTCCCATAGGTGGATCCCCAGAGTTTGTCCCACCCCTTCCTTGGGTATAAAGTAGGAACCCCTGACTACAGGATTTTAGATTTACCTGGACGAAACTCTAATACAGAATCCTAGAACTTCTACTATCTACACGACGTTGGATGACCGAAGAATCTCCCTTGGAGTAAAGGAGTTACAAGACAGGCACCAAAGACGCATCTGTCCGGTTTGCCTCGACGCTGCTCCCGATGGACACCTACGATATTGCAACACAGGAGGTGGGTTTCCAAGCTTCCCCGAGGCCGATCCGTGCTCTCAGCAACTCTGAGATCCAAAGCCCTCGTAGGGACAGTGCAGCCCGAACCCCTGGACGCCGTGCACATTTTCACTAGCATATGCTTCTTGGCGATCCCTGAGGCTGTGCTTTGGGTTACTTGTAGTCTAGACCCCAAGCAGTGATTCCACCGAGGATTGCTGGCCTACACTCCTCGAGTGACCCGTGGGCTGGTATTGAGTGATTCCTCTCAAGGTCCCTTCGCGATTCCTTTCCCGTCGACTTGTGGGTCCCTGACAAGGGTACTTTAACTTTCAACGGGCTCATAGCTCAATAAAGGTTCACTTAACGGCCATTTTCTGTTACAGAAGATCACTTTCCTCTCCACCTTTGTGGTCTTCTTGAATAATAGGAGTTCCTCAAAGGACTGTTTCGAGCCTCCATCATCGGCCTGGCAGTTGAACACTGTTCTTTCACAATTGATGAAACCCCCTTTCGAACCAATTCACTCAGCGGGAATCAAGTTCCTGTCATGGAAGTTGGCTTTACTTCTTGCCCTGACCTCAGCCAGGTGGGTCAGTGAAATTCAGGCTTTTGTTATAGAGGAACCCGTTCTTGCAATTCAAAACGGATGGAATTCTCCTCTTTACAAATCCGAAATTCATACCCAAGGTTCCATCTGATTTCCACCGTAATGAACCTGTGGTACTTAAGACTTTCTTCCCTAATCGATCAACGACTGCAGAAAAGGCTCTTCACTCAATGGATGTCAGGCGTTGCCTAAACCTTTATATGCATAGGACACAAGCTTTTCGCAAGGCTTCTCAATTATTTGTCGCACACAGTGCGCCAATGAAAGGCTTCCTGCTCTCTAAGCAGAGTATTTCTAGATGGAACGCAAGTGCCATACAATTTTGTCATCACAAAACAGGCAGAACACTGTCTTCAAGAGTCCGAACCCACTCCACGAGAGCTGTGTCTACGTTTGCAGCTTTATTTGTGGGAGTGTCCCTTCCTGAGATTTGCTGTGCAGCAACGTTGAAGAATAGATACATATTTACTCGACACTACTGCATGGATTCAGCAGTTCTAAGCTACATGTCGGTGGGTCAAGCAATACTTCGACATTTATTCCATTAAGGTGAGCCACCCCTGCCTACCCCCCTACCTCTTCTGCTGTATCACATTTCAGTGGGGTAAACCATTTACTTTGTTTAACGTTTAAAGGCATTTATTCCTTCATTGTTATTGATATGATTATGGTGGTCATATTGTTTAGTGATTACTTGCAGGTTTTATTGATGAATATTCCCGTTAAGCTGGTCAAGGCTATGGTAAATGTGCTACTCAACTGCTTGCTAGTCTGGTTTAAGCATGTGAATCTATAAAAGTTCCAATACTGGAGAAGAAAATCAGTTATTAACCAGTAACTGCAGTATCCCACCCTCCTCCCCTTAGAGGCTCTCCTCCTAGAATGTGATTATTTATTCCCACTTGTGCTTTGAAAATCTGCCTCTGTTGGGAGTGTTTTAGAGGGTGCCTTCACCTGATTGGTTATAGTTCAATTTTGGTCCTTTTTTTAAAAGGACATAGATAGAGTTTTAAACTGACTTTGCATTGCTATTATAGCTTATGGTACTAGTCCATACTGCTTTACTATGGCACCGTGGAACTCCCACTTCGACAATGGGGAATGATTCAAGCATGTGAATCTATTAAAGAGACCCATACTGGAGAACTGGAGTTACTGGTAAGTAACTCATTTTCTTCCCGCTTAGCCATCACAAGCAGCACTGACCTTCTCTGCAAGATTTATTGACTTTGTCAAAAATTTTAAGCTTGTTGCACATCAGTGAGGGCTGCTGTACAACAAGGCTTAAAGTAAAGGAAAAAAGTGTTGTGTCTTGGTCAGCGTTGACAGCATCATACCGTTTTATCTTAACTTTAATCAATATTGCACAGCAGCCAGTGCTGCTGTGCAATATGCCTAAGCATTAACAAAACCAAGTAACGCTCACACATGAGAGTGCTATTTGCCTTTTGTTTGTATTTTGGCAGCGGATGTGAGGGTTGGAGGGATTAGGAGAAACCAGGGTCGTGGAGCTGCAACATTAAGACAGTGGGAGGAGTGTGGTGGTGAAGGCAAACAACATGGGAAGGTTTGCGCAAGAGCACGAACAGTGGGAGGAGGGAGGGAGCAGCAACACAACAGATGAGCGCGGGCAAGCAACACGAGGGAGGGAAGGTGGAGCAATAGTAGGAGGGTGGGAGCTAGCAAAATCATGAAATGCAGGGGAGGGAGGACGGACTGCAGCCAGTGCATGAAGTTGAAAAAAAAAGTATCTGCAGGAGTGTGCGGCCAGTGAAAGGACAGTAGCCGCAGACAGGAAGCTGTATTAGTTTCATACTGCACAGCTGGGAAAAACACTGTAGCCCCGGGAGAAAGCAGGAGGCGCTGACCAATAAGAAGCAAGGAAACAAGAGTGAGGTCGAAGCCAATGAATGCTAAGTAATGGGCAGGCTCTAAGCCCGTTTTAAAGTTCGTTTTTTAAGTTAATAAATGATTTCTCTGACTGGGCATGTAGTGTCTCAGCTGAAACCTAAAAAAAATCTAACCCAGTTAGCATATGACTACCTGCCATATCAATGTTAGGAAAATAAAAACGGTTCTCAAATATAAAAAAGATGTTCTAAGGGCTTAGCTTATGTTCATGATAAAAAAAAATATTTTAGAATTGCACAAGGACAAGTACAGCTATTATGAATGGGGAAAAAAGTTATGCTGTTACTCTTACAAGGGACCAGTTCATCACTGTGCAAAATGGTGATGAGCTTTGTTACAATGTACGGGTCAGTATGATTACTATAAATGTTACTCTGCTTAATACAACCAACAAAATGCTGACATATAAGCTAGTTCCAAATGTCAAGTGCGCACTGAGGTACGATAAAGCGATTACTCGCATACTAGCTCACACAGATAGGCGGAAGCGGCCTGGCAGATCCCAACCTGTCGACTTTACACGTGAGCGTAACTGGAACACGCGAAGGCCTTGTTACTTTGTCTGACACACACACCTCAGAATTTATGAACACTACCCCAGTTAGAATCCCCAGTTAGTAATTAAACATCATAACCAGTAGTTAACACGCTGGCAACCCTCGGGAAGGAGATGTATCATTATGTGAAAGGACTTGAACAGTTGGGTGATACCGCTCATGGCAGCGACCATACTATGTATTAGATATTGCTCAACCCTGAGATGCGATCGTGTTTCCGCCAATCGGTAACACACCAAGCAGCACTAATGTACATGTGATACCATGCAAGGTGTTTTTCATAAGAAAATGTTAATAAAAATACTCTGCAAAAAAAAAAAAGCCAGTTCAAGATGTTATGTAAATAAACACGCTAATCACTTTACACTGAGGAAGAAACATGATCTTATCTCCAGGTGCACTGCCAAACGCAAATCAAAGCCCGCACTACGCAATGTAGGTAATAAACTGAGCCAATCAAACCACGTACTGATCATCAAGCAGTACGCCCGAAGGTGAGTAGTAATAAATATCATCGCCATTTTCTCTCGCTCCTTTAACAAGGTAGAAGCAACATATTTTCTGAATCATTACTGCTTAGCCAGCCTGGATTGCTGGCAAAGCAGGAACTTTACAATACCTGTCACATAACTTGTTGAAAATCTGGCTTTCTGGCTCGTTAAAAAAGTAACAAAAAACGGAACTTTGTTTTTCAAAACCCATTCTGACTTACATATTCAGTAACATTTCTGGCTGGACAACCACCCTAAACCAAAGTGTTTCTCAAGTTTTTAAAAGTCAAGTACACACCAAAGAAAACTGGTAAAAACAGAAATTGGAAAGTGGAGGATGGACACTATCAATGCAAAGCAAATTGAAGGCACTCTGTTTCACGGTCGACAACAACTCCAACATTTTCCATTTACATGCAAATGTGACAGAAAGGCAGTGCCAGATTATTGGGGTTTTCATAAGAGATGCCCAAGAAGGAATAGAATGAAAAATGTCTTAGTAAACATGAAGGAACGTTTCAATTCTATTAAAAACACAGAGGCAAGGATTATGCTCATCTTTCTTTATTCCTACTTCCAGCAGCTTTCAGCAACACGAAAGGACTCTTTCACAGCATGCACAGGGAAGCAGTAGAGGTCAACAGGATAGCCGATCATTCGTCCAGCAGTCCCACAAACGTATATGCAATCCTGTCTACTTCCTCTTTCTTTACTGCGATATGAGGTTGTCCCCATCCTCCTTTCACTCAGCTTTCGAGCCCTCCAATTCTGAAAGGCAGAGAAATCCAAATGAACCTGAACATTGGAAAGAACATAATCCAAACTACTGTCCCCCAAGGACCATGACTGTATAATCTGAACACTAGAAATGAGGCATCACAAAGCATCAAAACAGCTGAACAAGCCAGTAACAGACAAGCATGGAAAACTGGTACTTATTACTGAACTCCGGCGTCCAGTATTTGCTCAAGGAAACATTTTTATGGAAAGGGAGAACAGTGACCCCAGGAAACATGGGTGGGAATAATCCTGGCCTCCGTGTCCGTAATAGAATTGAAACTTTCCTTCTTGTTTACTAGGACATTTTTCAGGAAAGGAGGCAGGAATTATGCTAGTTCAAAGCTTGTTCACCACCAAAGACGCCAAATTCATTACTGGTTTAGCGCATGAACATAAAATCTGCGGACCAATCCTCTGTGTTAATTCTCTCTAGCAAGCACCAAGGGATAAAGCTTTCGAGGCCTTGGCCCCTCTGACATATTGAGCTCCGAAATGAGCGAGATCTACACCAGCTTCCTACATTACCCAGCGGATCCAGCGAGCAATGATGGTGGAGCAACTGCCTTGAACAGTTTCCTGAGGGAAATCAGTAACTGATGTTAGCCATGCCGACGGAGTGCCTCTGCCATTGCTTCCTAAGCCTGAAGGTACCTCATGACGCACAACTTGGGGGCTTTGTCGAAAGCCAGGTAAAAGACCATCCTGGAATACGTTTATAGTTTTGTGGGATATGTGAAATGAGACTTCCTGAGGAGTGGAAACCCTTCTCGATGTCCAAGGCTCTCGCGTCCGAAACTCGTATGCAAGACACTAAACATAACAGCATGGCCTGTTTTGCGGCCATCTGCTTACGGGATAAATATTTATTCGGCTGCCAAACTTTGAAAAGGTTCAAACCCTTGTTAACGTCCCAAAGGGTGGAATACCTAGGCTCTGGAAGAAGGGCTAACTGAATGCCTCTCATCATCTTACACACCAGTTGGTGCTCCCCCAAGGGGTTGCCCTGCACGGGCAGGTGACCCACAGAAATGGCAGACCAATAGGAATTAATCATATGGTAAGCCAGTCTGGGACACCAGGGAAGCCAGGAAATTCAGGACATGGACCACTTTGCACCCCATGGGATCCCAGTTGTGCCCAAGACACCAACTGACCCATCTTGTCCAAGCCAATTTGTAATGCTTGTTTGTGCAATTGGCCCAAGCTTTGGCAAGCAAAAGGCCCAGTACTTTCCGACGATGCCGGAAATCCACCATGCCATAAGAGACATGCGGTCTTGGAGGAGTAGAGGGTGCTTGTTGTCCAGGGGATCCCGGAGAAGATCTGGAGTTCGAGGTAGAGGGATTGGAGAATCCCAAGAAAGTTCCAGAAGAACTGGAAACCATACTTCAGACCTCAAGAACGGGGTAACCAGGAACATCCTCGCCCCCTGCCTGCGAACCTGCGCCTCCGATCTCATGATCATGGCGAAGGGGGGAATGCATACCCCGACTCCAAACCAAGTCCTGTAGGAAGCATTTAAGGCCGTCGCTAACGAATCCAGTTTCCAGCTGAAATAGCGGGGAAGCTGGTGGTCCAACCGCGAGGCAAACATGTCTACAGAGAAGGGACTTCAGTCTTTGAAATACCAAGAGATTCAGCTGCCACAGGCTCATGTCTGATCGACCAATCCCTGGAGCACCAATCCACCACCACATTGGATACGCCCAGAAGGTACCGCTGTCACAGAGATGTTGCAGGACAGGCAGAACGTCCGAAACTATTTGGCAAGGTCCGCTAGTTCTTTGGATTTGGTGCCCCCACGTGGTTGACGTATCTTACAGCCGACGCATTGTCCATCTTGAGGAGGACACTGCTGGCGACTCTGTCTTTCGTCCGATACCTAATCGCGAAGATCAGGTATCGGACAATTGATGAGGAGCTGCTCCTTTTCTGCAGACCACTTTCGTCCTGTGAAAGAGTGCCCGTAACAGGCCCCCCAGCCGAGCCTGCTGGCGTCGGACTCTATCACCAAATTGGGATCAGACCCTTAAATAACCCAGCCATTCCACGCTTCCATGTGGTTGAGCCACCACCTCATTTCTTTCTGAACCAGTTCAGAATAATGGCAAAGATGAGGCGCTGGAGGGCTCTGTAGTGGAGGGGGCCCGGTAAGATTGCCTGAACAGATGACGAAAGAAGGCCCGCAATCCGAGCCACCTGGCGGAGGGAGGTCCTGGACCACAGCCTTCTCAGCTCTCTGCGAATCTTTTCTACCTTCCGAGGAGGCTGGCTCAGAGTCTTCTCCACCGAATCTATCATGAAGCCCAAGAACATTAACTGCCTCCTAGGAGTCAGAACCAACTTGCTCTCGTTGACCACAAAGCCCAAACTCTGGAGCAAATCGACCACCATCTGCAAGTGATGGGTCAAACTGTGTGGGCATTGGTCCAGAAACAGGAGATTGATCAAGTGAATGATGAGTCGGTGCCCTTGAGTCCTGAGGAGTTCCATCACTAGTTTGAGCACTTTTGTGAAACATCACGGGGCGGACGAGAGCCAGAAAGGTAGGGTGGCAAACTTGTACACCCAATCCCGCCACCTGAATTGCAGGAATCACGGTGGGGGGGGTTGTGGGGGTAGATAAGAACAGAGAGCTAAGCGTCCTTTAGGTCTAGGCACACCATCCAATCGTCGGGGCGCAAAATATGGATGCCAGCCATCTTTAAATGGTGGTTAACCAACCAGCCTTTGAACTCCCTGAGGTTTATGACTGGGCGCTGCCACCGTCTGACTTGTCCACCAAGAAGACATTGCAGATGAAACCCCGACGGTGGATGCAAGATCTAGTTATCACTCCCTTTTGCAGTAGATCCGCCACCTCGCGATCTATCAATGCTGCCTGATCGGCTGCAAAAACCAGCGTGCGATGAAAGGACCGTTGTACTGGGCACCTTTAAAATTCTATATGAAATCCCTTGATGGTCTGAAAAACCCAGGCATCTGAATTGAGGCTCTACCAATTCTGAGCAAACCGAGCCAACTGACCTCCCATCTTTACAAGGGATGAAGGGGGAAAACTTTCACCTGCATGGGACTGAGGGTGACCTCTGGCCATACCTCTGTAACCGCGCCCGCTGTAAGTTCCGCACGGCTGGAAAAATTCTCCAGACCGGGATTGGTCTTGGGGCCGCTTGAAACCTCGGGACGGGCCTTGGGTATAGAAGCCCCGTTTCCGTGGCCGGTCCCAACAAAACCCGAGGGTTGAAGATCTTCTTGATTGAAACTTGTGCCTTGTCCAGCGAAGTGAACGTGGCCACAAACTTACCAAGCTCCTTTATAAACAGTTCCCCGAAGAACCCGCCTTGTGCCACCTCTCCAGCCTCGGTGGAAGCCAAATCCCCCAACTTGAGGTCAACCTTCAAAAGCAGGGAACGGCGCCTCTCAGTTGACAGAGCGCAGTTCACGTTAACCAGGAAAATAATAGCACGTTGCGCCCAACCTGCCAAAGACTCCAGGGATACCGGATTGCCAGAGACCATGGCCTCCTCAACCAGGTTCAACATTTTCATGAGGAACCCACACATGTCAAGAAGCTTGTCCTGGCACGCTTCCCAGGACCTGTTGATCCCCTTTTTGGGGTCCCTGATACACTTCTGGAGGGAGGTGGCCATGTGTGAGTCTAATTCAGAAGTCTGTGCCACCTTGCCGGGGAGGGTGGGATGGGAGCATTGTGCTCGACTGCAAACGGACTACTTTGTCCAGAGGTTTCCTAAGGTGGCCAGCCACATAAGCTGCCACTTTCTCAGAAGGAGTCTTCTCTGTAGAGCCGGGGTGGACCTGGTACTCTGTGTCCAGCATGTCGGAGGACTCGCTGGGCCCCAAAGACCAAGCAGGGGCTGGTACTAAGGACAGGTGCTAGGGTCTAGAGGGCTCTTACTAATCAGGAGATTCAGGATTGTCCTCCGTCTCTAGGTTGGGATAATAGATCATCAGGGGCATCACCAAAGGCTTTAGGCACCTCTTAAGGCGGAATGAAAAGCCAACACAAGTGCTTGACCGTTACACAAATAAAATCAAAAAGTAAAGGCATGCAAACAGAAGCAAGTATCAGTGACTCAGAGCAGGAAAGAAAATGAAGAGAACGTTATTGCATATACTTTTGTGGGATTACTGGACTTATGATTGGCTAACCTGTTGACGTCTACTGCTTCCCTGTGCATGCGGGGAAATAGTTCTTGTTGAAAGCTGCTGGAAGGAGGAATCAAGAAAGTTGAGCATAATTCTCGCCTCCTGTCCTGACACAGAACTGTAATGCATACACCATTGAGAACTGCTACTCCATGCACCATTTGCTAATATTTTACCAAATCACTGCATCAAGCAACACAAAGTGTTGCAGCTTTGTGCAGAACTTGCTGATGGGCATCAAGGTGAATGATGGATCAGGTTATCCTAATTCATCAAAACAACAAGAGATATCCAGCTATGTCACAGACAGGCTAACATGAAGCAGCAGTCAGGGCACGGATTTAGTCGACCAGAATTGAACAGTGGCTGACATACAGAACAGGCATATAAAACATTTAAAAATATATATATTTTTAAATATAAGCGTTAAAAGACCAAGAAGGTAATAGAAGCATTTTTTTCTTGCATAAGACGCAAACTGGACCCAAAGAGGAGCACCTTACATGAGCACCAATTACATTACACAAGGTAACATTAATTTGTGCTTCTTAGGCACGGGTAGATTAAGTGATTGGCCCAGAATCGCAGGATTTTGAGCGGACACCAAGATTCGAATCTGTGTCCCATGTTCCATAGTCTGCAACTCTGGCCATAATTTCTCTAGAAGCAATTAGCCCTTCGGAATATATGAGATGCTCTGGTATCTTGAGTGCTTGTGCAACAGTGTGCATAAATGGGGTGAGGGCATGCGAGTGAGCATACTCGAGACACACAGTGAGAGTGGGTGGAAGGGTGGGCAGCTGCAGACTGAGAGTCCTGTTTTGTTCTCTCCTTTTATCTGCCAAGTTGATGCGAGATGTGAATTTTAAGTGCCAACCCGATCGGTTAATGCTAAACTGCTAGAGAGTACATAGTAGCCTGTGTTGGACTGCTTGTGGCATTGTTGGCTTCCACCCTTACTAACCACTATGGAGAGTGAGAGAACTCTACCTCGTGCAAAATAACATCCAACACTCTTGCTTCAACCTGGTCCCAATCCGCTCATCTATCAGTGGTGTGTACTTCCCTCGGTGAGTCCACTGCGCAGTGCTGGTTTCGGAGACAGAATCTACCTCTGAATGGCCAAAAACCAGGCTAAAGCTACTAGTCGACATTGCACAGCAGGGGGCTAATGATTTCCGAGACAGCGGCCACCTTGGCCATAGGAACCCCACACACCTCCTCTCTCCGTACTCACACGGGGTCCGCTTCCTTTTCCTATTTAGCTCAAGCTCTCTCTCGTTCATCTACTTTGTTACACTACTTCCCTCTGGTGATACAAAAGTGATACCCCCTTAGGTGGCAAGTTTGTCTCCATCCATCAGGGTCATTACCGTGATCAGAGCACATAGAATGCCAAGTGACCCTGCACTGACTAGAGTGCCTGACAAGTGCAACTTAGTCAACTTGCCTGAATCACCGATCATATATTAAGCTGCACATTTATCCGAACGCGTTACAATCTGTGATGAGGCTTTAAAACCATAGGAAAGTAGTTTGGGCCCCTTGCTGTCAGCAAAACAAATTGGTACTAAACTGAGGATTTACTTGGATGCTGTGCTAGCCTGGTGTCCTAAAAGTTCGCACTATCCGGCCGCTTTACCATGCCCCTATTTGTTGATAACATCTTCTGGATTACTAAAAAGTTCAGGCAACCCCAGCAAATAAAAAGCATTTTTAGGTCGAGCATTCAAGATCTCTGTATATACTTTAGTATATACTTTAGCAGAGGTCAGTAAAATACCAAAATCACTTTAGCATTCTCTAGTTTCCAGTCCATAGAAATTGTCTTCCACAAACACCCATACACAATAATATTTTTTTCAAATCAAGGGGTCTAAAAAGGACATATTGGGTAGTTTGTTCCCAAAAAACGAAGTGTTTGTATGAGACAAACTGAAGTAAAATGCAGAATGCTATTGCCAAGTGTAACTCCAAACTGTTTTGGTGCCTGCTAACAGTGTCCACTTAACATCACCTTTGGACTTAAAAGCTCAGGTTTGTGAATCACAATGGATTAAGTTTATAATGGAGTTATATAAGATGCCTGACAACAGTGGGAAGAGCGATCTCGTTATTCGCCAGGCAGAGTGTGCCAAACTCTTGCCAGTTCAGGAGATGGGCATCATAGTAGAGATAATCACAAACATGAAACCATCCCACGCCGGAGGACCAGATGGGTTGCCAGCAATCCTCTGCAAGACAAACTCATTGAGGTGAGCCAAAGTTTTAAGACATTTTTTTAAAAATAAGTGTCATGCAATGGGATAATCCTTGATTTCTGGCGAGGGCCAATAATGAAGCCCTTCCACAAGAAAGGATCCCAGAACAGCTATGCAAATTATCAATAATTTCTTTGCTGGATGTGTCGTCCAAGACCTATGCCACAGCGTTAAAGATCTCCCTTAAGGCCTGGGCCTTTGAGAGTGGGTAAATCCCAAAGGAGTGGGGTGGGTTTTAGCCAAAGTATTCCACAGTTGATCATTGTTTTGCTCTCTGGGGCGCTGAATGGAGGGCAGTAAGCACAGTGGGTAAGCTAGGCTGCTGCTTTGTCGATTCTAAGGCAGCATTAGACTGAGTAAATCAGGGCCTTCTGTGCAAAAAATTGGCCGGATGGAGTATCCCTCAAGACCGTTTATCTATAATTTGACTAGTACATGAAAATAACTAGGTGCAGGTCGACGTGAATGGTTTAGGAATTTTAACTGATAAAATTCCGGTGAATAATGGACAGGTTGTTTGCTAGCCCCCCAGCACTTTTGTTTATTCATACTGGATCTCCTGGAAACATTTGGAGGCTCTAATTCATGTTCTCCTAAGATAGGAAAGGTGCATACTCGCTGCCTATTGTATCCTAGTGATCTAGTCCTGATGGACTACACCCTGATAGGCTTGAAGCAGAAACTGAAAACTTACAGGCCTATTGTGAGAGGAACTCGCTTATCATAAATGTGGAGAAAACTAAAACTATAATTTTCTCAAAACAGCTGACAAATCTTTCTTGGTTTTCTAGATAAAGCTCCTCTAGAGCAGGTTATGTTATGTCATTGCAATGGATATTCAAATGAATTGCAGATTAATTAATACAAATATTTAGGGATCACCTTCACTTTGATTGAGAATTGGAACAGTCATGACAAGAATGCAAACTGGACTCTTACATACAGTACTGCGTTGAGAAGATTTGGCCAGAGGTTTTGGGGGGCTGTCAGTGGACCCATGCAGTGGCAGGGAAGCTAATCCCGCAGGCCCTCTATGGACCTGAATTGCTGGCCTTGGATCACTTTGTTAGTTAAAAATCTCAGTAGAGTTTCTGTCTAAAGGTCCTCCTGGGGCCTCCAAAGAGCTCAATGTTGCAAGCCCTGCGGTTGGAATATACGCTTGACTCCTGGACCTTGCTAGCCAGTTCACGCTCAGATTTGTGCATGGTCGAATTCATGAAGCCAGTAATGAAAGATTGTCTTGTATAATGATGCAGAATGTCTACGAATAAATTCTCGCTAACCTTTTTAGCACCAGTGAGAACAATGGGCTCAGGGTTTGAATATATTTGAGGGTGAGAATATCATGAATGCAAGTGCGCTGAAGAAAATTCTCACATAGAGGGTAACATTCGGTTGCGCACCTGCGGTTAGCCACTATCTAGGTTCTAAAGATCTGTAGCCCATTCCTTGAAGTACCTTCGAATGGCTGTCTTGTTCCCCTACTTTGTCTCCGGTCCAGACAGGCAACTGAGGTGCACCGTTCTACAGCTTTGAGTTGGTATAGATCCTGGCTGGTGAATTGTTGGATATAAAAAGAGGGTTTAGGAAAATGTTTTTTTGCTTTAAAAATGAAGTGTTCTGTAAACCACTTGCTGCTAGATTATACTCTCTTCTTTAGTGAAAGGAAATCTATGAAAAAGTCTGGTGTGAGATGTAGGAAGGTGGAATCTGACTGCATGGTTGCCCCCACTTTTTTCCAGGTGTTTTGCTGGTTTTTGGCTTAGTTTGGCTGGGATCCTGCTATTCAGGACCCCAGCCTATCTGTTTTTCCCTTTAAATTGATGACCAGTACTTTAGGTACACTCCAGATTGGATTCTGGGGTACCCTTATAAATCCCTAGTATATGGTATACTACGTACCCAGTGCATAGGTACCCCAGAGGCCTGCCAGGGGCTGCAGCATGTATTATGCCACCCGTGGGAAGCCTTCCAAAATGACACCACAGGACTGCTACTGCAGCCTGGGTAAGGTGGTGCATGCCCCCCTTACTGAGATATAGGTTCACTATATCTCTCAATATCACTGCACATATAAACCTGTCAGTCACCCCTATGGCAGGCCTTATTAATCCTAAAGGCAGGGTGCTGGGTTTTATGTGAGAGGGTGCCCATGCATGAGCAGAGTGCCTCTGCAGCCTTCGGAACCTTTATTCCGGGGTTGTTTGTGATGCAGCCAAACCATATACTCTTAAGAGCATTATAACCAAATGATAAATGCTAACTTTGGGATGGGTGCACGTGTCAAACACCTTGGAATCATACCCCCACACCAGTAACTGGTGTGGGAGTATGATCCCACCCTTCGAGAGGGAGAGACATGACCCCACCGGTATACCCGGTACCAGCTAACAGAGCCCTGACATCACAAAATGGATGCTGCTAACCACAGACACGAGTCTGCCCTCCTGCTGCTGGACGAAACTCCGGCAGGTTTCCTGTCACAGGGAAGTTTCACCCCCTCCCAGACAAGCTTTAGTGTATTGTGGCTGGGTGGGTGCACTCCAAGAGTGCTTTGAAGTTCAGCACTGGGGGCACATTTGGTGTCCCTGTGCATAGTCCAGTTCAAACCGGTGGCAGGGGCTACCAGCCCTTGCTCTGGCACGAAACTGGACAAAGGAAATGGGTGTAGCCACCCCTCTTTCCTGACCCTCCCATAGGTGGGTCCCCAGAGTATGCCCAACCCCTTTCTTGGGTATAAAGAGGGAACCCCTGACTACAGGACTTTAGATTACACCTGGACGAAACTCTGATACTGTATCCTGGAACTTTGACGATCTACATTGAACTAGATGACTGAAGAATCTCCCTTGGAGTAAAGGAGTTACTCCCATGCAAGGCAGGCACCAAAGATGCATCTGTCCGGTTTGCATCTCTGAAGCTTCCGCCGGACTCCGAAAATGTTTGCAACACAGGAGGTGGGTTTCCGTGGTCTCTGAGGTCGATCTGTGCACTCAGCAATTCTGAGGCCTGTATCCCTCGTGGAAGACTGTGCAACCCGAACCCCTGGACACCGTGACCATTTGCAGAAGCATCAACTTTCCAGCGACTCTTGCAGCTGAGCTTTAGTTTACTTGTAGTCCCGACCCCGAGCAGCATTTGCACCGAAGATTGCCCGCTTACACTCCACAAGTGTTCCGTGAGCTGGCCCTTTGTGTTTTCTCTCGAGGTCCCTTCGCAATCCCTAGTTTGTCGACTGGTGGGTCTCTGTGAAGGCAACTTTACTTCTAATTGGGCTTACCTGGTTGCTCCAGGCGTGCCCTGACTCTCCTCGCTGGTCCACACCGAAGCAACTTTTCTCTTCCTGCGTGGGTTGCTGTTGCCAAGGCATGTTGGGTCCAATACGGGCACCGACACCGCAGCACTCGACATCCTTTGTGGGACAGCTCGAATCCAGCTCCTGGTTGTCATCGACGCCGCCTGGTCCTCGTGGCTGCAGAGTCAATCTTCACCTCTTCGCACATGAAACACCCGACATTGGTTGGCATTTGTCTATCGTGCCCCTGGTCACTGGCAAGTGACCCAGACTCTGTCCCCTCTGCTTTCAGGTTCTTCTGATCTTCGATCCAGGCTTGGATCACACCGGACACTTCTCTCCTTCCCGGCAGCAGCTCTGTGCAACAGATCGCCATTGAAATCAACAATAATTCACGACACCATTTGACACCTATGCACCCGGCTTCCCTGGGTGAGGTAACTTGAGTACTCAGGTGCTCCAGTGAGTGCTGGCCCTAGAACCCCCTAAGTCTAAAGGGGTTTGCTCAAAGTCCTCTCCTAAGTGTCCTTAACTTCTAAAATTCCAACCGCGACTTTCCCATAGAATAGTACGGGGCTCGCACCTGTGTTCTCACACTGCACGCGTCCCCCGTGGGTCTCCTGTGTCACTACCTTGGGTGGTTCCTTGGGGTCCCAGCGATTCTACGTGCTCTAGGCACTGTGTCTAGTCAAGTCGTGGTTCTTATACCACTTTCTTAATGTATGGTTTGGTCCGCCTCTAGGGCCCATTGTATATTGTGCTATTTATTGCCGTTTTAGAACTGTATTATTGTGTGCCTTGCTCTCTAACTTCATAAAGAGGTTATTAGAGAGTGTTTAGAAATAAATACATATATTACATATATATATATACCTTGTGTGGTTCTCCTTTCATTTAGTAATTCAAGAGGTTATAAACTGGTAAACCAAGCTGCTTTACACTCCTTCAAGACTTAGCCTGAAGGCTGCTCTCCATAGCTAACACTAGGATAGCTTTCAATAAAGGTTGTCTTTAAACCTATCATCAATAAGGGTTGTTTGGACTGGTGCAAGGTGCCCACTATAACTAGTGGACAGCATATGCCAGGCCATCTTCTCACATTGGTGTGCAGCGGTTAGATTCAAGCTTGCTATTGCTGTACTAGATAATCTCTGAGTGATTAACTGAAAACCACTATAGGTACATAGGTACATATAAATCAAGTTTAGAATACAGTAAGTTCTACTGAACTTAGAGTTGTGTGTCAAGGGCTTAGCACACCCTTTCCACAACTCAAGAGAGTTTAGTAGGCCTCACTAGAGTAGGTAGGTGCATACACCACACCACACTAGTCATGTCTTCAAGGGCAGAACCCAGTGGGTCACTCCCCTCTAAGTATGATCATATGACATACCAAGAGCTGAGGACAATGTGTTCCTCAAGGAAATTGAAGACAGGGAAAAGCCCAACAGCACAACATCTCATACAGATGTTGCTTGCAGATGACCTTAGGAAGACCCCAGGGTCTGATGAGGTAGGCAAGATGGGTGGGCCAGCAGAAGAGGAAAGGCCAAGAGGTGACCACACCTACGACCAGGACTCCGACCCTGACCAGGAGGATCAAGATGATTCTAACCTGGAAAATCCAATCCATCCTGAAGGTGAGGGAGAAGGCCTCAGTGGCCCTCTCAATACCCCACTTGGAAGGGTTGATGGTGTGCCAAGAAGATCAAGATCTCCTTCAATGGAGTCTAATCATTCTGGTGCATCTGGAGGGACCTCTGTCTCTCATGGGAACATTTTCCCCCAGAGGAGGGAGTCCTCTTATGAGAGAAGATGCAGACTGATCCAGTTTGAAGAAGGCAAGCTTAGGATGAAGAGGGACCAGTTAGCATTGGACAGGCAATCCCTGGAGCACCAGAGAGCTTCACATAAATGGGGACTAGAACCCCATGGTGGCAGCAACAGTGTCCCTAGAGGTAGATATCATACTCATGACCATAGGGACCTGAACAAGATTGTCCCTCCCTACCAGAGTGGGGATGACATCCACAAATGGATAACTGCACTGGAAAGGGCCTGTAAAGTACCGAGGGTCCCTCAGGAGCAGTGGGCAGCAATCTTGTGGCTCTCCTTTGCAGACAAAGGTAGAGACAAGCTCCTCACTGTTAGAGAAGAGGATGCTGACAATTACAAAGTCTTGAAAAGTGCTCTGATTGATGGGTTTGGCCTAACCACTGAACAGTACAGGTTGAAGTTCAGACACCCAAAAGACTCACACTCAAGACTGGGTTGACTTTGTAGGTTGTGCTACTAAGGCTCTGGTAGGTTGGATACATGGCAGCAAGGTGCATGACTTTTTAGGATTGTACAATTTGATAATGAGGGAGCAGATCGTTAATAATTGTCAAAACCAGCTTTTACACCAGTACCTGGTGGACTCTGATCTGACCTCTCCCCAAGAATTGGCAAAGAAGGCAGACAAATGGGTCAGAACCAGGGTAAGTCCTAAGAATCAGGTTGGTGACCAGAAGAAAGATTCTTCAAAGTCCCAAGAGAAAGGTGGAGATAAATCTAAAGACAAGTCCTCTATAGGGCCCCAAAAGTCCTCTTCTGGGGGTGGGTCCCAAACTCTGTCCTCTCCTGAAAAAAAAACATATTGCCATGTTTGTAAAAAGCCTGGCCACTGGAAAACTGATCCCAGTTGCCCCAGGATTGGCAATAAAGAAAATGTTCCTCCAACTAATACTACCACTCCTCCTGGTACTACTAGTAGCAATCCCCAGGCGGTAGTGTTGTACCCAAAAAGTTAGGTGCATTCTCATGGGGAACCGAGGTGGGCCCTAGTTTAGACCGGTCCCCCTCACACGCCTCCCTAGTCTGTGCTGGTGGCATGGGATTTGCCACTTTTACAATGGGTCCCAATACATTGGGCAGGTACAGACTGGAGCCACTGATTAATGGTCAGAAAACTGTGGCATTCAGGGACACTGGGGCTAGTGTCACCATGGTGACAGGGAAACTAGTCCCCCCTCACCAGCTTTTACCTGAGTTTAAATACCAGGTGACCACCATTGATGGTGTCAGAACAGATCACCCCATGGCCATAGTCAATCTCAGCTGGGAAGGGGTCACAGGTCAAAAAAGAGTGGCAGTGTCCCCAAACTTGCCTGTAGATTGCCTGATGGGCAATGATCTAGAAATTTCAGCCTGGGCTGAAGTTGAACACCAAGCCCATCTGAGAATGCTGTGCATCCCTGAGAGAGTTGGTTGGGCTGTGATGGCCACAACCCACCCCCAAGGAAATGTTGGAGTGATGGGAGCCTGGTGCAAGGTGCCCACTATAACTAGTGGATAGCATATGCCAGGCCACCTTCTCACATAAGATCACATAGTAAAGCACTTCTCACTTTATTTGCCATGAATCAATTTGATCCAATTACAATTGCTAGATATACATCGCTTATCCAAAAACCTGGTTACGGAGTGCATACGTTTCTTTCATTTTTTATTTTTTTGGGAAAAACTTTATTGTGCAGAAAACCAGCATTACAAACATGGGCCTACTACCACCAGGGCCGGCCGCTAGTATATGCATGCCAATTAATTGATGTCACAAAGCAGCGACCGATCCCCAGAGGCGCAGCAGGATTACAAGAGTTATTCTCGGCAACTCAGAAGTTAGGCAGGATACAAATATTTTACATTTTAAAAGAAAAGAACGAACAAAAAACAAGAAAACAAAACTCAAGGCGAGAAACAGTCTAGACGGTGTCAAGCGCCGATGGGGGGACCCCACCATACCAGGTAAAGAATCAGAAGGTCAATAGAGATGACCCGGGGGGGGAGAGGCAGCGGGGAAGTCAGAACAATCAGCATGAAGAGTACAGTATTCCGGGAACCTCAGGATCAGGGGGACAGAGAAATGTCAGAAGTATCTTCAAAGGGGGGCGTACAAATGTTACCTCGGTAGGGGTTCCACTGACCCCAAATTCTACCCCACGCCCCGGACTTGCCCCGAACCAGACATACCGTCTTCTCTCTGAACATGCACCAGTCCATGTTCTCCTTCCACACTGACACGGTGGGAGGCCGTCGGGAACCCCAAAGCTGCGCGATATCCCTCTTTGCAATTATGTTCCCAAGGGCCGCCCACCGGGCCTGGGCAACGTTGTAATCATTCGGCTCCCATACATTCAGCAAACATCGACGAGCCTCAGGCAACAGAGCGACCCCAGTGACACACTCCATTACCGCATGCACACGGTGCCAATAAGCCGCAACCTCGCAACACTCCCAAAGGATGTGAAGGAAGGTGGCGCTCATTCCACAGCCGCGCTTACACAGCCCATCCAAAGAAAAACCCATCACAACCAAACGAGGACCCGTCACATAAACACGGTGAAGAATTTTGAGCTGGACGAGACGTAGACGGGCAGGAATGGCGACCTCTTTCGGGGAGGACAGTGCAGACTGCCAGTCTTTGTCGTCCAACTCCAACCCGTCTCCGGTCCAGGCCTCCTGAAGACGCACAAGGAGGTCCGCCCGATTGTTGATTAATTTCTTATAAATCAAAGAAATCGTACTATCGGGCAGATGACCATCAAGTATACGGTCCTCAAGTGGTGAAGCTGCAGGGACCGTGGTACCGGCCCTGAAGACCGACAGCAAAGCGTGGCGAACCTGTGCGTATCTGAAGAACTCCCTCTCACTCAACTCATACTCACTCTGAAGCACCGCAAAGGATTTGACCGCACCTTTCACCCAGAGATCACCCACTCTGCTAATGCCAATCGTATCCCAGTTCTCAAAACCTTTCGTTGTCCAGAGGCATCCCAATCTGTCCGATGCAAACAAGGGGGTCGCTCGTGTCAGCCGATCATTCCATCCCACAGCCACATTGGCATCCTTCCACACACGTACTGCAGTCTTAGTGGGTCCCGTTAGGTTCCTCCCCGCCGTCGGAGAGTAGAGCGCTCTGTTGAAGTTGCCACCAGGCAACTGATATTTATCCATCTCGAAAGCCGGATGTGGAACGGGTGCATACGTAGCATGGTTGATAGCGGACAGCTGGGAGGCCCAATAGTACCTCCTGATGTCCGGGAGCGCAATGCCCCCGTCATACCAGGGGAGAATCAGTTTTGCAAGAGTGATACGAGCGCGACCGTCCCAAACAAGTCTCCTCTGTAAACCCTCCACCTCCCAGAAGTAGGCAGCCGGAATAATATCAAAGGAGTTCTGGAGTGCGTAGAGAAATCGGGGCAGGGACATCATTTTAAAAAGTGCCGCTCCACCGAGTGGCGACAGCGGCAGTATACGCCACCGAGCCACATCCAACTTCAATCGCCGGAGAGGAGGAAGGAGATTATGCTCATGGCGGACCGCCGGGTCCAACGATACGTAGACCCCCAAGTACTTGAAACCGGACTGCGAAGTTTGAATGGGAAACCTATGCGGCAAGGGGGGAAGGCCACCGGAAATAACATACACACAAGATTTAGACCAATTAATGATCAGCCCGGAGTTTTTATCGAAAGAAGTGAGGACGTCAAAGAGGACATTAAGGGATTCACGCGGGAAGGTGAGGTACAAAAGAATATCGTCGGCGTACAACGAGACTCGGTCCTCAAAGCCAGGGGCCCACTGAATGCCCTTTATCGACGGTTCCCATCGGAGCCAGGCTGCGAGCGGTTCTAGAGCGAGAGCAAAGAGCAGGGGGGACAACGGACACCCCTGCCTTGTACCCCTCCTGAGAGAGAAGGGCTGGGACACCCTCCCATTGACAACAACCTGAGCTAGCGGATCCGTATATAAAAGTCTCACCCAACTAATAAATCCCGCCCCGAAACCGAACAGTGGCCCAGAGGTATGGCCATTCTATCGTATCAAAGGCCATCGTGGCGTCCAAGGAAGCCAAGATGGCCGGCTCGGAAAGAAACTCCGTCCTAGCGAGAACGCCATGCAAACGCCGCAGGTTGAGAGCAGTGTTCCGGTGCGGAATGAAACCAGATTGATCCGGATGAATCAGGTCACAGATAACAGCGAGTAAGCGATTAGCGAGGACCTTGGCGAGAATCTTCGGTTCAGCATTCAATAGGGAAATAGGCCCGTATGAGGCACAACGATCACGAGGCTTGCCCTCCTTAGGAATCACAACTATGGTGGCCAGACGCTGGTCACTAGGGAGGGAAACAAGCTCACGCGACTCCAAAAACATATTGCGGAGAAACGGTGCGACTTTATCCGGGCGCAATATGTACAATTCAATGGGCAATCCATTGGGGCCCATAGCCTTACCAGAACGAAGGGATCGAATCGCGGCAGCAATCTCGTCGGCTGACAACGATGCCTCCATGCACTCTCGATCCTCGTCAGACAGGCAAGGCAGCGCAATGTCCCTCAACAAGAAACGAGAGTCATCCTCATCTTTATCGGACACCGGGGAGTAGACCACACGAAAATAGTCAGCAAAACACTCCACAATCTCGCCAGGGTCAGTCACACGCACACCATCGGAATTCTGAAGCACAGGGACCACACGGTTCACTCTCTCCTTCTTATCAAGCCACGCAATCAGTTTACCCGCCTTATCCCCAACATCATACAGTCTACCTTGCTGTTCCCTGTACATTGTCTTGGCGGCATCAGTAACAAGGGATTTGTATTCAAACTGTTTCAAGCTAAGGGCGTGGAGCCTATCCTGGGTGACACCTGAGTCTAGTTCAGCCTCCAACTCCAGTATTTCGGCCTCCAGCCTCACGACCTCCCCATTCCTAGCTTTCTTGGTCTCAACTATTAAAGAGAGGGCCTGTCCACGAATAACAGTTTTGAAGGCTTCCCACAGGGACACTGAGGACAAGAAGTTCTCCAGGAAATAGTGGTCGAGCGACTTAATGAGGCTGTCGCGAGTCTTGGGGTTGCGCAGATGCCAAGGGTTAATAGGGGCGATCCGCCCCGCGGCCTGCGTGCCCATGTCGAAAAGAAGCCACACAGGGGAGTGATCTGAAATGCCCCGGGCCAAGTGTCGAACCTCCCCAACGTGGGTGGACTGGGCCGCGGGCATGAGGAAGTAATCAAGCCTGGAGAGACTCCCATGAGCCCCGGAGTGGAAGGTGTATTGACATTAAGTCGGATGCATTAACCTCCAGCAATCCACCAGACCAAAGGTGTCCAAAAACCCACCAAGCCATGATTGGGAAACGGGAAGGGCCCTTGGGGGGTGACGATCCAGATCGCCGGATAGCACAGAATTAAAGTCCCCACCCATGAGGAGAAGACTATCGGGGAGTTCCAGCAACATCCGACCAACATCAGAGAAAGTGGAGGTCTGGAGGCCTGGGGGAACATATATCGTGACTAAGGAAAGGGTCTTACCCTCCCACCTACCAGTTAGGGCAGCATAACGCCCTCTGTAGTCAAGGATCACATTATCAATCTCTAGTGGGAGGGAAGACCGGACCAGAATACCAACCCCTCTGGAACCAGTGGTGAACCCAGAGTGTGCAACCAATCGGTATCCCCACCTATTCATAGCATGACACACATTGCCGACCAAATGCGTCTCCTGCAGGAGTACAACATCAGGAGTCAAACAACGCAAATATTGCAGTACAACACCCCGTTTGATACGATCCCCCAATACATTGATGTTCCAAGATATCAACCTCAAGTCACTACCCCCCATCCCCACAAAAGTAGCAGGAGTCTCCCCACAGAGAGCAGCACACCTGAAGCAAAGAAAGAACCAATATGCCGCCTTGAGAAAAGAAAACACGAACACAAACACCCCAACCAAAACCCGTTACAACTTCCCCCTCCCTGCACCCCTGCAGACTATAAAACCACCCCAAAATGCAGTGTGCCTGTCGCCCTTACAATCCCATTCTACAAAAAGACCCCGGAGGAGGAGAGAGGCCCGTCTCCACCCGCCACCCAGACGCGAACTACTATAAGACAGAATATACAAAAGAAGTAGAACCCAACTGAGCAATGTCCGATTGTCCAGGTTAGGGACCGAAAGGTCACTTCTGTGGAGGCTCACCACCCTCGGCACCGCCAGGGTGCCCCGTTCGATCGCCCCGACCAGGCAGGGAATCCAACCAGTCACTCACATTGTCCGGTCGTTCGAAAAAGAAGGTCCGTTCCTCATGTTCCACTCGAAGCCTGGTAGGGAAAAGCATCGCATACTTCAAGCCCAGTTCCCGGAGACGTCGCTTAACCCCCTGAAAGCCCATCCTCTGTCTCTGAACAAGTTGAGTGAAGTCCGGGAAAAAATTGACAGAGGAGTTTTCAAATATCACCGGGCCGTGCACTCTCGAAGCCTGCAAAATCGCATCACGGTCCCTGATATGAAAAAGTTTAGCGATGATAGGCCTCGGGGGAGCGCCAGGCTTGGGCTTACCGCCCGGGACACGATGTGCACGCTCCACAGCGAAAAACTTGCTGAGTCCAGAAGGGGCAAGATGGGTAAGGATCAGATCTTCGACCAGGAGGTCAACCGAACGAGTCTCAGGATTCTCCGGAACACCTATGACGCGGATGTTGTTGCGTCTTGCCCTGTTCTCAAAATCCTCCAGCCGATGGACATCAAGTCGTTGGCCGATTTCAGAGCACCAAGGTCTGTTCGAAGTTCCGACACATCGGGCGTGAGGCTGGAAGTCTTCAAACCCAATTACTGCACCTTCTCGTTAGTCTTAGACAGGTCGGCCCTGATTAGAGTGACATCGATGGCGACCGTGTCAATTTTACGAGCCAGGGCCTCATACTGCTGGCCGATGGTCTTCTTCATGCCGGTGATGGCGCCCATAATGTCCTGCAGGGACAAGTCAACAGGGGCAGATGGGTCTTCTCTGGCGTTCTCCGGGGTACTGCTGGAGAGCCCGGGGGATCCTTTGGCTTGAGTATAGCGGTCCATAACATTTGTCTGGAACTGTCCCCCACGAAGAGACGTCTTGGTCTTCCGCTTCTCGGGTTCACCCCTGCCCGTCATGGTGGAAGATGCACCCCGGAGGGGCCCGCAAGACCTAGTGAAAATGGCTGCCGGCAGGTCGGGCACTGACCGGCCAAGAAGCTGGCTCGTGGGGTCTGGAGAGAGTCGCGACTTGACCCAGTAGGCTGTAATGAGGAGGCAGCGATGACACCAGATGGAGGCTGGATGCGTCCCCGGCCGAGCGAAACAGACCCTCAATCAGATCATGCCAGGAACCGAAAGCGAAACCGAAAGTGGGGATACGGCCACTGATGAGGTCCCAACGCCGTTGTTGTTCAACTACGTCCCGGCTCCACAGATCACCAAGTCCCCGGCACGGCCTCAAGGTGGGCCTCAAAAGTTCAAAGTGCTGTAATTTTGGTCGCCCAAGTCCGATTTAAATTCTGGAAAGAGTTATGGACTCAGTCTAGGTTCACCTTCGAAAGTCCGTCCAAGAAATCAGGATATCATCAGGATAAATTGCGAGGAGTGGCGAGGGTCCGGGGAGCCCTGTGCTCACGCGACCATCTTGGATGCGCGCTAAGCTCCTCCTCATACGTTTCTTTTATTTTGCTTTTGGAATGCCCCCTACAGCCTAACAGTACTAGAAACTTCAAGGCGCTATTGGTTAGTGCACATGGTTTTGTGATTGAAGCTAGCTTACAATACTAAGTATACAGTTAGTTCTAAATTTGAACATTTCCTGTCTTGTAAGACACATGCAAAGCAATTTACTTTTTTTATTTTCATTTATTAATTACTTACTCCTCGGTGGCACCGCTACTGGCCCCCAGCTGCAGGTAATATGCTGCATGGCTAAATACTTATTAGGCCCCAAGGTCGAGACCAGTCACATTGAAAATGCTTGTTTTTATGTCTGTCCATTCCTTAATTAGTATTTTTGTTATTGCAGCATGAACAGAAGGAGAACTAGGCTTTCTTCTTTGGGACTGGGCAACAAAATGCTCATCCTCCTTAACCACAGGTTCAGGAAAAGTCAGATTTTTGGGTCTCGGCTTGAAGAGACATGTATTCTATACGTGGGCTTCAGCCTGACCATAGGCTTCCCATTTGCTGGTTCCATCGTCGCTCACATATTCTTTATCCCCATTTGTTAATGGCATGGTGCATCATGCCTCTTCCTGTATATGCTGCTCCCATTTTAGGAAGTGCTTTAGGAACTACTTCTTTCTTTGATTTTGAGTATTTCACAGGAGCGCTCATGTTTTCACTTGCTCCGTTTCTGTAAACAGGCCTGTAAATCTTATCTCGTCACAGTGGCTGTGCATTTAAACGCCGAGATCAAATTTCAGAAGCTGTTTTCCGAGCTGCGCAGAGGTGATGCTGCAAGAGGTGAGTGAGTTACAGACATGGGGAATCTGTTCATATTTATTTCTGCTGCGAAGATATCGACTATATAGCTCTAAGGAGGCTATCAGCCTGACATTCAAAAGTCTCTCTGCGGTTCCTCCCGCTTTTTGTCAGAAACCTACCGCAATGCTTTAACCAAACCCAGAAACAAGAACTCCAGTACAGCTGAGTAAACCCTCCCTACAGATGTTGAGGTCCCCAAAAGTTGGTTCGGAAGTAATTCAATACTTCAAGTTGCGATAGCAGCCTTTGAAGAGCCACACAGAAGAGAGCTCAGCACATACTGGTGACTAGAGTACACAACTGCTCTAGATTTGTGAAAGATAACCAGAACAGATTCAATCCAGTTTCGGGCTGATTCAGCCCCTGCAATGCAGTCACTGATCTTCAGTGAGGGCTGTCCTTCCTCCATGGCAGCTATAGATAGATCAGCTTGCTGAGGTTCCATCCCCACACAGTAATCGCAGTAAGCAAATGAAGATATGGCTCTACCGCCAGGGTTATCGACTTTGGAACTGGGGAACATCGGCTCCGCATCCTGTGATTCTGAGCAAATCACTGAATGTCACACACCTAAAATTGAGCATATCCTTGTGTAATATAACTGGTGCTCATGCAAATAATTCCAATACCTCTGGGTTGAGATGCACTATATAAAGGCATAAATAAAAATAAAATCACTAGTCTTTTTAACAACCATGAGAAGGACCATTCTTTTTTCCTGTCTGTCCTTCACAATCTCTCAACCTCTCTGTGTGGCTCCTTTCCTCTTCGTATCACCTCAGTCATCCTTGCTGTATGTTTCCTCTTCCCTATATTTCTCTATCTTTTATGTCCATACTCTTCACTATGGCTCTGTGTTCTCCCTGGTCTTTATCTCTACTCCATGTTATGATCATTGTTGTGCACTGCCAGATAAGCAGTGTGCCATATGCTCTGCTGTTTAAACAAACTCTTCTTTTTTTAATTCCTTTGTCATACTCAGCTCCTTGTTGTTGATTTACATACGCGAGAACTGTTTTGCTTTGGCAACTTTTTTTTAGCCATGTTAGTTATAGCCCATGTTGCGCAGCGACCGGCTGAAATTAAGTAAAAAAACAAGTATTTGCAATGCAATAGGTCTCACATTAATTAGTTAAATGGAGAGTTATTGGTTTTGTAAATGTAAAAAGAAATGTGGCGTCTGCCTGCCTTTGTTATTTATTGACTTTTGTAGCAATAGTGGCATGCCGCACTTTAGATTTAGACTTTTAAAGCTCATGCGGGGCGTGCCGCCACTACCATAAACATCAATAAAGGGTAGAAATGTCTGCTGCTGTCTTTTTTTCTATTTTTTTACTATTGTTCCAATCTCAGCAAACTGCGCTTTAGCTTATTATGTGTATAAGTAAAGTGTGGTGTACCGCGACTGCTATAACAGTAAATAAATGGAAAATAAATAATTTCACAACAGCAAGTTAATTGTCTCGACTTCTTCTGATCCTATTAAAATCTTTGCATCACGTCACATTTCCTAATCACAAAAAATTGTGCTTCATTTGCGCTTTCCTAGCAGCTGATAAAATTTGAAATATTTGTACATTTCATTTACAGGCATTTAAATGTTTGTTTGAAAAAATGACATCCTACAGGCTATTTATTCACACTCCCTACACCTAAGGAAAATTGTCACATAGTTAACCTCACAAATAGCCGAGAAATAAATGTAAACTCCAATCTCCATGTTAAAAGGATAAGTGACAATTTATCAGAAGACATAGCCTGACATTTGACCTCTGTCTTTGAAGCTACAGGAAATTTGACAAGATAAGAACATGATTTAAAATAAATATTTATTGTTCATGCCGCCGTGCTCTCCATGCCACTGGAATCAAGCTATCCTGGCTGAAGAGGGGTGATACCCCGAAACCAGTCCTAGGATGCTTGTTTCCAGTCCAGGGAGGACCTGGCTTGGCAGTTCAGGCTGGACTGTTCCCATGAGGCACAGGGTCAAGACTGATTTGCATATGGCTGTGTTCAAACTGGAACGGCATGGTGAGCAAAATAAACTATGGATTTAGGCCCAGATCTCTGTACTGGGGTGAATGTATGACATTGTTCTGCATTCTGTCCATCAACTGTTGTTTTTGCATTTGTCACCCCGAGTGGGAAGGGTATGCCCAGACGTGGGCCCCGTGCTCTCCATGCCACTCGAATCAAGCTATCCTGGCTGAAGAGGGGTGAAACCCCGAAACCGGTCCTAGGCTGCTTGTTTCCAGTCCAGGGAGGACCTGGCTTGGCAGTTCAGGCTGGACTGTTCCCATGAGGCACAGGGTCAAGACTGATTTGCATATGGCTGGGTTCAAACTGGAACGGCATGGTGAGCAAACAAGAAGATGGATTTAGGCCCAGATCTCTGTACTGGGGTGCATGTATGACATTGTTCTGCATTCTTGTCCATCAACTGTTGTTTTTGCACCTTCTGAACTGAAGCATTATTATTTTGAGGGTGCTCAGCACACCTACCTCTAGTGTATATGTGCAACAGTTCCGATTCGAGCAACGCAGACACACCCTGCGGGAGCAGCTGCGAAGTCCAGGCACAAGAACTACAGGTGATCTGCAGACATGCCAAGGAATCACTGCCATTGATACAGCGGGTGCAGTGGCGCTGGGTCACATGAAACCCTGACAATTGCCGTTTTTTACTACCTCGCGGGGGAGCAAAAAGCTGCTTCATAATAACCTCAAAGCGCACCACAATTAACTCCGAACTTTGCAAATGCGGCTCCACCTCACCGAGTCAGCTGTCATGATTTACATCCGAGGAGGACAACAGCCTTCTGTTTTTCAACACAGAAAGCACACATTAATTTCCATTGGTGCACAGTGATAAGCCTTACAAAAAATTTCAAAACACATGCCTCCAGCTATGGAACCCAACACCATGCATTTACATCATGCCTTTCGGCCGCGCGCCGCCCCAAAATAATTACCTCACTGTCAGTCTACTTCACCACTGAGCAATGACTATGACATCAGTTTAAGTTAGGCTCCATGTGTGTCGGCCCAGGGGTGTGCCTCTACAACACTTGGCTACATTATAGCAGTACTTGCAGAGCCGCGAGCACCTCTTAGCCTCTGCATGCTGGGAGCAGCGTGCACTGCGCTCACAGCCACTGCAGCTCGTGGATCATGTGCATTATACCGGCGCTCCATGTGGCATCTGAGGAGGTGCTTTAATGCGTGACCATGCATTTCAGTGCGGTGATGCGCACCACCACACTGAAATACGTTTGACTAATGCGTGTGTGCTAATTGGCAGAGCTGCAGGCTCTTATTTTTTATTTAGGAAAATCAATGTTGTGAACACGTTTAAAGAGGCTCCTCCCTAATTACACTAATGGAAAAACTTGCCTCGCTTTGCGTACACAGAGGGGGCCGAGTTATAAACCATTGTAAACAACAAATCCATAGTTGTTAATGCAGAAAACAACCACTGTCAAAGCCAATCGTCCTGGCTTGTTGTAGATGTAATGTCACTTGTTGTATCATCTATCTGGATTCAATGACAGACAGCAAAATACCAGGCGGGCGGCACACTAGGCACACTAGGCTAAGCACAGGTTTATAGCTTGGGTGCTTTTAAGCCACGCCCTTAATTACATCTGCCTTCTCGACATGCCAGCATGCACCGTTTTCATCGAAGGTATCTGAGGACAGGTCCTGGCATACATATGGAGCTAAAGTACATAGACCCCAATTAGACAATCTCAATATAAGTAGACATTAATTGGTGCGACATATAAGAGGTTTAAAAAATAAAAAAAGGAAGGAAGGCCAGAGTGCAACAGAATACAATTCATTCGAGGTGAAGGATGCGAAAGCTCCTGCCAACAACACCAGCAAGGGGGTGGGCTCAGAGCTTGCTGGGTCCGGGCTGCAACGTTCTCAGAGGGTGAAAAAACATCTTCACTCTTCAGCAGTGCCACCCTTCACTGCCTTTGAGGTAATGTGAAAGAGACTCCGTATAGTTCTTTCACAGTCTCATGATTCCAGAACAGAAGCAGTTTTCCCATATAAATAACAAAGCCAACACGAGCAAAGGGGGTTGGCTTTGAGCTTGCTGGGTCCGGGCTCCAACGTTCTCAGACAGGCTTTATTCTGTAGCTCTCTAAAACGGATGAATGCTTTCTTTAAACGGCTAAATAGAGTGAAGCCGGAGCACTACTGGAGGACTGTGGACCCGGAAGTGGGATTGCCGGTGAAATCGGAAACGGGACTAGGGAAAGGTTAAGGAAGAGCGTCCAGGAAAAGCAATGTTTACATAAGGGTACCAAACCACTACTTTGTGCAATTAATGCATACCCACATTCCTCTGTCCTATACGGAATACTTGTTTTATGTTCCTGTGCGTCTATCGGTGACCCGCCGCTCTGATAAATAAAGCCTACAATTGTTTAAACAAGGAGTCCCTAAACATGACCTACAAACCGCTGCAGCGCAATGAAACTGTAGTTGGTCAGTGCTGCTTCCGATAAAAACGGAAGTGATGCATTCGACCAACAGCCAGTAGGGAGGCCGGAAATCGTAAATAAGCCAATTGCAAGCAGCAGGCGGGATAACTCTTGCGGATTACTAGATGTCTCGGACAGACACACGTGCGCACTGCCAACACGAGACCTAACAAGCGTTAGGTCAATGGCAAATCTGGTGGCGTCGTAGCGCTTTTATGAATTGCTTTTAATGGCATCTTTGTAGAAAGCTACTATTGTGTCTCATGCAGCGAAGAGTTCTTTCATTTTAGGAAACAAACACATGTGCGCATGAGTTTGTCTGTAATTCTTGAAAAGCGCCTGCTCCGTCACCCTAGGCGCTGTCTCATCTGAAGGGGTCCAGAGCCCTTTGTTGAGTTCAGAGAGCTTGTAATCTGATATCGATGTGCAGATGAAGAGACCAGATTGCTGCAGAGTGCTCTGAAAGCAGCAATGGCAGACACTTTCTACACCACACATTTGTTCCCCCTGCTGCTCTTTGGAATAAAGGTGGTGACTGAGGGGCATGTATGAAGTGTATGTGTGAACTGCTCCTTAGTGTTTGGAGTTCCTGTTGTGTTTGTGTGAGGAAAATACAACCTTCTCACACAAACGAATGTTAATAAATTATCAAGAGTATGTATTTTTAAAATGTGTGTTGATAAGCAGCTGTGTATTAGACAACTGCACGATCATGTGTGCGATAGACTATACAGATTGAGAGCAGAATGAACAAGTGTGCATGTGAGAACCTTGTGCCATTGTGTGAGTGCAAACGGTGTACCTGCTTGTAAACCGTGCTCCACTTCGAGTAGAGAGAGAGAGTGAGTGTGTGTGCGCATACTGTTAGCTAGGCTAGGCGTGAAAGTGCGTGCATAGTGTTCGTGTGTGCAATAAACTGTACTCCTCTGTGTGTGAAATAACCATGCACTATGAGTGAACTGTGTGCCTGTGTGTGAGTGAATCCTCTGTGTCACTGAAGTGTGTGTGTGAACCATGAAAGTTGCTCCTCTTCACATGGTCTTACCCTTTGCTCTCATAGTTGGCTCCTACTCTAGTGGTAAGGTGGTAGCTGCATGGATCTATGATCATGAGGCTTTTATTTAAAAGAGCCTTGAAGTAATCACTTTCAGATCTCGGATATTTGGGAGAGGGGCTTTGTTTGCTTTTCCTACCCTTGGTTTCCTCTCATTTGCTGTAACCCATTCACTGACATCTCACATTCCTCCAACGTTCTTGTCCTTCTCTATTCTTCCCAATCCTCTTCCCCGATGTTGCCTCTTCTCTATCCTCTTTTTCTTCCTACTGCCCCCAACCTCTATGCCCTGTTGCTTACCCTGCCCTCATTTGCCCAACCTACTTCTGTTTGCCAACGCTGTGCCTTTTTTGCCCCTCTTGTGACTAATCTCTATTTCCACTTCATCAAAACTGACTAATCTTTTCAGCTTCTTTTACTTCCCTCCCTTCTTTTGCCTCTTCCTCCCTTTGTCTCCTCTGCTCCCCTTTGCCTCCAGTTCACCCGCCTCCTTATGTCTCTTACTTTTTAGGTTTTGCCTACACATCTCTTGCACTGTGCTTGTGAAATCTATTGTATTTAATAGAAATCTTAAAAGGGGCTTACATCCCGCCCTCACTTTTCATTGTTTAAGGTGCTTGCCACTTAACCTTTGTTTCTATCTAAGAAATATTTGGTAAAGTTAACACAAACGCCTGCTATTTCTTCAAACGATCAGAGCTCTTTCTGGAGGACTGTCAAGGTGTTCTGAGGCGTGGAAAGCGTCAGCATGATATCATCCGCAAATAGGGATATCTTGTGCTCTATTGACCCAAACCAGATTCCATTTATCTCTTATGTCGCTCTGATCCGAGCCGGCAGTGGCTCTATGCTCAGAGCGAACAATAACAGAAAGAGGGGTCACCCCTGTCTTGTCCCCCTACCCAAAGGGAATATGGTTGAGCTAACCCCATTGATCACTACTCTGGATCGCTGTTAGATATAATTTGCTTTTATCATTTGAATCACAGCTTTACTGAATCCAAATTGTTGCAGTGTTTAAAAGAGGAAGGGCCAGTCCACTCTGTCGAACTCCTTCTCTGCGTCCAATTCCAAACATATTGCTGGAATTCAGTATTTTGTCACTTTTTCAATTAGGTGGAAACCCCGCCGGACATTGTCATGCATTTGTCTGCGTTTTATAAATCCCGATTAGTCTGGCTGGATTAGTTCTGGCATCAAATCTTCCAATGGTTGCAATTTTTTTTTTAGTATAACTTGGTGTCTAGGTTTAATAACGATATCGGTCTATAGGAGGAGCAAAGCTGCAAGTTCTTCCCTGTCTTTAGTATAACCGTGATCAGGGCTTCACTCATAGAAGGAGTTAATGCTGTCCCAGTGGCTATGTAGTTAAAGAGGAGGGTCAGTTGTGGTTTGATCTCTGATACAAATGTCTTATAAAAGTGGTCTGTTGGTCTGTCAGATCCCTGTGATTTATGAGGTTTCAGTGCCGTAATTGCTGCCTGCACTTACTTCTTCAATTATGGGAGCTCCCAAGAACTCATTCTGAATAGTTGTTACCTGGGGGAGAAAAAATCTAACCGAGATGTGTGTTTTGAGCCGCGTCATCTGTAGTGACTGCTCGATATAATTCTTGATAGAATCCCACAAACAGCCTTGCTTTATCTTCATCAGAGTTCTGAAGGTGTCCCCCGTGTCGCTGATCTCCCTTATGAGTTGACGTGCTAGGTGGACCCCTTCTTTATTCCCATGCTCGTCGGAGTAGCGTTGTAAGCGTAGGAGTGGGAGTTCTGCTGTGTTTTTATATATTGCGCTGATTTTCCCCTTTAAGGCCATCGGTTTCCGTTATGTTACCCGTATGGGTGTTGTTTTATGTGTCTATTCCACCTCCCTCAATTCCAGTCCTAGGGCAGCCCTCTCCTTCATTCTCTGCTTAACCAAGGCAGAGTTGAGTTTCATACATTTGCCCCTCAACACCGCCTTAAAAGTCCCAATTGTTAGATGGAGAGGAGTCTTGCGGAAAGTTCAATTGGAAATATTCCTTAATTGCCCCCCCACATCTCATCCCATAATAGCCTATCACGAGTAAGGGTTGCTGGAAAAAACGGGCATGAGAACTTGGGTGAGTGGGCCCCCCAGTCTAGGCAGGGTGAGACGGGCGCATGATCAGAGATGTGATGGAGTGGATCTTTGCATCTTGTGAAGCGCCCAAGAGGCCCTGACTATAAAAATGTATTCTAGGCGCAAGTATGTCCGATGCACATGGGAGTCAAAGGAGTAGTCCTTTGTGGTTGGATATAGAGTTTTCCAAGCATCTCTCAGACCCATTTCCTGTATAACCTGTTTAAGACCCTTGGAGAAGCTACCAGTAGGAGCCCGGTGCGGGTGGATGCTGTCAAGACCTGAGTGCCATGTTAAATTAAAATCTCCCATTAGTATTACCGGACCCTCTGCAAATCCCCCTATCAACTCTAATAATGTGGTGACAAAAGGCAGTTGTCCAGTATTGAGAGCGTATGCTGCAACAAATGTACAAAGTTTCCCCTTTAGTCTTCCCTTCACTAATACCACTCTATCCTCTTTGTCAGTTTTACTGCATTCTGCTGGAATTTTGTAACAGTGTGAAACGGCAGTGCCAACGCTTTTTGTTTTGTACCTGCTGAGGATTGGTAAATCAGAGGGTGACTTCTGTGTTTTAACCTATGGTTTCGGTTCTCTTAAGTTGGGCCTCTTGTAACGCCACAACCTCAAACTGATGGTCTATCAAATATGTCCAAACCTTTTGGCGCTTCACTTTCCAAGAGGCAGTAGTAATCATCCTTTCCTATACCTCAGGCCTCCTGGGATCTCCTCTGAACCCCCTCCGCTTAGTTGTAGGCCTTCTCCCTTTATATTCCCCAAACTTTTCTTACTGCACCACCGGAGCCTCAAGCCCACCCTATAATTTTTTAAAGCCTTCCCTGATGTGTAAAAAATGAGCCTTCCCCCAGGAAAAGAAAATCCCTGTTAACATGAAAATGGAACAAACCTCAAACGGTAATTGTGGGATCCCCTTACCCACTTCAGCGTGTATAGTTTGGAGAGTAGACATTGCGACGGGCACCTTGGCTAGTTCCCGCCGCCACAGCGAAGGAACATCTGTAACTTGTTGAATTATTTTTCCTCAGTTCACATCTTAGAGACTGTGTGTAAATTCAGTTGTCTCCATGCGACCTTAGGTGGCCCATTATCTCCCCTCTGGTGTAGAACGAGAGCATTCTTTCATTCTGAGCATATCTCATCTCTCCGCTCTTCACCACTCATCTAGGGTCTTAAAAAAACAAAAAATTAGTACTGCAATCTTCATTCTCTTTACTTCTTTAGGTTCCGCTCTCTACGCTGGGTCCGCTTTCCAGGTATTTTCTCAGTTCAGCGTTGTCTCCTTGTAAGAGGTCTCGATTGTCTGTTGGGTCCTGGTGTGGCAACCCTAAGATCTCCCGTGCATCTGCCAGCTCTGTAAGGCAGTGTGGTTTATTGTTGAGCTCGAAGGCAAGGCCAAATGGCTATGTCCATCAGTATCTAATGCAATCTTGTTTTAATTTCTCAGACAATTTCTGGCCGCATAATAGAGTGGATTGTGCCAGGTCTTGGTAGAGGGTACAGGAGAAACCTTAGAAGGATATTGGAACTTTTTTCCAGGCTGCTTGGAGAATGACCTCTTTGACCTTGAATGAGTGCAATTTGACTAGAACATCTCGGTGCATCTACGTTCTCCGGGCGTTTGCCTCCCCACCTGGTGGGCTCTCTCAATCTTGATTTTTGTCTGACCTGTCCCAGGATTTCTGCAAATAAGCATGTAACTAAGGCCTCCAGGGCTGCGCCTTCTGCCCCTTCCTCTAAGTCTTGGATTCTTATATTGTCCCACCTAGATCTATTTTCCAGGTTTTCACCTTTCAGAAGTGCAGTTTGTAGTTGCGCCCGGAGTTCCTGTACCGTCTCCCTGATGTCAGACATATGTTTGTCGAGCTCTTGTGTCTTGGCCTCCATATCTAACAGTCTAGTACCCATTCAGTCTATGTCCTGTTGGATGGACGCCATGCGGTCAGAGAGATCCGCTTTTAGCTGTTCCAGGATGCAGCCATATCCAGTTTAATCTCTGAGCACAGTTCTTTTTTAAAATCTCAGAGAGGCCAGGAGGTCATCTTTGATGAGTGCCTTGTCGCTCTCTGTGTCTCGTTTTTCACAGGTGTCCTTCTTCTCTGCCGGTGTAAAATAACTGGACACCTTGTTAGAAAGTTTTTCGGTAGCATAGAGGCGGTCTGACTCCTCTCAGTGCCTCCCCTCTTTGTGGCTCTGCTGACAGATTCTTCCCCTCTATGGATGTGAAGACACTTCTTTTGCGTCCCGACTAGCTTCTTGTGGACTCGGAGTAGCCTTTGCTTGAATACCCGCTCTCAGGTTATCCCTTGTGGGCTCATGGATTCGTGAACAGTGCCATAGTTGGTCGCTGTTAGCCTTTATGTATTTGAGGGGATTAGCTGCCCGACTGCCTTTGTTGCGCGCTGCTCCTCCCAACTGGTCATTGCTGGTGAAAGAGATCTCAGTGCCCAGTCACCTTTACTCCCATTCCGGGCACCATGACAGCGCCAGGCATCATGATGTGGCCCGGGTATTAAGTTCCTGGATATCTGGGCTGAACCGGTGACTGTCCTTCCTCGGGCTATTTCGCCCTCAAAGATTTCCCTGACAGTGACTTGGGGGCACCAATTCCCTCTGCTAGTTACTGGGCTTTATGTCGTGTAATCGCCATGTTAAGGTCAGGCACGACCAGTGCTTTTGTCGCTGATTTCACCTACCTTGCTTTTCAACCAGTACTGTGGCTGTCTTCTGTTCCGGATTACCAGCTGCGCGCCTGTTTCCTAGTTCGTCTGTCTGGAGGCACCCGGGATCGCACGGTTGCTTTCCAACTGAGTCCCGTTGACCACCTCTCCACTGCCGCTGTGCCCGGGGAGTTCCGGAGTCAGGTAAGTCGTCTCTTGTGGGGGAGTCTTGCACCCCCTGCACTCTTGCTATGTATCTCTCCTGCTGTTGAGGATGACAGACTTCCATGAGATCCGCTCCGTTTCATAGCGCGATTGCCCGGCCCTCAGCTGCCATCTTAGATGGTGCCGCGGCGTCTCCAATCTTCTTTGTCTACCATTTCTCTACTCCTGGTTTTAGCTGAGTAAATCAGCTTCTTTTTATCCTAAAGAGAGCGCTGTGGTGGCGGAGCCGTTCTGGATCACGTCCACCCAGCCATCTTGCCTTACCATGCCCTGTGTATTTATAGTTAATATTACACGAAATAATTTGGTTGTTTTCCGTAAGGTTCCAAAATTCATTAGTCATAAAGCTAACATCAGCCACATAATTTACACAAATTCGATCCATTACCGCACTTTGATCTATGACACCCAATCGTGCACTTATGCATTACAGAGTAATGACCATGCACAAAGATACTATATGGATGTACATCACTGTTGCTTTTTAGGATTTTACATGTAGCGGTGCTCGTTAGTGCAATGCAACCCATAAAAAGACTAAAATGCAGGACAAAATACTGGGAAACAAAATGAGAAACTCGTGTTTGCTATTCTGCAGGTACAAGTGCATCAACCACTCAAAGTTGTTATTAGCTAAAAAACATTTGGTTAACGTAGATAATCAATGCAAGCCCCATTCAAACATTTACCCTATACAAAACCTTTTCACTAAGAACAGGCAAGTTAAAGTCCAGTCTGCTTTAGTGCAGCAACGTGGAGATGACGGGCTGGCGCCATATTCCTAAGAATGAATGGAGGAATACTCAACACGCTGACTGTGTGAGTTTTGCTTGCTGACAGAACTTTGAGACAATCTACTGAATACTGTATACTTCGGCACTTCACTTTAAAGTTAATGAGCTGACTTGCACCTACAGGCTGTTAGAGGTTGCTAGGAACACATATAATAGTGCTGAAGGAACTCGGAATGGGGAATGTTACAGCGCCAAAGCAAAGAAACAGGAAATGAAACAAGCAGGGGTAGCAGATAACTTTGAGGCTTTATGGAGGGCGGGGCCTAGGGCTGAAAGCGGGCTTGGAGCGTGATGCGTGCCAAGCCTCGTGAATTATAAAATAAAACCTTTTGTTTAACGCAGATAATCAAAGCAAACCTCATTCAAACACTTAACCTGTGCATAACCTTTTCACTAAGAACAGGCAAGTTAAAGTCCAGTCTGCATTAATGCAGCAACGTGGAGATGACGGGCTTGCTCCATGTTCCTAAGAATTAATGGAAGAATACTCAACATGCTGACAGTGTGAGTTCTGCCTGCTGACAGGACTTTGAGTCAACCTACAGAATGCTGTATACTTTGGCACTTCACTCAAAGAAGTTAATGAGCTGACTTACACTTATTTATTGTTAGGTATACATCATGTGCACAACACTTGATATTCCAATGCCAACTTTTTGTTATGTGTAAAAGTACAAGTGACAACGAACGATAACAAAAAGGCATTACCGTGTTTACAAGTAAGCAATTGAGAGGCCATACATCAAAATTGCACACTCCGACTACTGTCCCCGTTCGTTCTCATCTCCATCCGCTCCACTCTCATCCAGCTAATCATCATTCCGATCGCACTCCGAGTCATCAGCATTTAGGGCAGGGTTACAAGGTTCTCGCCATTCAATGAGGTCTGCTTGAAGCTTATCGTCTTTACGATGTTGTTTCATATGGATTTCTTCAGCTAGGGCCCACTCCCTCACATCCCTGAGCCATGTTGTTATGTGCGGGCTTCTCTGCCCCATCCAGGTTATGGCCACTCTGTGTCTAGCCAGGACCATCATCAGTTGGAGCAGTCCATACGCTAATTTCCATTTCTTGGGTTGTCGTAAATAGGCCGACAGGCATTGTATTGGCTCTTCTCTCAAGAGGAGACCTGTAATGAGCTGACTTACACTACAAGGATGTGGAATTCCTATAGCCCAATGCCCGGAACATATTGTTTGGGGTCAAGGGCAACACGTTTTCATGTGTATTTTCTCCTTGGGACAAGTAGGCCCAGCCCCTACAGTACAAACCCTTTGGCTGCCAGCTTACAGTACTAATTTATGGATCAGGGAAAGGCATTGCCGGCATTTAAGGTAATATTAGTGTCCATGTGTTAATGCTGTTCAAGCTAGTATTTATGGTTCATTAATGCAAAGGCTTTATTATTAGGGTGAGCGCTCTAAAAACATGTTGTAAGCTCAGACTGCGCTACTGACAGTGATTAGTGTGTAAAAATGTGTACACACGTTTTCAATGTTTAGCGATATGAGGCTATGTATAATGCTCCCAGAATGCTCTCTGGTTAGATGCAAATATTTGCAGAAGCTTAAAAGCAAGATTGATGATTCTTTCAAAATAAAATGTTCACAAACAAAATGCAAAAACATTTCGCTAAGCTACTGAAAATTTAGGTACCATTTCTTTGCAGCTTTATTTAGTCAAATGTGTTGATGTACGCTAGTATTTCCCCAAAATATTCTTAATAGAAAATCAGTGTAACCAGTTCTAACAAGATTATGGGAAACATAAAAATAAACAAGCATTGGTATAGCCAGTAGGTTTGAAATTGTTGGTCAGCCTTTTGGTTTTGTCAATGCGTGACTTGTTTTGGCATGGTTTTTGTAAAACCTCATTGGTGTGGGAGCTGCCGGGCCCTCAAAATTATAACCAGCTTTGGCAAACGCAAAAATTGTTTTGGTCTCAAAGCACACATTGCACATTAGTTCCTGGCACTGAACAAAACAACTGTGTGTCGATATGCTCCTTGTGAAAGTACAGAATGCTGTCACTCACAGTGAAGCTAGCCGATAGACAGATGGAGAGAGACAATAGTGTAATAAATACAAAAGGTCATGGCTAACGCTAGACCTAATTATTGGTCCAGTTAGTAAATAAAGTTCACCATTGTCCTTGGATTAAGTGCAGATATATGACTTTTGTGAATTCACAAGACTTTACAGAAGTAGGCCAAGAAATAGTACTCCTAGAAAATATTTGTGAACTGCATTCTAGCATGAGCAAATATGCAAGTGTAGATTTGCTCACGCAAAAATCAGAGTTTTTGCAAGTTTACTTTCCCTCCAGCCACCTTTTCTCAACCCTGGAAGAAGTTTTATGTCTGCCATTGTCAGGAGTAAATATCCAACCTTTCTTAGTACGGGAAAAGATTAGACAAGAGTTGGTGAAAACCCTTAAAACATGCAAGTTAGTAGGTTTGCACAGACTCAAAAGGGCATTCCAACCCTGTAACTCTTGCCATTACCTTCAGCCCCAGTATGTAGATCATGTAACTGCAACAAATGATGGATGGAATGCTGAATGATTGAAACATTCCCCCCCAGTCAAGAGATCTGGGTTAAATCCATCGTTCTTTTGCCCACTAAGCCACCCCAGTTTGGACCCAGTCATATGCAAATCAGTCTTGACCCTGTGCCTCATCACATGGCACAAAAGGGACAAGTGGATTTTGTTACAGGACAAGCAGAATTATGAAGCAACCTGCCCCATGGACAAGTGGATATTTTATTATATTCCACACCCTGCTCTTTCAGGCTTTTAGAGGTTGCTGAGAACGCACATAATAGTGCTGAAGGAACTCGGAACGGGGAATGCTTTGGCGCCAAAGCAAAGAAACAGAAAACGGAACAAGCAGGGACAGCAAATAACTTATAGGCTTTATGGAGGGCGGGGCTCAGGGCTGAAAGCGAGGCTGGGAGCGCGATGCGTTCCTAGCCTTGTGTATTAATAAATGAAAGAAAAACGATAGCTGGGGATCCCTGTTCGAGTCTCGGCGACGCGAAATCCTGCGATTTTATGCAAATCACTTAGTGTCTCCGGGTGATAAATTCCTATATAAATATGCTGCAACAGTAAAAAGCAAATAGAGGCAAACTTTATGAAAAAACAGTTCCACCAAAGCGGATGTTAACAGTATTTTCGCGATGGGAAACTGATCAGAGAAACCGACGAAGAACAAGCATTGGTAAATGCAGGAAAATAAGCTACAGCCAATAGAAATGGAGGAAAATCCCCTTTTATGTTTATATTAAAAATAATATATTTCTGAAGCACAGAGCAAGGTTTGTGCAGGGTAGAGTAGCAGAATTCTTAATCTCTTGAAACAAACAAAATAACAAATGTATTAGGCCGGTTCGGGATTAAACGTCTTTTGTAATCAATCTATCAAACATTTGTAATCAATCAAACATTTGTAAAGCGCAAAACTCACCCGTGAGGGTCTCAAGGCGCCGGGGGGGGGGGGGTGGGGGGGGGGAGGGTTCGCTGCTACTGCTTGAACAGCCAGGTCTTGAGAAGTCTCCTGAAGGTTAGCAGGTCCTGGGTCTGCCGCAGGTGGATGGGGAGGGTGTTCCAGGTCTTGGCGGCGAGGTGGGAGAACGATCTGCCGCCGGAGGTCGCTCTTTGGATGCAGGGGATGGTGGCGAGGTCGGCGGAGCGGAGCTGGCGGTTCGGGTGTTGAAGGTGAGTCGTCTGTTGAGGTATGTGGGTCCGGTTTGGTGGAGTGCCTTGTGAGCGTGGGTGAGGAGCTTGAAGGTGATCCTCATGTTGATGGGGAGCCAGTGCAGGTCTCTCAGGTGGGGTGTGATGTGGCTGTGGCGGGGGATGTTGAGGATGAGGCGTGCAGAGTTGTTCTGTATTCGTTGCAGTCATTTCAGGAGTTTGGTTGATGCTCCTGCGTAGAGGGCGTTGCCGTAGTCCAGCCTGCTGCTGACGAGGGCCTGGGTGACTGTCGTCCTGGTTTCTGTGGGGATCCATCTGTAGACTTTGCGGAGCATGCGGAGAGTGTTGAAGCAGGAGGATGAGACGGCGTTGACTTGCTTGGTCATGGAGAGTGATGAGTCAAGGATGAACCCCAGGTTGCGTGCGTGGTCCGTGGGCATCGGTGCCGCTCCCAGAGTTGTCAGCCACCAGGAGTCGTCCCAGGCTGAGGGGGTAGAGCCGAGGATGAGGATCTCTGTCTTGTCCGAGTTCAGTTTCAGTCGGCTGTTCTTCATCCATTCAGCGACGGCCTTCATTCCTTCGTGGAGGTTGTTTTTGGCGGTGGAGGGGTCCTTGGTGAGGGAGAGGATCAGCTGGGTGTCGGCGGCGTAGGAGATGATGTTGAGGTCGTGTGATCGGGCTATGTGGGCAAGTGGTGCCATGTAGACGTTGAACAGTGTCGGGCTGAGGGAAGATCCTTGGGGTACGCCGCAGATGATCTCGGAGTCTTTGGATCGGAATGGGGGGAGGCGGACACTCTGGGTTCTGCCGGAGAGGAAGGAGATTGTCCATTCCGGGGCCTTGTTTTGGATCCCTGCGTTGTGGAGGTGTGTGCGTAGAGTGTGGTGGCAGAAGGTATCGAAGGTGGCCGAGAGGTCCAGGAGGATGAGAGCCACAGTTTCTCCGTTGTCCAGCAGGGCTCTGATGTCGTCGGTGGCAGCGATGATGGCAGTTTCGGTACTGTGGTTGCTGCGGAACCCGGTCTGGCACGGGTCCAGGATGTTGTTCTCCTCAAGGTAGCGCGTTAGTTGTCCGTTGACGATCTTCTCGATGACCTTCGCCGGGAACGGGAGTAGGGAGATGGGCCGGAAGTTCTTGAGGTCTCTCGGGTCCGCCTTGGGTTTCTTAAGTAAGGCGTTGATCTCGGCGCTTTTCCAGCCCTCTGGGAAGGTCACGGTCTTGAAGGAGATGTTGATGATCTTGCAGAGATGGGGTGCGATGGTGGAGCTAGCTTTGTTGAAGATGTGGTGTGGGCATGGGTCTGACGGAGAGCCCGAGTGGATGGTGTTCATGATTTTGGTGGTGTCGTCGTTCATGTGGGTCCAGGTGAGCAGTGGGTTGGTGTGGAAGGTGGGTGGTGAGTCTGAGGTGTCGGTGGCTGCCGGGGGGCGGGGGTCTGGTTGTTGAATCTGTTGTGGATGTCTGCGATCTTGCGATGGCAGTAGGTGGCTAAGGAGTCGCACAGGACTTGTGATGGTGGGATGTTGTTGGTGTTGGAGAGTTCCTTCACGATGTTGAAGAGCTATTTGCTGTTGTGTGCGTTGTTGTCGAGGCTGTTCTTGAAGGAGGCCCTTTTGGCGGTTCGGATCAGGTGATGGTGTCTGCGGATGGCAGTCTTGTGGGCTGCATGGCTGTCCGGTGTCTGTTCGTGGTGCCATTTCTTCTCAAGCTTTCGGCAGGTCTGCTTGGAGGCCTGGAGGTCGGTGGTGAACCAGCTGGCTTTTCTGTCGGTGCGTCTGTTGGAGGGTTTTTTGATCGGGGCGAAAGTGTTGGCGCAGTCGTCGATCCATTGTCTGAGGTTGCGGGAGGCAGTGTCGGTGGGGTCGGTAGGTGGGCTTCGGGCGAGGGTGGTGTTTAGCTGGTATTCGGTGACTTTGCTCCAGCTGCAGCAGGGGGTCCGTTGAGTGCGGTGGCGCGTGGTGGGTGTCTGGAAGGTGAATTGGATGCAGCGATGGTCGGTCCAGTGGAGTTCGGTGGTGTGGCTGAAGGTGACGTGGGTGCTTGCGGAGAAGATAGGGTAGAGCGTGTTACCGGCATAGATGGTGGGCTGTCTGAATCTGAGGTTGGCGATGTTGTCGATCAGGGTGGTGGAGTTGCTGTCGTTGTTCTCGAGGTGGAAGTTCAGGTCTAGGAGGATGTAGTCTTTTGAGGCAAGGGTGTGTGTGCTGACGAAGTCGGTGATGGAGTCGCTGAACTGAGGCTGGGGTCCGGGGGGTCTGTAGATGAGAGTTCCTCTGAGGGTGGTGTTGGGGTCGATGTGGATCTGGAAGTGCAGGTGTTCGGCGGTGCTGAGGTTGTCGTCAGTGCTGGTCGAGATCCTGAGGGTGTTCCTGTGGATGATGGCGATTCCTCCTTCTACTCAGTTGGTCCGGTCCCTGCGGGTGATCTTGTAGCCATCCGGGATGGCTATGGCGATGTCGGGTGCCGAGGAGGTGTACATCCAGGTCTCCGTCAAGAAGGCGACGTCCGGGCAGGATGTGTCGATCAGGTCCCAGAGTTCGATGGCGTGTTTGTGGGCGGAGCGGGTGTTGAGTAGTATGCATCTGAGGTGGTTGCGTCCTGTCTCGGTGGGCGAGTTAGCGGCTCAGAGGTTGGTGAAGCTGTAGCTCCGGCAGGAAAAGAGTCTTTGGGTGCGTTTCGGGGTGGCCAGGAAGCAGGTGTGTGATTGTCCGGCGTTGAGTGCGTGGAGGGTGCTGGCGTCGTAGTGGTATAAAGAACAAACTGATTGCCAATGCCGATAAACAATTTAAGGAATAAATAGAGCGCGGAGGAACAGCAAAACAACCACGTCTGTACTAATTAATAGTATTTATTCAAAGAACATCTTTTTAGATTATTTAAATTCATACATAAATACTTTAAACATACCAGAAAAACGGAAACATCACAGTAAATCTTTACAGAAGAACATGTACCACAAGATTGAAAACAATGACTGGACTACCAATTTGGCAGATAATCCCATTCGCAAAATTCCCTAAGAAACTTTCATACAACATTCCTCATTCATCAGAAAAACAAACTAATGTGTTTGGTTAGTCCTTTGGTTTATTTAAAATTGTTGTCACTGGGAACCATAGGGGTTTTGTATGAATGAGCGTTTTTCTGATGAATGAGGAATGTTGTATGAATGTTTCTTAGGGAATTTTGCGAATGGGATTATCTGCCAAATTATTTAATTAATCTAAAAAGATGTTCTTTGAATAAATACTATTAATTAGTACAGACGTGGTTGTTTTGCTGTTCCTCCGCGCTCTATTTATTCCTTAAATTGTTTATCAGCATTGGCAATCAGTTTGTTCTTTATATCATTGGGCTCAGCCTTGCTGATTAGAGCCTCACCCGTTCTTGTTCTTGGGCATCGTAGTGGTGGCGGTCGTCGTGGCATTTGTGAGGGCCAGGGGGTCTGGTGTTGAGCGTGGTCCAGGCGCGGATGGGTGTAGACGGGCTTGCCTTAGGTGCGCCTTCGGTGCACCAGCGGCGCGCCCGCTACGCGCGGCCGTGCTGCGGCTGCCATAAGAAGGGGAGGTGGGAGGGAGGAGCAGCTGGGAGGCAGGAGCGGGACGAATGGGTGAGCGGGGAACGGGGCCGCAGAGGACGCAGCGGCGGGAAAGGGAGAGCGGACAACGGACGGACAATGCAAGGCACAGTACAACGTTACAAAAATGAATTACAGAAGATAAAAACAGAAGGCAGACAGGCAAAAAGGGGCAGAGGGAGAACACAGATACCTACGGGGTCCTCGAACTCACGGCAGAAGCAGCGAGCTCAGGGAGCAGGGACACGGGCACACAGGTGGTGCTGTGCGGCGTGGGGAGCGACCTGCCTGGAACATGGGCTTGGTACATTTTACTCTTTGCACTTCTAGAGCACACTAATGTATTTATGTGAGCTCACATTTTTGTCAGCTTCTTTTGGGGAATCTTTAAATTATAGATACATTGTTCAATGAATTAATTTATACTTTAATACTTGCTTTTGATTTGCAATGTTACTCATAACATGAAAAAACATCTTAGTAAAACTGAAAACTATACTTGACATTCTCCAAAACGAATAACCTTTAACCATCTTAAACAAGCATTTGCAAAGTCAAAAGGTTTCGTCTATGCAAAATCTATTGGCTTTGTCAGTATCTTTTTTTATATCTTGCACAGCAGTTGAGCTTATGAACGTTATGGCTTAAGGGGAAAAAGAAACACTGATGCAGTCAATGCTGGACGGAGTACGAGGCGTGGCACTTACCCTGGAGATGTAGAAAAGCTGGTAAACATCCTTCCCACTGACGATCCTATAGCCACAGGGTCCGGGCCCTTGAACAATGAAGTCACTCGATAGTGATCGCGTCCCCAAACCAGCCCGAACAAGTGCTGTGCCTGACACACTTCTGCAGTTATATTATAAATTGTTTTTTGTTGCATTACCTGGTTTGCCACAACTCTACTTCATCTTCGAGCAATATCAATTTAGTAATAAAGCGCCAGTGAAGTTGGACGGAATTTGGAGCTTCTCTGCACTTTCAGCAACTTCCAGTGTGTTGCTCGAGTTTAAGTCTGAACCTATCAATATGGTGATACCAGTCCAACTGCTCAGTGAGGATCAATCCCAAGTACTCATGTGAGCACACCCTCTAAAAAAGGAGCCTTTAAGCTGTGGATTGGGTCTGGTGGTGCAACAGGGGTTGAGAACCATGTATTTTGTTTTTGTGACATTGCATTCCAGTCCCCTCTTTTTGCAAAAAGTGTCAAAACTGTCTAGAATCTTCTGCAGCCCTGTGTGTGATTTGCATATGAATAAAGTATAGTCTTCAAACATCAGGGCAGGGACCCTGATATCTGCGAGACTTGGGGTATCTCCCACGCACCCATTCAAATGGTCAATTAGATAATTAACATTAATTGTAAAAAGGATAGGGGCTAAAATTCAACCTTGTCTGACCCTGCTTGTGACAATAAAGTGGTCCGTCAGCTTGCCTAGTTGACCACACCTCACCTTGGCATTATTGTGCTAATGAAGTCTTATGATGTTGGCTGGTAGATATCTAGGGACACCCATATCGGCCGGGGCCTACCAGAGCGCGACACCAGGTCAAATGCTGAGGGAAGATCTACAAACATTACTTACAACCTCCCGCCTCCCAGAACCACAGTCTTCCAAGAAAGCAGTTGAAGGCGGAAGACCTGATCCAGTGTGCTTGTGCTGTTCCTAAAACTAGCCTGTAGGGGGTGAGCACTTCCTCAGCATCTAGCCATTCTTTCAACCTTCCTTGGAGAATTCTGCTGAATCGATTCTGAGAGCAGTCAGTAAGGCGTATGGGCCTATAATTTGACAGAAGTGATGGACAGTCTTTTTTGTGTAAGGGAACAATTTCTGCCTCCTGCTAAGTAGGCAGAATCTAAGCCCCCTTCGATATAGCATTAAAAACGAATTGTAAAAAAAAGGTCCCTAAACACCCATCTCACTGGGATAAAGGTCTCCCAGGATATTTTCAGGACGTTGAGCATTGTTAGGAATGATCTTAAGTATCGTAAATCTAACTTAATGTAGCGTGATGCTAGGATACACCTCTCTGTCATGCATGTTTCTCAGGTCTACTAAGGTGTCACAACTAGGAGCTGCTGAAGAGGAACTAACCTCTTCAACTACAGAATATAGGCTAGAAAATGCGTGACCCACTATGCAGCAGGGACATTGGTCTCCACAGTACGGAATCCTTCTGCAGAACCTATTTACACAAAGTTTCAAAAGGATCGCTGGTCTTCCATTCGCACAGCATCAAAAGTCCTTCCCACTTCACGGCCTCCCACTCCTTTTTAGCATGGCATATGGCCTTTTTATATGCAACTCACCTAATTTTAATCTAAATCCTGTTGTGTTGCTTGATGGCTTGCATTAAAGCTGCCCTTGCCCGCCTGCAGGAAAGATTAAACCACGTTGGAGGAGATTACCTCCCTACAGCCTTTTTGGTTTCCACTAAAAAATTCTACGAAGCTCTTCAAATATTTAAGTGTGGCCTGCGCTCATCTTCTTTTTATCAATAAAGTTTACCAACCTTCACAGGAATAGTAGGCCTACCAAGTGTTCTACTACGATTTTGTAGACTGCTCCCATATGACACCATTTCACTCTGCGCGTGTTGTTAGTTGGCCACTATCAAAAGGATTGGAGGGAGCTCACTGCCATGCCACAGAGTGGGAGAGCTATGACACTAGAGAGTACGTTGAGATCACTAGCCTGTCTTGGGAGGACTACCATGTCCATTAAATAAGGGCAAACCCACACATCCACCAACCTGTAATCAATAAGGCTGGTGCTAAAGAGACAGTTAAAGTTATGTTTGCCTTTCCTATCAGATACGGTTCTACCATTACAGGCTCGTAAGCCCTGGTTCAATGTTAAAGCAATGATTTGAAGGGCGAGAGAAGACCATTTTTTAATTGGTGTGTATGAAAGTAGGATCTGCTTTCATGGTTATCCCCACTTTTTGCTGTTGTTATTCTGTTTTTTAACTAGTCTGACTGGGATCCTGCTAACCAGGGCATAGGTACATCAGGGTTCTCCCATTGGCTGCAGCATGTATTATGCCACCCATGAGAGACCACTCAAACTGTGACTACAGACCTGCTTTTGCAGCCTAAGTTGATGCTAGCACCACATAAAACAGATATATGTTTCCTTATATGTGAGGTCACTGCACTTAAAATCTATTAGTCACCCCTATGACAGGCTCTTCAGTCCTGAGGGCAGGGTGCTTGGTTACAAGTCTGAGGGTGTCCCTGCATGAGCAGGGCCCCACTACAATCCCCGAAGTTGATTCTCCGGGATTTGTAAGTGCGGTCAGCCACTTAATACATATAGTAGGCCTCAAGTCAAATACGAGATGTCTAACTATACATGGGCTTCACTGAAACCGGTCATGTTTGGTATCAAAGATATTGGAATCCTACCCCAACACCGATTCCAGTTTTGGATGTAGGATCCTATGTACTGGGGAGCTCCCCAAGGGAGCCCCCCTGTATTCCCTGTACCAGCCTTTCAGGGTCTAACAGCTTTGCTAGTGCTGCTGCCGGCCACAGACCAGATTCTGCCCTCCTGCTACTGAGCCCAAATCGAGCAGGGAAAGGTAGAACAATAGGTTTCCTTTCGCAGGGAGGTGTGACCACCTCCACAGACAGTACTTAGTGTATTGGGCTGGGGAGAGGGTGCTTGCCAGCTCCACCAGACTTCTTTGAGGGTACAATCTGAAAGAGACTATTAGTTATGGATTCCTTACCTTAGAATTACTCCCAGGCGTCAGACTGGATCAGGAGAATTTTTCTTTAGCAGTGCCCCTGCGCGTCGCTAGGTGGCGTCGGTTGACTGTGCTTTGGTAGTTGGCGTCGTGATCGCCGGAATGACGTGCGGTATCTATCTTAGCCGCCGCCCCTGCGCTCTAACGTCAGTTCCTTCTTTTTCCGCGTCAGCCAGTGCAGATCCGGAGAGAGCGGTACCCTTAGTCTTTTTTGACTAGAGTTTGTCGGTCACGGACCCACATCTCGTGTGCCTCTGGTGTTTGGAGCCCGACCATGACTGGAAGTCGTGCTCTGACTGCTCCACGCCGCTCGAGGTCCCGGTCTAGAGGGAGGTTGCGGGACTGGTCATAGATTCACCACCATCACTCTTCTTTGAAGTCTTCGTCTTCAGGTAAGTCAAAGCACAAGAAGGAGGAGAAGAAGCACCGTCGCTCTTCACCTTCTCCCTGTCTGTGGGCCGACACGACGTGGGCTTGTGGAAGGCATTCGTCCGGCTTCGCCCGTGGACCCTGTTGGGTCGGCTCCGAGTCACCCTCCCTTCCCAGGTGCCGGGGCAACCCCTGCCCAACTTCGTAGCTTTTAAGAAGCCCTCCACTCCATCTTTGGGCAGTCCGACACAGCCGGCATGCCTTCGGGCCTCGCGGACTCGGCTGGGGGTTCTAGGCATTCGATGCTGGTGGCTTCGGCACCGCAGGGCCCAGGGATCCAGGCTTGGATCAGGATGGGTGCCAGTCGACCTTATGAAACCTCCTCCGGCGCCGAATATATTGGCGACACCTCCTTCCCTTCCGACGCTGGTTGTGTTCCCAAGCCTCCCCCCTCGACATGGACACGGAGCCGGACCGACATCGACCGACACCGGTATCGGCGCCGACCAGTACTTTTGTACCTCTGTTCTATCCTGGCGTTCCTGATCGCCCAGCTGATCCTTTCCCTAACTAATGAACCCACAGTCGCCATGGACATTTCCAATAATGGTATAAAGGCTGTTGCAACCTGGATGAAGAACAGCTGCCTCCAGCTCAATTCAGGGAATACCGAAGTCCTCATCATGGGCTCCACCCCCTCCTCCTGGGATGACTCCTAGTGGCCCGCTGCAATTGGACCCCACACCCACTGACCACGCACAATACCTTGGCACCATCCTTGACTCCTCGCTCACCATGAACCACCAGATCAACGCTGTCTCATCATCCTGCTTCCCCACATTACTCCTGCTCTGAAAGATCTTCAAGTGGATCCCCACCGAGTCCAGAAAGACAGTCAGCCATGCACTCATCAGCAGCAGAAGAGACTACGGCAACACACTCTACACCAGCATGACCCAGAAACTCCTCAAGAAACAATTGCCTCCGCTAGGCTCATCCTCTACATCCCCCCACAACCACGTCACCGGCCACCTGAGAGACCTCCACTGGCTCCTAGTCAACAAAAGAGTCACCTTCAAGCTCCTCACACACGCCTACAAAGCCCTACACGACATGGGACCTGCGTACCTCAACCACTGCCTTACATTCCACACACCCACCAGAGTCTTACCCTCCACCTATTTGGCCCTGGCCACTGTCCCACGTATCTGCAAGACCACAGCCGGAGGAAGATCCTTCTCCTACCTCGCAGCAAAGACCTCAAACACCCTGCCTCTCCACCTCAGGCAATCACAGTCACTGCCTCAATTCAGGAAGGGCCTCAAAACATGACTCTTAGACTGAACCACAGCGCCCTCGATGGACAAGAGCAACCCCCAACCCCTTCGCCAGCGCCTAGAGACCCTTATGGATGAGTAGTCGTGCTTTACAAGTCACCTGATTGATTTATGCACGGTGCGGGAAGTGATTAAGTCAAAATTGCATGTTTTGTGTCACCCGTTAGACCGATTGCAAGCGTCGGTCCCATTGTTTGTCTGTGATATCAGTCCCAAGTGCCAATGTCCACCAACCCTGTAGTTGTGCATGTTCCACAGTCGGTCTGCTCTGTAACATACAATATAGGTGTCTGATGGCCCTCGCCGTGTTCCCCCTGTAAATTCCGTTCAAGAGGTGCCCCCGATCAGAACCACAGGTCTAACGCATCACATCCCGCAGGGCCGATTACAGCAAGAACTGCTCTGGATTGTCCTTGATCCAATGCCAAAACATTGGAGGCACAGAGACCCTCTTCAGTCACCACATACACCCAAGTCATGATTTCCACCCAAACGTGCAAGGTTATGAGTACTTGGACCTCCTCCTGCACTTTTAGCATGTCTCGTTCCTGGGCCCACCCCACACAGGAGTGTGTGGGGCACAGTCCCACCCCAGACTATGCGGCCAAAAGCGCTTCTGCGGGTAGGGAATCACTTGCTGCAACCTGCGCTGCGGGTCTCCTCTGGCACTTTTATTGCATCTCGTCCTAGGTCCTGCCTCACAACACAGGAGTTTGGGGGATGTGGTTCCACTGCAGACTATGCAGCCGAAAGAGTTTTTGCGGACAGAACCATTTGCCGCATCCTCCCTTTGCTCAAACATGTGAACGCATGTACCCTTGATCCGGAGGCGTTGGGATGGCCCAGCCCCAACTAACTGCGGACGGTTGCAGATGGGCCGCTCTTGGCCCGTTCTTCACCCGGACACGCCCCCAAGCACATCCCTTGCTGCAGGAAAGAAACTGCTTCTATGTAGTTCCCCGACTGGCGCTGTGGTGTGTTCCCGCCTCCTCCACCAACCAACAAGCAAGCAGGGCAGTATGAGGCTTGCAGTGTGCCCAGAGTCTCTTCTCCACTGCTGTCCTGCGCTGCGGTAAAGAAGCTGCCTCTATGTAGGTGCCCAACCGGCGCTATGGCGTGCTCCCACCTCCTCCACCAATAAGCAAGCAGGACAGTATAGGGCTTGCAGTCTGTCCCTAGTCTCTTCTCCACTACTGTCCCCAATAAGCAACAAAAAGGTGACCAGTCAATCTTTGCAAAGGGCCTTCCACTGAAGGGCAACACGTGTTGCTGCACTTTTAGTAACTTGGGCACTGTTTGAGCTGGAAAATTTTTTTTTATCGTTAAAATATGCAGCAGATGGTGGATTATGTGGCAAATGCAGCAAATCTAAAATTAACCAAAAAGCGGAGCAGCCGCACAATTGCATAATTCCAGTGATCTTGATTGTTTGCTCCTGCAAAGAATAAGATGAGGCTTCAATTTAATATTTTGCTTCCTTTGTCTACCGCCACTTGGATGCACTCTTTTTCCTTGCTTCCTCCATTGCAACCACAAAGGAACAGAAAATAAGCTGCCCACTTCAACTGTTTATATAGTGAATAACTTTCGCCCTCAGTCAACTACTCACTTTTACTGAAATCTCAGGAGACCAACCCAGCTCCAACATAGCTGTTAGAGACCTAATCTGCTCTTATAGGAGATGGTGTAGGTAGGCAGATCGATCACCTGGGCTCTACCTTAACTTTGGGTTTTGCTTGTATGCAATTATTGACCAGTACATCTGGGTGTGTGAAAGAATTCCTTTCCTTAGGCTGACATGTACTGTGGATGCCACAGCTATGGTATATTATTGGCAACAGAATTATTGCTCACAGGAAAAAAAATATTGGTGGCACTACCTTCCCCGTTCAAGTTGCTAAACTAATGAACCCCTTACCTGCAAAGATCAGGGCTTCTGGCAGCCACTTGGAGTTCAAAAGGATGGTTAGGATCTGTTTATTTCAACATGATCCAGCAGAGAATTTACATGATCTCAATTTCTAGCCTCTCGATCCACAGACAGATGTCCCCCAAGGACCTTCTAAGATCAAGTAAGATCCACATCAGCACCATATCTTGACAAACAACCACTTAATTTCAGAGAGAACCATGCCCCCTTAGAAGCATGCCACTCATGTCCATCTTAAACTAATTCATAACTGAATATTTCAATGCAAATCCCAGGGATGGTCCAATCCTCCAAATCTTCTAGTCAAATTGTAAAGGACCAGCTATCCTGATATAACGCACAACTCCACACCTCAGTAAGCCCAGTGTGAAGTTATAAGTATCTAAATCTTCTATATCTATATAATCAAAAATGAACAGACTGCCAGCATCAAAATATAAAGAAGCAACCACATGGATCTCCTGCACACAGGAACCAACCCTCAACCTTTCATTGTACTATGTATAGATCCTCTGATTGCATCCTGTCTCAAAAACCTACTCTATTTGTAAACCTAAAACCTTGCACAAAATTCGAACTTTCCTTTATAGCCAGTGAGTTTTCTGGCTCCTACCTTTCATTGAATAGTCCTCTCCTTACAGTCCATCCTCTGAATTATTTAATTTCTCTGTATGAAACCTACCGTCATATGCCTGCCCATCTTACTGTCGACTAAATTTCAGCAGCCTAACCTTACCTTTCCTCACAAAACAGCCACTTGTCCATGGGTAACCGTTCCTTGCAATCTAACATTCTCACTTTTTCTAGCCTCTCTCTCGTGCTTCCCAGTTTGACTCACTGACCACAAAATATAAACTCTCCTCCTTTGTAACATCTTCTTGCTCTCCAATATTATCCGACCTCCACTAGCCTATCTTCTTGTTCCATTTACCACTTGCATGAACTCACTAATAATCTCACCTGTCTTCTACTTCTACCAACTTAAACTATCACAAGGAATGGACGAGCATGCCCCTAGCAATTTCCTAAGAGCACAAGTCTAGCCCAGTAACTATATACAGCAATTACTAATAACCACTGGGTTAACTTTAGGCTACAGAGTAACGTGCTATCCCCCAATAAAGTGTTTCAGCGCGTCGTCAGGAGACGTAAGAGCTATATAAATCTAATCCAATCCAATACAGAGAGAGAGAGAGAAAGAAACGCAGCGTGAGCCATACAAGGGTGCCATTAGTCCTGTGCAACTGATTGCACTAGTATTGGATTAAACCTATATTGTGCAGTGCTGCCTTGCGTGTTGCTCAATCAAGGGGAGTGTGTACAGCGAACCAACTGCATGTGCTTAATACAAGTTACATAAACATAAGAAATGTTAACTTATTTTTAAGGTTTGAAGTTACTGGAGTAAGCAGAGCTGTGCAGCTCGTAAGGATGTCAGGGTGCAAAGGTTTCGCTTTTAGTAGTCTCAGAAACACGCTAGATGCCTTTGATTCTGTCACTCACGAGTAGCATTATTATCATAATGTCTGTCTCTCGTTGCTGTCGAGGCTTAAAGTTTTTAATTCCTATTATTTGAATACAGAGCTAAGTGTTCTTTTGTCAGTTAATGACAACTCTGCATGAATTACATTTAAATATCTTATAAATGCACAAAATGAAACTCCCAGTGTGAATCTATCTCTGTAAACAATGAAAGTGCTGCATTAAGGGGGGAGTATGAAGATCAGCTGCATATAAAACGTGGAACGGGTGTGGGGGCGGGATTTTGAGCCTGTGCATAGTTGGGCCTGTATATGTACTGTGTGCTTTGTGAGAGGGCTAGTACAGCATGATGGACACATCATTTGTACAAGGGCGTGAGGCAGAGGCGCTGTATGTTGGGAAGGATGGGCTGTGTGCACAGCCTCAGTCTATCCCAAAGAGACAGGACTCATCTGTGACGAACTAAGAGGGTGTGAGGCGGTCTGTACATTGTGGGTCCTGTCGAGTCTCAGACCTAGCAATAATTATTAGCTGACTATGCAAGGGGTTTGTACCGGGGCTCTGTATTCCTGTACTTTACAGGCAAAAACACTGGTCGGTTTCTCAGTAATAACTGCACAAAATCTTAAGGCAATCCATGTAGGTAATACTGTCCCCATTTACATTTCACCTGCTTACTTCATCTTGCATTCTCTAAGTGTATATACTTTTTTAGCATGTGTTTGTCTAGTTTTTTTAATGCAATATGGGACTCTTGTATAGGGCATAATATAACTACAACCACAGATATCACAACCGACCTTAAGGCCTTCAACCTCCAACAAATTTCTTCTAGCCCAACTCACTCTGCTGGACACACTGTGAATGTCATAATTCCCCCAGCTCACCCCAGTGTTGGCCACAGCGATCTACAACTCCCAAGTGAGCTGGAGTGTACTCAACCTTCATTACCTTCAGGATCACAGACTAATCAACAACATTTCAAAGACACCAACAACCCTAATGAGTATGCAGCCTCAAGACATACACACCTTCTATACCTGGATCTCCTCTGCATTGGACTGAGAGACACTGGTAAAGACCACATCAAGGGTTAACAACAAAAAGAACACCACATAGAGTAATGACACCATCAAAAACAATGAAAACACAATTCAACATACGGCAACACAAGTGGAGAAAATCAAGAGATAAAAAATCATACCATACCATTATGACAAACCTTATAGATGAGCCATCAGAACCACATACACAACACTACTCCACATGCATAACTAAAGCCATCTGCCCATCTGATGAATTCGCAGGAGTCTGCAATCCAGGGTGCCAAAATACAGTAAAAACACAATAACAAGTATTCTATGCCAAGTTCTACAAAGAACTGTTCTAAAAAATGTGAAAGTTCAAAAAGTACCTTAAGCAGAACACAGACCACATCACCCCAACACATGACCCAACCACCGTATAAAGAGACCAATGCAAACTTCTACTACTAATACTTAAAATGTTTGCTCAGAAAAATATTTCCTTTACCTTATCAGACCTTCAGAATCACCCTCAGAACCAACACCTACAAATATCTTAAACAGTATCCTTTGCACTCAGCAAGTCCCTGGAAATACATTAATTCCCACCAAGCTGAAATTTCTGCATTAGACCATTCCTCAAAATGAAAAATCTCAACCCATCTGACCTAGCAAACTGCAGTACTATACCAAATGGCCAATTCCTAGGATAAATATTGTAAACCAGTGTTTTCTCAACTTTCAACATTTTCAAAAGAAAATGACTTTAAATCGGACCAACAGTTCGATTTGACTAGGCAGAGGCACAGAGTTAGCCGTCATAGCAGTTTGGGATAGCCTAAAGCTCACAGTGGACAAGAACAAAGTGACTGCCCTATTGGTGCTGGATCTATCAGTGACATTTTATTCTGTTAACCACCCCAGACTCCTTCATATCGGAATAAGCGAAAACGGTCTAAAATGGATTGCTTTATACTTTCGTGACAGACAAAGCATTGTATACATACCACCTTTCAGATCTGCTCCTCACAGCAAAGACTGGGGTGTACCTCAGAGATCCATCATATCGCCTCCATTTTTCAACATCTACATAACCCGCTTACTAGACCTGATAAAATCATTTAACCTCACTTGTTACAATTATACATAAGACACACAACTCATTCTTAAAACTGGATGGCCTTGAAGCTCTCTACAACTCAAAAGCTGACAATTGCCTTTGCGCCATAAGTACATGATTGATGAGTTACCATCTGAAGCTCAACACTGCAAAGCTCAAGATCATGACCTGTAGACAACGTTGAACGTACCAGGCTACTGCCATAGGGTCCAAGGAACTTGAGGCCCCTCTAACATCAAGAGAAGTGAGAAACCTAGGAATAACCATATATTCAGACCTATCCTTGAAACCAGGTCAGCAAGGTAACAGAGGGCACCTTTCACACAATGTAAACACTGTGTTGTATCTTCCCTGTCTTGGATATTTCTAAAGCTACAAGCTATTCTCACACTAGTAATCTCTACTAGAGACTCTGACAGCAGCCTATACCTTGGTGCATTGAGTTGCTTCATAAGCAAAATACTATGAATCCAAATTGCTGCCACAATCCTCTTTCTCTGCCATCATCCAAGAAGACTCATGTGTCCCATAGTGCAATCACTTCATTCTTTACCAATAGCTACAAGAGTAATGTTCAAGGCATTCTGGATTGTTCACCGAAAAGGACCACTATACCTACAAGTTGAATTAGAGCAATACACACAAACAGTGTGCTGTGCTCCTTACTTACATCACAGATCATCATGCCACTTTACTATAACATCCCACATGACATGGAAGCACTTGACACATAGGATCAAGAACAAAGACCGAAACCTTTTCAACAACTCATCCTACACGGTGTTTGTTGCTGCTGATGTAGGCAAGCACTTCAGTGTCCCACATAGAAGTACTAAGTGCTCTATAAATTTTGCAATACAGTACTATTTCTATCTGTTATTTATATAACACAAACCTAGCCATAAGCCATCGGAGCTCTGTACAGGATCAAAGACGAGAATACAGTTAACGAGTGATGGGCGATGTAGATGAATTCTGTTCTGCTACTGCATTGTAATGCAGTGTCGTTAATGAAGGTGTGGGTGGATGTTCCAGGTGTGTGTAGCACAGTTTTTTAGTTCATACGTTTTAAACCACACCCTTAATTATAGATGCAGAGCTTCTTGGAAAGGATTTGTGGTTGTGTTACTTGGGCCTTGGGCCATTTAGACACCCTCTCCACCAAACCTTTTCATTAAACTTAAAGCACTGCATAGTGTCATGTCTGTCATGTGAAGGTGTGATTCCAGTTATAGTTGTAGTCCGCGCACCGTGTTTTGCTGGGGCTCACTGATTTGAAGGCAATAGATGCAATAAGCCAGATGTCTATGAGTAAGGCTAAACTGGCTTAGATAATGATTAAAATTGTAGGGCTCACAGCAGAGCCCCGCAGTGACTCCTCACGTCCGAAGTCTAGAACATGGCTAAAATGGGATAGGGGAGAGTGGGCTTTTTGGACCTCTGAGAAGAGGAAGAGGTGTGCATTGCATTCTCAGTTGTTCGGCTTGATTGATAGGAAACCATGTAAAATGTGGTGCCAAAGTCTTGCAATATAAAGGCTGCTCTGCCGCATTGATCTGGAAATGAGCACAGATCATGTAACACAGCAAGAAGTGATAACTCCACCCCGTGAAGTGAGTAAAATACCACCTTCAATATGGCCAAGGACTGAATTACTTTAGATGAAGGAGGAGATTTTGCATGTCTTTTTTTAAGGATTTTACAGAGAAAAGAAAACCGATGTGTGAGAAACTGCTAAGAAATTTTGAGTCTGCTGGAGGTGTTTTCAGTTGAAAATCAATATGTAGGTCAGGTCTTGACGCTGAAACAAAAAAAAGATATTGCTAAGGGTAGTCATGGCAGAACAAGGATGTCTAACGTTCTTATCAGAGTATGGGCTGGTAGGGATGCAGCCGGGAGCCAGAATAAACAGAAAAAGCATGATTAGTAATAGAGTACACTGAGAGGAGCAGGCTCAAGTTCTCCAGAAGCACCCAGGATGGGTCTAGATTACAACCCTGTGACAAGAATGACGTGTGTATCAAATGTAGGCAGATTTATTTCAACTTCTTCATGAAAAAAAGATGGAGAATTCCAAATGCCTGTGATAGGCTAATTGGATTTAGCTGTACACCCTGGTTCAAAAATATTTCTACTTGTCCAGCCGCTTACCTTTTTAGGTCAAGCCTAGTGGCAGAGCGCATGTGCTGCTCGCTCTGCAAGACTGCTGTAGTAGAGTATGGGAGAGAAGCCAGTGCCCACTCTACGCCCATATTTTTTATTGGCTTGTGTCATTGTCTTACGTAAATGCTGCCTTTAGGTTCGTTAATAGGCTTGTTAGTCACTCCTCAGCACAGCCTTGTCTTCATTTGTAACCTCCCATGGCTACTGGCCCCTTTATTTCGGTTGTTACACTGGACCTGTTATTTAGTCTATAAGCACTATTTACTTTATTGCGTCTCTCTTACTGCAGGCTGGATATGTGCTGCTTCAGCTGAAACCGCTTGTTTTTTTTTTAAGCAGCACAGTCACCCCCCGTAACATGGGCGCCCGCTTTCAATCACTTTAACCCGGCATTATCTCATGTCTGTTACCACCACCAATATCATAGCCACCACCAATTCCACCAATACCATCACCAACAATACCACCATCAATACCACCACCACCAATGACAACCCCAATACCACCACCACCAATGACACTACCACCAATCCAATACCACCACCAATACCACCACCACTTCTACCAATACCACCACCACTGCCAATCCAATACCACCATCTCCAATCCAATACCACCACCACTAATACCAATGCCAATACCACCACCAATACCACCTGCACCAATGCCACCACCACCAATACCATCACTACCAATACCACCACCACCACCAATGGCTCCCCCAATACCACCACTACCACCAACCCAATACCACCACCTCCACCAATACCCCCACCTATACCACCACCAATCCAATACTACCACCAATACCACCACCAAAAGTACCACAACCACCAATACCACCACCAATACCATCACCACCACTACCACCAATACCACCACCGATACCACCACCACCAATGCCATCCCCAATACCACCACCAATGCCACTACCACCAATCCAATACCACAACCACCAGCACCACTGCCAATACCACCACCAATACCACCAATCCAATACCAACGCCAATACCACCACCAAAACCACCAATATCACCACCTCCACCATTACCACCACCACCACCAGTACCACCACCAATACCGCCACCAATCCAATACCACTACCAGTACCATCACCACCCAAAAATACCATCACCAATACCACCACCAAGCCACCACCACCACCAATTCCACCCCCAAAACCACAGCCAATACCACCAATACATCACCACATTCCACCACCAATATCATTACCACCAATGCCACCATTGCCACCCCCAATACCACCACCACCAATATCATTACCACCAATGCCACCATTGCCACCCCCAATACCACCACCACCAATCCAATACCACCACCAATCTAATACCACCACCAAATCCATCACCACAAATACCACCACCAATGCCACCACCATCAATACCACCAATACCACAACCGCCACCAATACTATTACCATCACCACCAATATCTTAACCACCAATCCAATACCAACACCAATACCACTGACAATACCACCACCACCAAAGCCACTACTACCAATCCATTACCACCACCACCACCAATCACAATACCACCACCCCCAATACCACCACCAATACCACCACTACCACCACTACTACCACCACCAATACCACCAGCTATACAACCACCAATATCACCACCACCAATACCAATACCACCACCTCAGCACCTCTCGCTCATAGAAGTAGCAGGGGTGCTGTACGAGGCAGGAGCTGCAGCCAAGACCATCCCTCCCTCCATGCCTGCCATAAAGCACAGCCCGCCCTGCGCCAGGAGTTAATGTTAATGTTGTAGACTTGTAAAGCGCACAGCTACCCCAGCAACGGGGCGTCCCGGCGCTGTAGACCGCTGGGGAACCCGTCCTGGCTATCCCTGTGAGATGGTCCCTTTCTGGGTATCTCCAAGGTGAAACCAGGCATCCCCGGCGTCTGTGGGGGGCCGTTGTAGAGATGAGGCAAGCTTAATGCCCAGAGTTGCCGAGTGTGTTCCTGGTTAGAGTAGGTACCGAGGCGAGAATTATCGAGTCCGTTTTGACCCTGGTCCACGACCCTGCCGCGTCGGGAATTGAACCCTGGTCCCTGGCCGATTCTCGGCTTACGGGTCTGCCGCCTCTAACTAGTGAGCCACACCTCTCCCTACTACAGGGGGAGTGTTTTTTATTAGGCCAAAGATAGCAATGACATTACACAATGCCATGCTGCACATTCAAATCACTAACAGGGCAGGAAATAGCCACTCCCTCCCGCTCTTCCACCTGGGCCGCGACAGTGTAATCACAGAGCGAAAGGTGTTGGAGCGCTTTGTTAGTGTTTGTAGCTCGGACTGTATGTAACTCACTTCACACTTTGTGTCTGTAATTTACAACACTTGCACATCTTCTTCTCTGCACTATTCATCAATACTATGAAGACGTTCTCTTCCTCTGATATCTACAATCTAACAAGCAGTCGGTCGAGAAGGCCCTTTATTGCAATGCAATAGGTCTCGCATTTGCAAGAGTTTAAGCTTTCAGGATTGTAAATGTCAATGCCTTTTATTTATGTTTTGAAACCCAAAACATAAATAAATGGCATTGTCATTCACAATGCCAATAGCTCAAACTCGCGTGAATGCGAGACCTACTGCATTACAAATGCTTGTTTCACTGACTATTGTATTCTTATAGCAACCTCTCCCCTGCATATGCCTATCATGTCTCATCAGCCTTTTACCTTCTCTTCCCGGTTCTGCTCCCTTATGTATGCTTTATCCCTCTTTGCCCTGCCTCTTCCATCCTCTGGCTGGTTCTATCCCTTTTACTTGAGCCTCCTGCCCTCTCTGCGCCTTTCCTCTCACACTGCTGTCTGCACGTGTCGCTTTTGTTCACACGCTGCCCTCTCTATCCTGCAAACTCTACTCATACACTGCCCGCTATACCCCTCCCAACATTGTCCCTTCAGCGCCATGTCGTGTCTGCACACGCACGCTGCCATCTCTGCTCCTGCCTCTTCTGCTCGCACGCTGTTCCCTATGCACCCTGCCCCCTTTGCTCACATTGCTCTCTTTTCCTGCTGCGTACACGCAGTCCATGTTGCACCACCCCTTACACACTGCCTGCTCTGCACTCGGCATCCTCCCTTTGTACTCTGTGGCTGCCCGCGGTCCACGCAGGGGACCCCCATAAGAGGACGGTCAGCTCGTCCTTAGTTGGTGGTTTGAGCTTTAATATGCAGGCAGGAAGTACCCAAATAGATGCTGCGGTCTTCCCTCTGGGGGTGTTCCTGCCACCGGGCGGCACTGCCCCTTGTTTCGTTTTACATTCGGGCATGCAATCCCTCCGTGCCAACCATATGAATGGGTCCATCTGCAACACACTTGGCGTTCATGTGCTACGCTCTAATACCTTGGGCAGCATGTGCACGCGGGAGTAACACTGCGTAAGTGGTAGTTACGAGACAGTCATGTAACTTCTAAGAGACTCATGATAGAGCTTCCACAGTCTAATCAGTCAGAACTGAAGCATTTTCATGTTTCTTTCAAGGTAGCCATAGTTGTGGCTTATTGTAGTGGGCAGATGGCACAGCTGATAAGGGCGCAGGATAAGGACTCCTTCGGCCCACTTGGTGCATGTCAAAGGAGGGTGACTGTATGGAAGGGATCATCCTTGTTTTAAACAATACCTTGTTTCAGTTAAGGGATGATTGGCCTATTTCTCATTTCATTTACTATTATTCTTTGACTTGGATCTGGGGCATGTCCAGCTGGATCCTGCAGGGAGATGCGGCTGGTCCTGTTGATAGGTACAACTCAGGGTGATCAGCTCCACACAATCGTGCAAAGAGCGAATCACCGTGACCCCAACTCCCATGTGGCACGCTAACATCGCGTTTTTAATTTTTCCTTTCGACGAATGGGACGAAAGGACACCCAACCGTGAGTAGATGGTTAGGCTACAGTGACCCAAGGGTAGGGTACACCTTAGCGAGTGAATACCACCCGGGTCACGTTCACTGGTCCTGACGAAAACCTGGTAGTAGCAACTGATGGTTAAAACATGAAGACCGCTTTTCCTGCACTTTTTTACACTGTTTATTCACTGAAAGATACTTTAGGTCAATCTAACCGAGTACGGTATCTTAATAACCTTTTTAATATTGTCCAATTGCCCTAGAATAAATAATTTTTTGAATGGGTTAAATCTGGCCAATTTTTAATCAACACTTTTTTCACTCACCCTCACAATCAAAATAACCAGCTCCACTGTAATCAGGTGTCGCAGCACACCCGGATGGCACTCGGCTATCCGGGTGGGACCCCAATGATGAAGCATGTCACCAACCAGGTTGGTGAGTGAGGGGTCTTTTTAAGAAAGAAATTTCCTTTCCTGTGCTCTATTTTCCAAATACCATTAAGACAGGGCTCTGTCTATTGGGTATACTCCTTATTCTTGTTTGTTGTGGCATGTCCAGCTGGTCCATTTGGGTTAAACGAGCTTGCCCACCAGCTGATATGCATCAGCGACAGTTCAAAGAGCTCTGTCGCTGTGGCCAGGTGCGCAGGGCAAGTAGGGCTTGAATCTTTCCCAGTGGGTATAAGTTGAGATCAGGATATGGGGAAGGACTGGCCCCAGAGCTTTATTTTAATCTCTGAGTACACCATTATTGAGTGATATTAAATAGTGCCCAAATGAACAACGCCTTTTCTCGTAGAGGCAAAAGGACTGCAGAGTTGGGTAGTAAAAGGGGAGCGAGCTTATCGTATTATGTAATTATAGTGATATTGTATATATGTACTAGTGGTTAGTTATATATATATATACAAGTTGCAAATTAACTCAAGCATATGATACTAGCATGCTATGGGTATGTATCCACTCTGAATGGGCATGATGGGAGTGTAAAACGGTACAAAGTTTAGCTAGTAGAGTGGTTATAATCAAATATTGATTATGTACCCTTCACCTGCTGTGCGGGAATATATCCTGGGCACATCAAAATTGGTGACCCACATGCAAAGCCACAGAATTCTTTCACAGCAGCAACCTTCGGGCTGCCATGGGTTTTTTAATTGAGGTACCTTTATAAACTCATTTGGGCAGATTGCAGCACGGTCGGTATTCGCCTTACTGTTCAGAGCATTTCAGTACTTACAATGCCTTACTAATACCTGGATATCTAGTTTTCAGGGCTAAAAAAAGTTTAATGTTTCAACTCAATAACCAAGACAGAGCAAGTGTTCGGGTCAGAATCATTAGGCCACAGGGTGGCACGACAAAATAATTTTTAACCTACAGGTGGCACATTTTGAATAGGTGCAGGCTAATCATGCCGTCTAACATTTTGGTATCTGTTGTTATACCCGCCCTCCACCCCTAGCTATCCTCGTAGGGAAGTTGCAAGTTATTCGGGTGGTAGTCAATAGATGGTTCTTGCTTCCTTTGTGGAATAACATAGCAATACTTTTAAGCAGCATTGCTGAGTTTCTCAAAATGTTAAAACTTTCGGTCCATTTATCTATGGAGTCATGCGTAATATTCACCCCCATGTCGCCACACGGAACCAGTCCACATGAGTGCAGCCAGTGTGGACGCATTCTAGGGGGAAAAGTGAGTAGCCGGGTTCTCAGGTGCAGGTTTGATGGATGCACTATTGCCAAGGGTAGGTTTAAGTAGTGAAATGGGCAAGTGAAGTTGACCAGGCGTTAGATGCTACACGAGGGCATGGCCATGCGGTGGCCAGTGCACAAGCATTGTGTTTGCCATAAGGAGCGGCATGTGATGGCAAGGCTCTTTACAAATCTGGTACCCGAGCACAGGTTCCAGACTCATTACAGCTGTTGCACAGTCCCATCATTTTAGAATTGAAGCATTGCCTTAGGTGAACACTACATGTGTGGCCATTCCTTTCTTGAGGAAGAATAAAGCATTAGGTCCCTGTCAGTACTGAGACATGGGTCGAGGGTCTAGCGGAACATCGCAACCCCGGTTGGGGTGTTAAGTCTGTTAAATCCGAGGGGGCACTGCAAGGGTATGGAACTGGGGGCAGGGAACCCACCCCGAGATAGCAAGTATGGGGGTAATACAAGGGATCAGTCTTCAGGGCTGAGGTGCGCTGGAGCACTAGGTGTGAATGTGTGCAGTCGACTTCTTAGCAAACTAATTACAATTCTTCATAAGCACCATGGGCCAACGTGTGCAGGTTTAGTTCTGAACAAACTAGGTGCAATCTTGCGTAGAACCTACGTAATTATGGGCAGGGTTGTGAGCAACTACTCTGGTGGGGACACCAACATGGCGGCACATCATCAGTCGCAGGACAGGAGTTATTGCCCAGTGGGTGTGGTCACTGCCTGCCCGGCCTTTCGACTGGCATTAGAGGGCTATTTACTGATTCATGCGGACAGCACGCCCCTTACCAAGTTGCAAGTTAAGCAGGTATTGAAGGCATGCTTAAATATGTCAGGCAACACGGGTCCTGGCAAGCGCTTTTGCAGGCACCCTTTCAGGATAGGGGCAGCAACTCAGCTTTCAGGGCGAGCATGTCAGTGGAACGCATTATGCAGGTGGGACGATGGGAATCCCAATGTTTAAACGCTACCCGTCTGCAGGCCACCCAGGGTAGTGGCCGGAGGAAAGTTTAAGTGTTGCAGATGCAGCCGAATTTTAAATATACCTAGGGCAACCCTGTGATGCACCAGACGTTTGGTGGTGTGCAGTGTTTTTGTATAAATTATGTGCATTTTCAGTAGTGTAGAGGATGGATGGCAGTGCTTCGATAAATGTGTGTAGCAACCTTGCATTTCTTTATTTTGCCAGGATCTAAGATCTGGGTGATTGGCCATTCGTGCGTCTTAAAAGTGGCACGTCGGGCGGAAAGCAGGAAATGGAGGCATGTGTTTTCTGCCACTGGGATAAATTGGTTGGGGTTCCCAGGCATGCAATGGAACAGCTTGCTGAAAAAGCAGCGGCACAGACTAGGGGGGTGTCCCCCCTCCCAACATCCTGGTCATACACCTGGGAGGCAATGAGTTACATGGCACGGGTAGGAGGGCACTGTTGCAAAAAATTAAACCATCCATGTGCAAGTTAAGCAACCTATTGGCGACATGTGAGTTTTGGTGGCCGGAGATAACCCCACGTTTAATGTTGAGTGGGACCGGTCAGGGGAAGCCGTAGAAACCTCACACAGGAGAGTTAACTGTGGGTTTGGATTTATTAGACACGGCCTGCTGCATGCCAAGTCCACAGGGTGTTTTGAGGAGGAGGGGGTTCACCTTTCTAGAGTGGGCATGGACTTGTTTTGTTGGACTTGGGCGAGGCCCTGGAATCAGCAGGATGTAGGTAAGAATGCCTGCCTTGGTGGGGGGCCCTGGTTATGACGGTGGCCACACCCAGAGCTGTGGTGGAGTTACATGGCGATCCAGAGGCTGAAAGGTACATAGGGGTACCCTCTTCAGGAGCACCACAAGGATGCAAAGGCCAAATATCCCCAGGGGGTCCTCGCGTTGGACCCTGGAGAAACGACGGCGCCCCGCTAGTCCTACGGGGGCTGCCTGGATACGCTCCGCCCCCCTCAAGGAGCGTGAATAGATAGGTGGACTGGTGGTCCACAGGTGGGAAGGGGTAAACCCTCCCCCAGAGTTGGTAAGCACCGATTGGTTAGGGCCTCTGTGCAATTTCGCTCATCAGGTGGGCAGTCAGCAGAGGGGCTGCCTGCCCTTGGATAGCCCGTAAGCTGACCCCCCATGTTGGCATATTTCGGTATGCAAATAAACCTGCAGCAATTTTCTCCACGAAAAAAGGTGTCTTGTGTGTTTATTTCATCAGGAGATTGCTGTATGTGTGATTGGTAGTGTGTTGCCGATATTGGTACTAAAAAGCGGACCATTACCCAATCAAGTCAAGTCAAGCTGTCTTTAGTCGATCTTCCAAGGACAGATCATAAAATATACAAACAATAAAAGAAAAGAAACAAACAAAATGCGTTACAGATACACGTATTTAAAAAGTGACAACCACATATCAAAAATAGTATAAATCCTGAGAAAGTCCATACAATGTAAGTTAAGAACTGCCACATTGTTTTGACGTATAAGCTCCTCATATTAATATCCGATAAATACAGTGACAGTGCCAGAAGATCTAATTTAACATCAAATAAGGGCAGTTTTGAACTTGTTAAGACAGACTGCAGAGGTGTTTTGCAAGCTCAGGGGGACTCTATGGTTCCCAGCGCCAACTCTATCATTTCCAGGCACAGACGACCTCTGTAGAGAAATAGAAAGAGGACTTTGGGGAGCTCTGGTCCGCACCGCATTGATGCTGCGGGCTTCAGGCGGCTGCTCTGGTGCCTAGACTGATTTTCAGAGCTGGCACAGATTAGGCTGTTGCTTTAATGTTTAGCTTAACTGGGAAAGGCCCTAAGCAGTGCTGTGGGAGGGCCGAGGGGGTGGGTGGGAGGAAGGGAACCAGGACAGTAGGCAAAAAAAAATACTCCCTTTCGGAACACAAGCACTTTAAGCGTAAGGAGACAGTACTCAGCCGGTGCTCCCTGGCAAAAAAGCAGAAACACAATGGAGGTAAAAGAGAAACTATTGGCCACTTGTTAGAAAGGATTTCTGAAGGATACTGGCATTGACAAATAAAAAGCAATGGCAAGAAATAGGTGTCCGCTCAACCTGAAAAAATATAAATGGAGAGCCGTGCTTGTTCTGCTGGGAACAGCTTTAGGAGTGAGATGGCTAACCATTACAACAAATGCAAGGGAAAAGCCCCAGCCCAGTCCACGGCACCAGACCCAGGGCACTTGAAGACCTTTCGGCCGAATGGGCGTTGCGCTACTGGGATTCTGTTTGGTCTGGCAGGCATCGC